>NC_045565.1:27270144-27570977 GCF_009819795.1 Aythya fuligula
AATTACGCTGCACATACAGGAATATTGTGTGCCATTTGATGGCTCCCTGCAGTCTGAGCAAGCAGTGGCCACACACGAGGACTGGGATCTGCAGGGGCTGAGCTGGGACAGGCGGGCAGGACCGGCAGGAGATGTGGGTGAGAACCCAGGCGGGATGCTGATGGGGGGACGGGGGGTTTAGCAGCATGGAAGAGGAGCAGGTTCCTGGGAAATACCTCCAGGGAAAGGGAAGAGACGGGACAAGAAGGAGAAATGCGTGCGGGGAAACAGCAGCAGGAAGAGGAAAGAACAAAATGAGAACTGGCGAGTTGATAAAAGAACAAAAGGGCTTTGTCTCACATTAAAGGCAGCCAACTGCAGAAATAATTTTCCCGTGTAAGCCGTTACTGCGGCTACCCCAGGGATGGCACGTGGGGGCAGATAGGAAGAAGGCCTTCTTCATGCTCATAGCTGGTTCCTGCGAGTGCTCCGTCGGTGTGGCTCTGGTGCCATGTCAGGCAAGAGGAGAAATTCGGGCTTGCCGTGCAGATAGCTGGAATCCCGGCTTTAAAAATGGCCAGAACAGGAGAGCAGTGGCTCCTAAAGCGAGACGTGAGGCTCGCTGTACTCCTCTTGCACCCCTGGCAGTGGCTGCTGAGAGCAGCTTGCAGCTGTGGGGGAGTCAGGTAGGTGTGAGTCAGGTGGAAAGCAGACATTGGAAAGCCCAACATTTACTTCCAGCCTGATTTTCAGAAGCACTGAGTGCAGACAGCCCCCGTCGAGCCGATGCACTGTTCAGCTCTGGTCTGCTCCACAGCAGCACAGCTGGGAAGACAAGCCAGGTCTGAGAGATGCTCGGGGCACAGTAAACCGAAATCCAACTGGGTTTTCCTAATTGCATAGTTTGTGGTGTCTTCCTAATTACATAGTTTTTATCTACTTCTTTGGGAATAGTCGCAATTACAGATCTGTTACAGGCTGTAGATTTAAAGTAAAATACGCATGAACTCTTTTTATTGAAAATGCCCAAGCAGTTAGTAATTTTTTACAAGTTTTCTAGGGAAAAAGGTGTTCCAGTTCTACAGCAGATCACATCGTAAAGTGAGGGCGATGTCTGCCATGTGTCTGTATCTGACAGCACGTTTCATCTTCAATCAGATTTTGACCATGGGTTATTCTGTTGAGACTGGGAGATATTTAGCCAGGGTGGATTAGTTGGAATCTGTCAATGGTGAGCAAATCATGACCCGGATGGGATCTCAGCTTTGCTCAGCTGTCCTTAGCCCTAGATATGACTTAACCTGTCCCCCAGCTCCCACTTACCAGCACAGACTTATCTCACTGCTTGTGCTGCGAGTGTTTTGACATCAGCCGCTCCAGATTAGAAGCTGATGTTATGGAAAACTTAGTAACATTAACGAAATGCCAACCCGTCCTCTCTGCTGCCTGGTACTGCGCTTTGTTCACCCAAGCAATTTCTTGCATTTCACAGCCACCCCGAGGACGTGGGTGCAGGATTATGCCCTGGCAGGGACGTGGTGCAGCTCTTGCCCCAAACTTGGACACCGTGCTATTTAGGGTACTCTGTACCAGCCCAGAGTCCCAGGGCTTGGCCAATCCTGTCTCTCTTTTGCTCACAAAGATACAGCGTTTATTTACTTATTTATCTGCCTAAGCCCCCTTTTTGAAGCTCATATTGAAGTTTAGTCCCTCCAAAAAGCAGCATTTTGCTCTTTAGCAGTGCCCACTGGCTGCCACCCCATGGATGAGTGATTTCAGCTGGGGCAGGGGCCAGCAGTTTGCAGCAGGAGCCCAGGCCTGGTGAGAAAGCCCCTTGCCTGCAGCAGGAACAATGAGCCGGGAGGGGAGAGGGGAAGAATGAACTAGGTTAGGGGAAATACAGGCTGAAAGAAAAGGAAAGGACCAGCTGATCTGAAAGCCCCGATAAAAGCCCAAGACAAAGGACGAGGGAGCCTGGGAGAGTATCAAAGGGAAGCGGGAGGAGGAGCAGAAAGACCCGAGAGGGGATGATGTGGAGCGCTCCATCGGGGTGAGGGGTTTCGGGGTTTCCTTTCCAAAGCAGAGGTGCTGAAAGCCGCTCAGCCTCCTCCATTTACATGAACACAGCCCCTTTCTGCCCTCTTGCTGGGAGCCCTGACCACCTGAGGACCAGTTCCAGCAGGGAAACGTCAGGCCCGATGGCTCATCCTTCCCGAGTACACCGAGTCCTGGAGCTGGTGGGCAGAGAAGTCGGGGACTGGGCGCCCGGCACCCTGCAGCGGGAGGGAAGCGTTGGTGCTGCTGCTGCTGGCACGGTTATTTTCTTCTAATAAAAAAAGGTGGGCATGACTCACTCCAGTAAGAAACAAAAGCAAAGCTGTAATCTGCTGAAAGGCGGTTGTTTGGATGCTCCGAGTGAGGTGTGTAAAAGGAGGAAGGTCAGCTGCAGGTCATGTCCCACAAGGAGCACACCCCCTGTCACCACTGCAGGCCAAGCAGCGAGCCTTCCCCGGGGAGTTTATTTTCTGGGCTGGTAAAATTCACCCCCCCCCAGCTTCAGCCTGCTGTTTCAGCCACGGGGAGTGCAGGGGGGAAAAAAAAAGCTCTCCTTCCCACCCCTCCCCGTGCACTTGGGTTTCCTGAGAGGAAATGATGCTCTCGTGTGACCGTGCTGGCCCCCTCCTTCCTCCAGGGAGGGAGGAAGCGCAGGTTGTGTTCGCGCCGTGCTGGGGGCTCCTTCTTGTGTGAGTGGGAGCAAACCTTCCCCCCTCGGGTGCCAGATCTCCCACCTGTACTAAAAAAGCTTCAGGGGGAGTTGGCCTGCCTGTGGTGTGACACGAAGGTGAGGGTTTTGGCGCGGTGGTGGCAACGCTTCTCCTGGTGGGGAGCAACCAAATCCGGCTGGAGGCGATGCCCAGCTGTCCCCGCGGTGGGTGCAGAAAGGTCGGAGCGGGGCCGCCGGGAGGCCAGGTGAAGCCAACCCCCACGCCGGGCCGCCCTGCGAACATCTGCACCTACCCACCAGCCCTTCTATTTTCGCCCCGTCTCATACCCGACTGACTCAGAGCAGAGCTGGGGGGGGGAGGTCAGGTTAGGAGGAGCGAGCCGGGGGCTGCGCGGGCCTTGAAAGAGGAAGAAGAGGAGGTGCTTCGAAACCGGGTGCTGCCGTTCCCTCCAGCAGCTCGAACGCTTTCCTTGCACGGTCCCTGCTGCCTCTCTGCTTCAGCTGCAGGCGATTTGAGGCAGGGCTGGCACTTCCTGCCTGCCGCTGAGGTGCGCATACTTGCAGGGCACCATCAGAACAAATGACACCCTGCTCTTAGACAGCCCCGCCGGAATCTTTCCTGGCTGTCATCAGCTTGGCCGGAGCTCATCCTTTTGCCCAACTTCTTCCAGGGGTCACCACCTCTCCTTTTGGCCACTTTGAGCACTTTAAATGGAAAGGGCAAGTTCCAAATCCCCCAATTCCCATGGATCTCAGCGGGGTGACACCTGGCCACAGGTGCAGCCTGAGCTCTGCCGTGGTGTTTGTTTGTGGGCCCCCGACATGGTCCTGCAGCCTCTACACCTGGAGCCATGAGACCCCCAAGCACTTCTCCTCTTGCAGGTGGCCCTGCGCTCCCGACCAGCCCTCCCGTGCCGTTCACTCCCTCTGCAGAATCCCCCCACCGAGCTGTGACCCCCTTTGCTGCCAGGCCGCAAACCTGCAGGGCTCCAGCACCCCGGGGACGAGCGCTGGGCATCCCCTGCTCCTCACCCAGCTGCTGGCCTGGAGCTGGCAGTGCCCCGCAGCCAGGCAGACATCGATGGGGAGGGGGGAGGATAAAGGGAACCCAAACCCTTTGGGCAGCCTGCTGTGGGAAACCTGCCCTAGTGCTGCCCATCTTCCTTCTTCTATTTCCTTTTTTCTCTCTTCCTTTTTTTTTTTTTTGTTAATTTATTTTCTTTCTTTTTTCTTTATTTTTTTCTTTTCTTTTTTTCCTTTCTTTCATTTTTCTTTTTTTTTTTCTTTTTCCCCTTTTTTCCCTTTTTTCTTTTTTCCCCTTTTTTCCTTTTCTCCCTTTTTTTATTTTTTTATTTTTTTCCTTTTTCCCCGTTTTCCTCCTTTTGTCTTTTCCCCTTGTTTTTGTTTGTTTGTTTGTTTGTTTTTTCTTTTTCCCCTTTTTCCTTTTTTCCCTTTTTCATTTTTCCTTTTTTTTTTTTTGTTTTTGTTTTTTTTCCTCCTTTTTTCTTTTCCCCCTTTTTTCTTTTTTTCCCTTTTTTCTTTTTCCTTTTTTCTTTTTTTCTTTTTTTTTCTTTTTTTCTTTTTTTTTCCTCCTTTTTTTCTTCCCCCCCCCCCTTTTTTTCCCCTTTTTCCTTTTTTCCTCTTTTTTTTTTTTTTTCTTCCTCCCTCCTCCTCCTCCTCCTCCTCCTCCTCCCCCTCCTCCCCCTCACCCCCCGGCCCCCAGCACGGGGGCGAGGAGGCCGGGCCCGATGACTGGAGGATTTTTGCGGCGTTTTTCAGCTTCCTTTACCCCCCCCCGCCCCCCAGCCTGACTAACACCGCCCGCAGCCCCCACCCTCCACCGGGTGGCGGGGAGGGGAAACCCCGCCGGGGGGGCGTGGCGAAGGGGGCGGGCGATGCCCATATAAGGCAAAGCGGCTCGCGTCACTCCCCTTATATGGGCAGTGCCGTCAGGGCCCGGCCTCCCATTCATATAAATCCCCGGCGGCGGCGGCCGGGATTCCCTGCGCGGGCTCTGCGCGGCGCCTCCATCCCCTCGCTGTCCGCCCGTCTGTCCGCCCCTCCGTCCGTCCGTCCCGTCCCGTCCATGCGGAGCGGCCCCGCGGCTCCCGGCCGCTATGAAAGTCACCTCCCTCGACTGCCGGCAGCTGCGGAAGCTCCTGCGGAAGGAGCCCTCCCGCTGCCTGGTGCTGGACTGCCGCCCCTACCTCTCCTTCTCGGCCTCCTGCCTCCGCGGCTCGCTCAACGTCAACCTCAACTCGGTGGTGATGCGCCGGGCCCGAGGCGGGGCCGTGCCCCTCCACTTCGTGGTGCCCGACGAGGCGGCCCGAGCCCGGCTGCTGCGGGGTGGGGGAGACGGGACAGGGCCGGGGGGGACCCGCCTGGCGGCCGTGGTGGTGCTGGACCAAGGCACGGGGCACTGGCAGAAGCTGAAGAAGGACAGCACGGCGCAGATCGTCCTCAACGCCTTGCTCTCCAGCCTCCCCGAGGCCGGGGCCAGGGTCTGCTTCTTGAAAGGTGAGGATCGGGAGGGTTGGGGTCGGGGATGGGGGGACCCCAGGGGCTCCTTTCCCCTCTCCTCGCCCGCTGCCCGAGTGGTTAAAGTGCTTACCGGGGGAGGGCGGGGGGGGTAACGCCGGGATTTCAGCGCTTTTCCACCCACTGGAGGTAAATCCCGGATAGGCTCTGCCGGCTGAGCCGCGCTGCCTTTCCGCTCCCACCCCCCCTCGGCTTTAAGACTGAAGAGCAGCAGGGAAGGAGGACGAAAAGGTGGTGGTGGGGACAACGAGAGGGCGAGGGGCTGCGTGGGAAACGGCATCACCCCGGGCCGCTGCCCCCATCGAAACCTCGGGGCTTTTTGGGGCCGGCCGTGCCGCCTCTCCCACGTGCGTGATAGCCCTTTTATTGCGGTTTTTGTTTTCCTTTTCGTGTACACCGGGGCTAATAAAACAATGATAATAAAGCGGAGTGGCCTGCCCTTTCTCCTGGCCGTCCCCTCCCCTCCATGTGGCTCGGCAGCGCCTTTGTCCTTTTGCCCTCCCCGCTTCCAAGCCCTCGCCCCCCTCCCGTTCCTTCTGGTGGCGGTGCCGGCCGGGGAGGGCTGGGGGGAGACATCCCTGGGACCCCCCAGCAGCAGTAGGGGGCATGGCTGGAGGAGAAAATCGGGCTGTTTTGGGGTTTCTTAAACTCTGCCCGAGTGTCCTCACCGGCCAGGATTAACAGGCTTTTATTAAGCCTTTTATCAAAGCAGTTTTTTGTGTGTCCCCCCCAGTTTGTGCCTCCTGTAACGAGCGGTGCCCAGAGGACATCCCCGCTAGGGTAGAAGCACCTCCACTGGGGATATTGCCCGGTACCGAGGTGGGGGGAGGCTCTCAGGGCACTTTGCCATGACCCTGGCTATGCCTGAGCACCGCCAGCCTGCTGCAGTCGCCCCAAAAGCACCAATCCTGCTGCCCCGGGGCAGGGATGCCTGCACCGTGTGGGGCCAGGCAACTCCTTAGGGACCCCATTAAAGTAAGGATGAAGAAACATCGCCAGGGTCACGCTAGGAAGTCTGTGGCAAACCAGGGACTGAATTAATCTCTGCTGACTCTCAGCCTGTTCGTGTAGCCACAAGATCATCCTCCCCTCCTCATGCACTAGCCCCGCGCTTTGAAGTGGTGGCTGTGGCTGTGGGCAGTTTATCTGGGGCGGGGTTCTGTGTGGGCTTCGCTTTGCATCTTTTGTGTGTTGCAAAGCCTCTTTCTTGAAAGTCTGTCGACTTGAGGCTGAAAGCGTTTCCCCTTACCTAGCGGAGGAGGAGGAGGAGGTTTCCCCCTTTTCACCCTGCTGTGAAGTCCTCCGGGTGGCAGGCTCAGGCCCGCGGAGCCCACGGCTCCGTTTCAGATCCGGTGTGACTCAGTGGGCAACTCTGCTGATTCACAGGGGCCACGGACCCCCAGGAAGCTGCTGTGGTGCGGGGAAGGTTTCTGTGACACTGGGGAAATAAGTCACCCTGCAGCACCCGGCAGGGACCGTCGGGCTCCGAAGCAGTGGCTTTGCTGCCTCCTGTGTGTCTGTGTCTTAGCTCCGCTAATAATGGGCTGTAAAACCACTGGGGGAAAGCTCCTCGAGGCTCCCCGTTATATTCCTGTTCTCCCCTCTGGGGAAGCCAGGAGGATGTGTTGGCTACTTGAGGGCTGAGGTGGTCTCACCTCAGAAGCAGTGGAGGATTGAGTGAGGCCCCACCAAGTGTCCTGGGGTCCAGCCCCAGGCAGGGCAGCAAGCACAGGGCAATCAGGTGCTGAGCTGGGTGCTGGCCCCTTCATTTCCTCGCTTTCTGGCTTGTAGGGGCTGCGTGTGTCATCTCTCATCTGCGGAGGTGCAGTTTTGTTCTGGGTGAGCTCAGCCCCGGCAGGGCGAGAGTGATTGTGTGCGGTGGGTGAGGAGCTTGCAGAAAGATAAAATAACGCATGGTCCCCTGGTGCTGACAAGGATTCTGTTATTTATTGATTAAAAATGAAGCGCGGCACAGCTCTCTGCGATGAGCAATCCAGTATTTGCAGAAATGACCTCAGGGAAGCTAGGTTGAGTGGGGAGGGGGAAGCGAGGAGATTGCTGGAGGAGGGGATGAGAAGATGACTCACTGTAAGAACGGCCTGCAAATATCCTGATCCCCAAGGCTTGTAATTAACCGTTCACCGGCTGCAAGCATGAGCTGCCCCAGAGACATGAGATGTGTGGCTGTTTGAACACACACGCTGATTTGGCTCAGGCAGGCTTGTGTTCATTCAGGACTAAAAACAACAACACGGGGAGTGAAGGAGGATCGGGGCTATTTCCACAAACCGTACATATTTTTGCGATGCGATGGCAGTGGCTGGGGGAAGATAAGGTCAGCTATGAAAAACAAGAGGATTTGAAAGGGCACCCTGAGAAAGGTGGCTTGAGACAGGCTGGGGAACTGCTCGTGTTTGGCTTTTCCACCAGCAGTTGTTAGGGATAGCATTTTATCAGCCCCCCCCCACGGTCACATTGCTGCTTGATGCGCTGGCTGCATTTGGCTGGGGCTGGGGGAGTGGGAGGAAAGGTGCAGGTGTTGTGGGGCGCCAAGTCGCCCTCCTGGCCCCCGTCACGGAAAGCAAAGCAGGCTTTCATTACACCCAGCGGGCTCTGGATCGTGCCGTGCTCTTGCAACACAAGGACCCCACGGCACGACTGAGTGGGCGACCGCCGCACGTCATGAGTTTCAGCACACATCTGCTCAGGATTGCAAACGGCTGAGACACCGGCGGCGCGGGGCTGGGAGGTCAGGGGGAGCTGTGCTGGGACCACCCTGTTGGGAAACCGCTCCCTGAATCAGGGCACCCGTGCTGACACCGCCTGTCGGGGCGAAACAGTCGCAGGTTAACGAAGCAGATCGCAGGGTTTGCTCAAGGGCTGTGCTCTAAAGGATTACTGAATTTACCTGGTCAGGAGCTTTGCCGTTCATTTTTATCCTGAAAAAAATCCCAGGTGGCAGACACGGCACAAGTGACACTTGCAGGCTGTTTCTGCTCCCTGGCTTACTCACGTTTTGGAGGCTGTGTGCTGCTGTGCAGCCCATTCCTAGCCTGGAAGCAGGCGATGATTTAGCTGACGACAAACTTTGAGTAACAATGTAATAATAGGATTAATTCCTTTTCATTAGCAGTGCACTGAATGTAACGAGCGCAGTATTCAACCATGCGGAATAGCTCATGTGGGGCTATTCACTTGTCAGATGCTGTCACAGGATTTCATTAAGCTTTGCAGCAGTTACTTAACAGATTGCTTTCAGTGGGACTGTCTTCATTAACTCGCTGTCTCGTGCGTGGCGGTGATTAATGGCAAGCCTGAGAGCATCGTGTGCCTGCGTCCGGTCAAAAATGCAAATAAAACATTTGTGCTGCCCCAACACGGGCAGCAGGAACAGCTCCGGAGGGTTCAGTGGTGTTCGTGTGGCCATGGGGGGGAGGGAGCTCGGGCCCTGCTGCGCTGGGGTTAATGTTTTCTAGGCTCAATGGATTTACACTCACCAACAGTTTTAATCTCAGTCCATCGGCTTTCAGCAAGTTAATCATTGTCAGTGGTATCGGAGGTTTTCCTTGGGCGCCTGAAGTCTCTCAAACAGCCCCGCTTCCCCGGGGATAGGCTTCTCCTAATCAACCCTGGGCAATGGCAGCGTGGCTCTGTCCCACCTCATTACCAGTGCCCAAGCTTCATTCCTCCTCCAGTTTAATTAAACCACGTTTGTTTTTTTTTTTTTTGGAAGCGCTAACATCCGCAATTCTCTCTTTTTCCCTTCCCTAGGGGGGTATGAAACCTTTAACTCGCAATATCCTGAGTGCTGCGTGGATGGAAAGCTCATTGCCCCCGAGAGGAACGATGTGGAGAAAAACCTCGGCAGCCACTGTGAGAAGCAGGGTGCCCACCAGCAGCCTGCCTACGACCAGGTGTGTGCCACCACAGGGTCACCTCCCCTTCGGGTTGTTCTGTGCCACCGGGCTGTTCCCTGTCCCCTCGGGCTTCACAAGTCTTACACGCCCCAAAGGCAGATGTGTACGAGCCTCTGCGGTGCATGGGATTTGTTAAAATTTGTCTTCTTCTATGAAGTTGCTATGATTTGATGGGAAATGCAGTTGTAATGGCTCTAGAGGCTAGGGAGGTGGTAGCTAAAGGTGACATCCCACACGTCTCACCAGGCTGTCACCAGGTTGTCACCGTCCACATCAATGCGTGCTGCTGGGCAGCACCGCCTCCACCTGGCTTCACGTTTAGTTATCAGCAGGAGGTAAAAAACAAATAAATAAATAAAAATAAGGCAGGCAAAGCAGCACCGGAGGCCCCGGCAGCAGGTGGTGAGGAGCGGGGCCCCGTTGGGGTTTTGCTGGGGGGAAGTCCCCGTGCCCCCGCACCCGCCCCCGGGGCCGGGGAAGACGTGTGCTCCGAGGTGGCACCCTGCGGTCGGGCTGCTTCCGCACAGCCACCCCCCCCGTGCCTTTTTTGGGGGCCCCGGCCTCCCTAATACCACGCAGGTGGCTCCCGGCTGTCCCCAGTGTGTGACACAAGCTGGGCTGGGTGGCTCGGGGGGGGCTGGGAAGGTGATTTCTCGCCCCCAAGAGCTGACGGCAGCATCATGGAAAGTTACCTGCAGCCGCGGCCCCGCTGCCACGGCTGTGTCAGGCGGCGGCTTTCTGCCCGCGGTGTCGTCACCCGGCCTCCTCTCCTTCTGGGGAAGGAGGAACCGAGATAACATCTCGGGTGGGTGGCCCTGTGTGGCTCCGCTGATGCAGGGGAGGGGGTGTCCCCAGCCCGAACCCCACAGTGGTGCCACTGGGGTTGTGCTCTGCTACGGGGCTCACGCTGGAGGTGCGGGGAGAGTGTCTGAGCCCTTCACTGAGCTCTGGCAGCCTCCTCCGTCTGCCTCCCTGCCTCACACGTGTTTTGGCAAGGCCTCTGCGGGGACAGCCCCGCATATGAAAGCACTTCGGGCCCCTCCTGAGGGGCAGCGCTTTGTCGAAAGCCGGAAACCTCCTGCGCGAGTGGGCTGGCTCCGGCTTCGTGCCTCGCAGATGCGGACCAGAAAACGAAAACCTCCTTCCTGCGTGGGCTGTGCCAGGGCAATGATTCACTGGGCAGCCTCAGCGGGGTCTAAAACCATCAGGGGGGGAGGGAGTTGGGCACCCTCGCAGGCTCCCTTGTTTTTCTTTGGCCTCAAAACACCTGCGGGAGGCTGGCATCACTCATGTGTCTCTGCTCCTTCTCTTCCAGGGCGGCCCGGTGGAAATCCTGCCTTTTCTCTACCTTGGTAGTGCCTACCACGCCTCCAAGTGTGAGTTTCTCGCCAACCTGCACATCACGGCCCTGCTCAACGTCTCCAGGAAAAGCTCGGAGCCCTTCAAGGACCAGTACTGCTACAAGTGGATCCCGGTGGAGGACAGCCACACGGCCGACATCAGCTCGCACTTCCAGGAAGCCATCGACTTCATCGGTAAGTGCCCAGCTTCTCGTGCTGCATTTCAAGCCCTTACTGTCAAATAAGCAAGCTGCAAAGCAAAGGCCATAGCGGCAGGGAGAGCACGCTTTTCCTGCTCTTTTAAAGGTGCATTTCGAACAATTTTCAGCATCTTCCTACATATTAATTTGTTTTACAATAAATACACAGAGAAGGACATTTTGTGTAAATTCCCACTGTGAAGGTTTAAGCTCCCTCCCCAGCATCTGTCCTGGCAGAGGGGTTTCAGCAAGGAAGGGACGCTCAGAGCAAGGTTTTTGGGAGGCTGAGGAAGGCAAATGTCCCCTTCCCCCTGCCACCAGGCGAGTGAGCTGCTCAGCTTCGTTTTCTTTTCAAAGCAAGCTTAGGTGTAGCTTCAGCATTACAGGGGAGCAAATTAGGCTAGCCGAATAGCACTGAAGTCTATTGATTTTTGTGTAGGTGAAAAAAGAAAAATACATGTATTTCAGGCCCTGTAAAACCAGGTGGATGCACGGTTAGCTTATTACCTTGCTGTGCTGGGACACCCCCCAGAGTCAGGATCTTAGAAATCTGGCATCTCCCCCTATCACAGAGCTGTTCCTATTTTTCCTTTTAATCATATCGCTCTCTCACTGTTTAAATACCCCAGTGGGGAACAAAAAATAAGGTTTTTGGAAAACTCAAGGGCCATCGCTTCCCAAATCTGCATCGAACTGGGGTAGGTCAATGGCACAGCAAGGGGAAGGCTGGTCCGTCAGGAGCACAGTGCGATTTGTGGGGTGGAGCAGCCTGAGCCTGGGTGGGGATGGTGCTGAAAACAGGGCTGTTGTTCTCCAGGAGTGTGTCAGAGAAACAGAATAAAACCCCAGTTACAGACTTGAGACTCATCACCCATCTGAATTTGAGCCCTTTGACACTGCGGGCAGGAGGAGGGGAAAAAAAAACACAAAGTCAGGGTGCCCTCCAAGACCTTTCTCTTCCTGGTAAAGGACTTCTCACAATTTTCAGGGAAACGTTAATTCACTTTTCCGTCCCATCCCCAGCACTTTCTGATAGTAGTTGAGTCACTTGGAAGTTTCCCAAAGTTTTTTTGAGGGTGGTTTCAGTTTTCACTTTTATAAAACCGTGTGGTGGAGTTGCTGGGAATGACTCAAATCTGTGTCTTCCTTATTTTGTACACCGCTTAAGTATAAGTGGCCGCGGTGGCACTGGTCCCCTGGTCCAAGACAGGGAAATGATAACTTGCTTGGCTGTTTCAGTGCCACGCAGTGAGCACCACACTCAGCGCATTTCTCCATAAATTGGAGCTTGAACATCTTGCTCAAGGCAAGGGACCAGAGGATGTCTATTTTTGAACTGTGTTTTAGTGTGGAAAGGGCTTATTTTAAGCACATTCCCTTTAATCTAATAACAATCATTGTGTTGTGTGAGTAACCACAGTGGCTCCCTGTTGTGTAAAATGGGTGCTTTGCATAAGCCTTTTATATCCTGACTTAATTACAGCCTGGTTAAGGGATGCTTGGGCTTAGCAGCTGCCTACCAGCCCTTTTGTGCTTTGTGGTGAGGGCCCCAGGGAGCGGGCGAAGCCTCCCCACCCAAGGGTACCTCCAAGGGTAGCTCTGGGCACAGCCGCTTGCTGCTAACCAGCCAAACGGGGTCAGCTTTTAGGGCTTTAAGGAAAAAGCCCTGTATTCGTAGCAAAGCTGAGGAGACGAAGCCAGCTCCTTTCTTGCCTTTGAAATACCTGGTGGTGGGAGGGCCCGGCCAGGCTGGCCTAGGGTCAGTGCTTTGAGCCATGGGCAGAAAATGCAGGAACGGCACACGCAAGCACAGCCCAGATACCCGCACCGTCCCTCAGCTCTCTGAAAAGTGAGTTAAACCAAAGCAGAAATAGGCACGTGGGAAGGACTTTGTTAAAAATGGAGACAGAACTAAACTGGGATGCACAGATCAGAAGCAGCAGCAGCTCAGCTCCATCTTAGGTTGGGTTTTGTCCCCCTCCTTTCTGTCTCCAAGTCACCCTTAGTGCCCAACAGAGCAGGGGCTGCCGTGCTGATGGTGTGGCTCCGTGTCATGCTCTGCTGTCAGCTTCAAGCATGTGCCACACCATCTTTTCCAACCCCAACGTCAGCTGATGTCTGCAATGACTTTCTTTTTCCCCAGATTATGTCAGACGAACGGGGGGCAAGATCCTGGTGCACTGCGAAGCGGGGATTTCACGCTCTCCTACCATCTGCATGGCCTATCTGATGAAAACCAAGAAGCTCCGCCTGGAGGAGGCCTTCGATTACATCAAGCAGCGCCGGAGCCTGATCTCGCCAAACTTCGGTTTCATGGGACAGTTACTACAATATGAGTCAGAGATCTTGTCTTCCACCCCCAGCCCACCTGTCGCCTCGTGCAAACGAGAAGCCGCGTCTTTTTTTGCGGAAGAACTGACGTTAGGCAAAAATTTTGAAGGCTCGTGTTTCGCCTTTCCTACCTCAGTGTTGAGTTCTGTGCCCATCCACTCTCCCGTCCACCAGCTGAAACTCAGCCCGATGACAGCGTCTTCATCCTGCTGAGAGCCCCCCGCCCCCCAGCCCCGGGGAGCTGGTGCAGTCCTCTGATCCTAACTGTGACCCCGACGAGAACATTTCATGAACGTGCAATAGAGAAACCTCACCGACTTAGTCCGAGACAGAGCGGTCATCGTGGGTGATGCTTCCCATATGTGTGTGCTGACTGAGACTCAAATGCTCTACGTGTGGCAGGTTTTCTGAACTTTTAATGTTCTTTTTTTTTAAAAAAAAATATATGGAAAAAGAAAAAAGTGCTTTTCTAGGTTTTTATCCAGAGTGTGCAGCCACTACTGTATTTCCAGGTTCTTGGGAAGCAATGAGAAGTCCATTTTGTATGTTCCCAGCTCCCACCTCCTTCCCTTTTTGTTTTTGAGGAGAACCTTAAATTTTCAAGCAATAAACAGCAGCTGTGGGGCAGAAAGCAAACCGAAAAGCCCCACCTCGGCATCGGCAGGGGTGGTGAGAGTGCAGAGCGTGCTGCTGCTTCCCCAGCTCCCCTCTCCCTCTGTGTTGTGTTTCAGGGAGCAATTTGCTGGGTGGGCAGGGGCTCCCTGCCTGGCCCCTCTTGCACAACCAGGTGAAAATCCCCTCTCCTGTCCCAGCCTCTGCAGTGCCAGGTACTGACTGCAGCGTAACTGGAGACCAAACTGGACCATGGATCCGTTCAGGTGTGGCATTTCCTGTACTTCTGCGTTTGCCTTTTGTACTGGACGTGCTTTAAACCGAAGCAAGGAACTTAAGCTATCAGGTTGCCCTGCTGAGCTATTGTATTCCCACCTGTTATTTAAGAGCAGCCCTAGAATACTTGAATGTCTCCACAACCCTCATCCAAGTTACTTCCCATCAGACGACACTGTAACTACTGGATTTTTACACCAAAAAAAGGAAAAGCTTGGCTGTTTTGGTCCCTCCCAACTGTTTCTGACGTGTGTTGTGCGTGGCAAAGTGGTCTTGTTCAGTGTTATGTGGCTTGCTTAGTGTGTGTGGTCACCTCCAGCCAGCCTTCCTCTGTGAAAACTGGTTTCTCTTGCATTGAGTTTGTCTGCAGGAAGCTCAGAAGGAGCTGCTCTGTCTGTTGACCTTTTTATTTTTTTATATATGTAATACGTATGGGAAATGGCAATAATTTCCAGAAGATCTCGTGAATGTGAAAGAAAGCCTGCAACTTTTTATGGAGTGTAAAAAATAATAAAAACAAAGTGAGGAAAAGCAAGATGTCTGTCATCCTTGGAGCGAGCTGGAGCTGCAGGAGTGTTTAAGGAGGCCAGCTGAGAATGGAGCTTGCCCTAATGTGGCATGGGGAGGGCAGGCAGTGCTGGGCCCAGTGCTGAAGCGCCCCAAGGTGCAAGCCTGAAGGGGGGAGAAGGTGAGGGGGAGGACCTTTTTTTTTTTTTTTTTTTTTTTTTTTTTTTTTTGCACAAAGTGACGTGACTCATGGTGGCGTCACTTCCCAGTGGCTGGGCAGGCGCTTCTGTTTTGATTCATGCATCTTTTATACGCGCCGTGCTGTCTCGCTGCAGCCGAATGCCTGCAGTCAGCGGGCCCCCGCTTCCTGCCCAGCACGGGTGGTGGGGACACTGCCCTGGGTAGGTGACAAAAGGGCATGGGGGCCACCAGCCACCCCCTGCTGTCACACTAGGCGTAGGGCATGCAGGGCTCACCCCATACTGTGCCTTTTATTAATAAAAAAGTGTTTGAACGCCAACATCTCCAAGCCATTTCACACCTCGCCTCAGCTGGAAGCTCTTAGCTCTGTCTGGCTTGTCGCTGTGGCACGTCTAAGAGCTGTGTTTTCAAGTTCTTGGGTTGAGAATGCCAGAGCTTTGGGTGGGTTATAAATCACCTGTGCCCTGTGGGGTTAATCCATTTGTGACATCCTCCCCAGGAAGCAAATCTCACAGGTGAGAAGCTGTCACCAGAGAGGAGCCTTGGGTTTTCCTTGGGAAACCTGAGCACAGGAGCCAGCTGCTGGGGGGTTGGAGGGGTGAGGTAATGTAAGAGCAGATCAATTAATTCTCTAGGAGAGCTGATTGCCCCCATCAGGAGGCTCAGGAAAGTGCTCTCAGAAAACACCAGGGCCAGTTGTGGTGTAAAGGCATGAGCTCTGGAGCAGAAAGGCCACGAGGCCTAGCGAAGGGGGCTGTATCCTTAGCACAGAGGAGACCTACACCCTTGATGCAACAGCTCTCACAAAACCAACATAAGATATCTTCTGTGGTGGGGCCAGGCTGTTTCTGAGGAGCAGCAAGCCCTGCACAGAGCTGATGCTGTTCTGCCCAGGCAGGGCTGAGGGGGTTAACCGGGGTCTGCTGCCTGGCGGAGCTGAGCACAGCAGCTGGAGGGGATGGGGGCCAGGTGGAGGAGCCAGGTATTTAGCAGTGAGGGAAGGCAGCTGCTCTGGGTTTGGAGAGGGGCCACGATCCTGGTGGATCACCCAACAGCTCCCACCACCATTAGGGAAAGGAACGTCCCTGGTGGGGTTTTATGCTGGGCAAGTCCACCGGGGTGAAAAAGATGGAGAGATCTGGGGGGTTTTGTAGCCTGTGTGGGCCTGTGGTTCAGGTAGCTGGCTCCCAGGGGTGGAAGCTCGGATCAGGCAATGGGCACGAGCCCAGCTGTGTGGGAAGGACAAGCTGAAGGACGGGGCTGATGGTGTCGGTGGCTGAACCGGCTGGTTCAGCGTGCCTGTGCCCTCTGCCAGCCAGCTCGGTGGGAGTGGGGATCTCACAGACAAACCTCTGGTGGTTTTGATGGAAAATAGGGACCTGGGTAGCTGTAGCAGCAAGGGGGAGGTCAAAGCAGGGTGATATTAGACACTGGAAAATGTAGGTGAGGGGAAGAGGCCACGAATGCTGCACCCTCAGGCAAAGCTTTGTTTAAAGCTTGTATTTTATGACACCTGAATCCAAGGGAGATGAGAGGAAATGTCTCAGAGAGGGGGATTTTGTGGGGTCTGCTGCCCACAGAAGTGCTGGGGCAGAGCTGTGCTGGGATGCGAGCGTCTCGCTCCGCTGATCTTCCTGATGGTGCTGGGCCCCTCGGCACCAGCTGGGGGCTGTGAGCTGCTGGCGTGGGTATGTAGGGAACAATATTTGTGCCATGCAGCCTTTGGTCCCGTGCTTTCAGCCTGGCAAAGAGCAGTCGTGTTGCAAGCGCGAGTGCCGTTGCTCAGCCCCTGTCTCTGCTCTGCACAGCCTGCCTCTCCTTTCTGCCTCCGAGACAAACCAACCCCCTGAAAAGCTGCCACAAAAAATAAATGTCTCTACGTGGCTGCAAATCAGATTGTGAAGAGATCCGGGGCGGGGGTGGGTGGGTGGGTGCTGTCCTTAAGTGTCCCTGAATCTTCTTTTAAGCCAGGCATTTGCTGGTGGGATTTGCAGCCTGTGCTGCTTACAGAGAACCCTCCAAAAGGCAGGAGCTGCCTTGTGGCAGTGTCTGTGCTTCCAAAGCACCAAAACACAGGGTTTGTGACCGTCCTTCATCCCTGAGGGTACAGCACCAGCTTGTACCTGGGTGTGATGGGTCGGGCTCACCTGCCCAGTGTGTACTGGGGTGCCTGAGGTCCTCTGACCCCCATCCTTTGTGGGACAAGCTGCTTTTTCAGGAGACAGAGCCTGAACAAGCAGGGCCTTCCACAAGCGTTGTTGTTTGTATGTTAAAAACAACACTTCCCTTGCTGGGAAGTCAGAGGACCAAATGGGCCCGACCCCCCGGCTCCACTTTTCACGGCTTTGTGCTAATTGCAGAGGAGACGCGATGCCAGCTCACTCTCCGGGGAGAAAACGGCAGGAACCAATTTGAAGAGCCACATAAATATGGAAGTAGGATTTTTTTTGGCGTGGGAGGTGTTAGCAGCACCGCACATTATGGTTCCTCGGCTTTATCACATCATAGGCTTTTACCGAGACGTGAGTAAGTTCTCTAAATAAGGAATATGAAAATAGCTTGTGAAATAGGTTGAGTCATCAGAGAAAATCAAATGAAGCTCTGATACCGGGGCCTCAGTTGTAAAGTCCTACTTTGTTTTACAGTCGCATTATAAACTACGAAGTCGCTTCAATCTGATTATTTCAGCTTCAAAATGCTGGGTACTCTGCCATCCAGGTGATTTTAAGGCTTCCCAAATGGATCCATTTTTCTGCTAGCACCTGTACTGCATCCCTCCTGCCCACGAGCACTCACAAGGAATGTAAAGGTTACCAAGAGAAATGGCTTCTGTGGCTAGAGTTGAAACGCTCAGCACTTCTTTTAGCATTCTCTAGCTATTAAGGAGGATTTATGGCCCCTAGATATCCCTTTCAAGTATTAGCTTCCCCTCTGGAAGTCCCTGGCTGTTATTTGTAGCTCCTGGGAGCCCAGCAGGACCGGTTGTACTGGGAGCTGTACCAACAGTACACGAAATCAGAGACAGCACCTTGAGTCCAGGAGTGACTGTGGTACATGAAAGGGGAGGGAGAAGCACAAAGACATGAGGGGACAGCGTTGCCGTAAGGACACTCATGTCTGTGCCATGGATTGCTGCATATGCCACAACGGGTCCCGGGTTAGGAAAAGCATCTGTAGGAGATGAGTGTGCATGGGATCCGTGGGACCCAGCGGACCTGGTGTATGTGAGAAGTGGGGAACACCTGAGGCATAAATCCAACAGCGGCTGGCAGGGCCATGTGCAGCTGGTGACACAGGGACCCTGCCCCAGCACAGCTCCCTCTTGGGACTCCTGGATGGTCAGAAATGATAGGCAAAGTGGTAAAGATCTCAGACATCGTTGGCACAACCATTTTGCAGGCTGGGTTTTATCGAGTTACTCATGTTAGTAAAGTTACTCACATGAGTAAGCATTCATTAGACCGGGCTTAATTCTCCTAAGTGAACTGCTAATGTAGTTGTTCATGGGCGCGCTCTCTCTTCTCTCCCTGTATGAATAGGGGTTTATTTCTGGCGCACAGATACTCCATTTCTGAGACTCCTTTGTAAAGCAGACGGCGTTTGATAGTGAGTCATCTCTCGTTATTAAATCGCCCATACATTGCGAGCTGCCTGCGGGCCCCGATCCAGAGCCTACTGACTTCAGTGGGGAGGATGGCTCCCGGACACGAGGGGTGTTGGATCGGGCTCTGGGTGAATCTTTATTTAAAGCCTGTATTTTAAGGAGCTGTTTGTTCTAACTGGAACTAAAATTGCTGCTGCGTTGAAATGGAAGATGAGGTCTCCAGGACTCCAAGTGGAACAACGGGTGTATGCTATCTGCTCGAACGCCTCCAGCCACGTTAAGTCAAGTTAGCCGGAAAATCAATCGACATGAGTGCCAGCGTGACCGGGAGCTGCTATCTGGTCGAGCCCACAGAGGCTTGCCAAGATGAAGCAGATTTCTAGCGGGGACAGAGCAGATACGTGCACCACATCTCCTAGAGATGCTTCCAGCCTGTGGTCTCCCTGGCAGTGCCGCTGCTGCCCAGCATAATTACTGCGGCTAACGGGAGCCCGGGGGCGAGGCGCTGCGGGGCGGGTTGTGGGCTCTGCCCCCTGCTTTGAGGGCAAGCCGTGTAGAAGCTCTGTGCACTTCTTATATTTGTCAGCAGCAGAGTAAAGGAAGTGAGTGAGACCTGAAGTGACCGAGCTGACCAGATGGATCCCTTGAGTCTACATAAAAAGACTGTAGCAGCAAAACTGTATTTTCCCCAGCACAGCTCATTTCTCCTGCAGAGGATATTTCTGCTCTGCTGGTACAAAGCAGAGCTTTGCTGATGTGGCTCCGCTCACGCAAGGAGCATTTTGCTGCTAGAGTGGACCTGAATTTCTCTCTAA
Source organism: Aythya fuligula (assembly GCF_009819795.1). Lineage (NCBI taxonomy): Eukaryota > Metazoa > Chordata > Aves > Anseriformes > Anatidae > Aythya > Aythya fuligula. Next base: position 27,289,190 of record NC_045565.1, read on the forward strand.
GCGTTTCTTGCAGGCTTATCCCTATGTCTCTGCATCCTGCCTCGCACCAGGGATAATGATATTGATCTCACTCAGAAAGGCAGAAGGCTTTTTTCACGTGTTTGCAGTGCGCATTAGACCCCTGACGAAAGATGTCCTGAGCACAAAATCTTGTTACCGTGATGTATTTATTGTACTCTGCGGTTGTGGGGCCATATGTTCCATATCACAAGAAAGAGTTTGCTTTTGTTTCCCCCCAGGCTGTGATGTTGGACCTGGTTAAAGCCACGGGGTGCGCCCGCTGCTCTACCAGGAGTTGGACAATGGCAGCCCCGGGTGGGTGGCGAGAAATCTGCGCTGTGCTACCGAGTGCTAAAGCATTGCCATGGCTCGGCTTCCTAAATCCAGCTGTGAAGAGCAGCTGGTCCTCTGGCTGGCAGCTTGACATATGCGGGTGGATATGGTGGGGAGAATTGATCAGGGGCCAGCGGTGGGGAGCAGGGAGCAGGGCAGTGTCCCCTCCTGTGTGCTACCCAGTGCAAAAGTGGCTCCTGACAGCTGGGATTACCAAACCCGGCTCGAGGGGTGATCGCTTTTCTGGACTTGTGTGACATCTGATGGGGAGATGCTCCAGCTGCATGCTTGTGGGGAAATCTGGAGGAAGGGGAAAGCAGAAGGCTCTGCATAGCCAGCCGCAGCCCTGCTTGAAGCTCTGCCTTGCGGCACCCTGGGGAAGGTTGTCCAGCCAAGTGGGGATCTCCGGCAGCAGGAGGAGCTGCTGAGCCTTTCCCAGACAGCTTTCCCATCTTGGTTACTTGCTTTCTCTTCTCCTTTCCTTCTCTTTAGACCCCTCCGGGAAGGAGCACACAAACGAGCCCTTTCTGTGGCCCCTTTCCACAGCCCCTGCCACAGAAGTCTCTGCAGACCGAAGCAGTCCAGACCAGGTGCCGTCAGTTTCGTGCAGCCTGCTGCCACCAGTTTTATGTCAGCTGTTTTGAGCAGAGCAGCCAAGGGACTCGTACAGGACAAGGATGCCTCCAACAGGGGCCTGGGTGGTCATGGTGTGAGATGCTGCCTGGGAGAGCTGGAAAACAAATTAAAAAAATGCCCAGGACGTGGACCAGGCTGTGAAAAGCTGCAGCAGTGAAACCTTCCAGCTCGTATGTGTGACGAAGCGGGAAGTTGTCTTTGCTTTCCTTCGATTGCGAAGGACGGGAGGAATGTCACACTTGCAGGAGGCCCCCTGGTGCCAGGTGAGGTTGCTGCAGCTCATGGAAGTCGGTCACAGGCGTGAGGACAGCGGCTCACCTGCCCTCCTGGGAAAAGGAGTGACATCCCGGCTGGGGGATAACATGCACCGTGCAGGTTTGGATGTGCTCTGCTTTGCTGCGTGTGGACAGAGCGGTGTGCCAAAACTGTGCAAAACCTCATGTTTTTTTTTCAGCCATGGGGCTGGCAAAGCTGCTGAGAAGAGAGGCTCAGCAGGTCCCCTTGCCTCATGGCCCAGTGCACTTGACACTTCTCCGTGTGGCCCCACCACGGCTCTGTACACTGCCACGAGTGAGAAAAAGGTCTGTGGGACATGGCTCTGCAGTGTCTAACACAACCAGACCCGGGCTCTGGTTTGCCCGCAAGATGCTGCTGCAGCAGCAGTGGTGAGAAGTGGCCCTGGGAGTGCTCTGCTGCCTTCCCTGCCACTCGCTGCTGACTCTGCGTGATGAAGCGCAAGTGATGGATGCGCCTACCAGTTCCTGCAGTCACCTAAACCTGGCAATAAAAACCTCTGTAATGAATGAAAGCAGTCTCTACATGTGTTGGTTCACAACTGCAACTGCAATAGGGGAGTTTAATCTCCCTCCCCTCCCACCCCACATTCTCTTTAGAATATTTTAAAAAGAAATTTAGCTGTTTGAGAAGATGGGAAAAAAAAAAAAAAAAAAAGTTCTACAGACTTGAAATTCCATCTACATGTTCCATTAAGCCTCATGAAAGAAATACCTGACGTACATTTTATGCTGATGAAGCCTGAATGAATGAAAGCTTGTTCCCACTATTCCCCTTTCTAATGCTAATGTTTAATTCTGGCATATTTATCAAAAAACACTACTTCTAAAACAGGGCCAGAGAGAAAAGCTCTGCAGAACCTATCGATGCGAGGTGAACTCCACGCGTAGCAAGCGCTGATTACATGTTTGCAGGTACTGAATAAAGTGCACTGCTTCCCAGGCTGCCAGCTTCCAGCACTCCTACAGCAGCAGCAGTTTGGCAGGATAAAGCCAACCTGCACTGCCCTTGGGCTGGGTGCTTATTTGCAGCATGGGCTACAAAACCAAAAGAAAAACAAAAAAAAAATACTGCCTCCTCCACCCCATCGCACCCCACTCCACCACTCTCCTGCCTCAAATGCAAATCTGTACAGAGACAAAAGGTATGTGACAGGACCTGTGTGCTGGGACCTATAGATGGATTTGAAGCACTCTGTGAACTAGGCTACCATTTACTGCTTAACCGTTAATGAATAAAATCGTGATTTTTTCAATGCCACATTATTGGGGACATCTTTTGATGAAATATCAGTGAGATATGATTTTATTCCTTTAAATAAACATAACATGGTGTCTGCGCACACCTTATACACACATAAGTCACCTCCAAACTGCAGGAGCATGTTGCACAGAGGAAATGAACACATGGATAATGAAGATCAGGGGTCTTTGTGTCTGCTCTTAACAGAGAGGCTGGTGTACTTGTTGCACCATGCCAAGAGCACACTTTTGGGGCACTAGAAGAGGCTTGGGGGTTGCAGGAGGCTGGCTCCTGGGGCTCTGACTGGAGCCAGGATTTTCAGAAGGACTTGGTGTCACCACTCACAATAACATCAATGCATCAAGCAAGAGAAAAGGCAAAATCTCCCTTGGCTGGTGGCCACCTGGTGATTCTGAATCCCTTTTTTTTTTTTTTTTTTAGGGGGGAAAGACTAAGTCTAAGCTCCGTGAGTCCAAGATTAAGTGAAAATAAGTTTCTAAACTGCAAAAGGCAGCTGGAAAACATGACTCAAGGCACCCTATGCTTCTAAAAGCAGATCTGCCTGGGTGCCTCGCTCTGTTGGTTTGATATTTGTGAGTCCATCTGGAACGAGTGAACCCTCACACAATATTTACATGCAAATATTAACACAAAAATGGCTTGGAGGAGTTGTTTTACCCAGGTGTATGGGCAGTGTGAGACAGAATGGGGCCCTGTAGGCCTCCTCCCTGCCGTACTGCACCTCACTGCTCCCAGGGAAAGCTCTGGTACACGAAGCAGCCCCAAAACGCATGGCGAGGCTCACGAGTGATGGCAAACTGCCTGAAATCCTAAAGCAATGGGAATTTGGGGAATGTGAATGGCGAAAAAATTGTTTCCCCCAGGTGCCATTGGACCAAGCTGTTCGGTAGTAAAGGCAGAACAGCCGGGCGGGGATTTTCTTTGCAGAGATGTTGGCGGACCCATCTACGGGCTTTAGGTTTTTAAGCACTGTATTTGAGTAGGAAACAACGAGCCATTTATTTAGGGGAGCTGCTGAAACCCATCCCAACAGCCTCCTGATGGGCCTTTCCTAAGGCCATGTCATTAGGGGGCCCTTATGGATGGCTGGGACGGGCGGGCTATTGCCCAGGGAGAGGCAGGAACCAGGCTTTCCTGCTTAAATCTAATTTTTATTATTGTGAAGAGGACGAGCACAGGAATTTTGCGGCGCTGAGGGAGCTGCAGGTGCCACGGCTGGGGGCTCACAGCACCCCCGGGGGCACGGGGCTAAAAAAACTGAGTGGAAACAACGGGAAAACGGGCAAAACGTGCCCGAGGTTTGGGTGGGCTGGTGTGTGAGGTGTTTGGATAGGAGCCACGCCTGTATTTGTTGTATTTGTGCTGTAAGCGTTTATTGATCGCCCTGTTTGAACACTTGGCCCCGCTCCCCAGCCCCATCCCCTCAGGCGCCCCCCGCAGGCCCCCCCCCCCCCCCGCCGTGCCGCGCTCGGCCGCTCGCTCACACTTGCCTTTGGCGCCCAACCCGCCCCCCGGCGGGAGGAACCATTTTTCCCAACCTCGTGGGGGGGAACCGTGAAGATGAGTGAGGCTGTATCGCACTCCTTCTCCGCTATAAAGCCCTAGAGAGGCCAAGAAGACATTTATGTAATCTTTAAAAGCTGTTCTTTCGGCGTGCGCTGCGCGTTCCCTTCTCCAGCCTGCCAGCGGCGCGCTCCCTTCCCCTCTCCCCCCCTTTTTGATGTGCCCAGTGGTTCGCGCCGGGCCGGGCCGGGGGAGGCCCCGCCGCCATTTTGTTTGTGTGCGGGGCGAGCGGGGCGCTGAGCGGAGCGGGGCTGCCGGGCGCTGAGGGGCGGCGGCGGCGCGGGGAGGCGCCGGGCGCTTGTGCCGGTTCGAGGCGCTGTGGGCAGCCGGGAGGGCGCCTCCCGCACCCTCCGCGGTCATGTACATCAAGCAGGTAAGGCTGCGGCGTTCAAAACGCCCGCCCGGGCCTGGCTCGGGCGCTGCGGGCTCAGCCCTGGCCGCTTCGCTCCCTGCCGGGGGCTGCGGGGGGTGGACAGGGCCCGGGCCCGGCCTGGGGGCTCCGTGAGGCTGGGCAGCCTCGGGCCGTGGGCTTGCTCCTGCACGAAAAGCGCTGTTACTGCACTTAGTGTGTGCCCGCAGTAATGTGTAACGTTGCTTATCGTGGTTGACTTTTTTTGGCCGCTTTCTTACCACTACCTGCCTATATATGTTCGTTTAAATGAACGTGTCTTTAAATGAGCAATCGGTATATGATGCATGCTGCTCTAAAGACTTTAAATAAGAGTTCTTGTTCCACAGACTTAAATTGCAAAAAAAAGTAAACAGCGAAACTGTATAGAGTTGTAAAAAGTCCAAATTAAGTCAAAGTAGGGGAAAGGAGTTCCATGGGGAGGGGGAATTTAGGTGGCCCGTTAGCAATAATGTCCTAAGAGCCATAGAAGAGATGTATAACGTGTAGAGTGTGAAGCCATTGAGGGGTGACTTTGCCAATATCCCTTATCTTACTGATTCCCCAAATAATTACTGAGCTTTAAAGATTAAAATGTTTTAGGTCTCCAAGTGAGGCTATGCAAGGCAGTAAAAGTTCCATGTTAACAGATGCTGTGATTGGGAAGTCTTCAGCTAATGCATAGCCTTCAACTTGTTTTCTGTAGTTTGATCCATTAAATTCAGAAATCTTTAGTTGCTTCCAATGCAGCTACTTTAGGTTGAGATCTGAATGCAGCACATGTACAAAATCTCATTTTGCTTTCTAAATTTCAGCAGTTACACTGTTGAGAAATAGCTTGTAACACATCCTGCTGTCTTCCCAACAAGTAATTCCTCCTTTGTATTAGCTGTGATGATGAAACATCGATGGCATTATTTTTAACCAGATCTTGCTTGTGGTGGGGAAAAGCTGGGGGAAGAGCACAGAGACTAAATGTCAGTGCTGGTCCTTCTGTAAACGTTCTGGCTAAAAGATCAGCAAGTGTCAAAACTTCAGGTGGTTGGTGTCTTACTAAGCAGAGGAAAGCCCATGTATAGTCTTCCAGCACGGCTTTGGTGTTTGGAAAGGGCTGGTTAATGCTGAGGTGTGCTGGAAGCTGGCTCAGTTTTGGTGCTATGGGGAATCAAAGTAGTGAGATGCTGACACTGTAGTGTGTGTATTTGGACTGACAAACCTCAAACCACTACAAGAATGGTTGAAGTTTAATGTGCTTCTAGATCCCTGCTTGCTGTGTAGCTCCCTAGCTAAATTGGTTGTGTAGGTTGTATGTGTTCATTTAGGAAGTGAATTACCCAGAACCAAGACTTCTTTATTTTACTTTTCTGTCTTTAGGCACAGTAAAACAAAAATAAAGCTGTCTTGCATATGAAATAGGTAGAATCCAATGTAGTGTTTACAGTCTGTAATTCTCTACTTAAAGAACTTGCAGGTGGAATTCTTACACTGCGTGTAGCTAGTGTTATAAAAGTAACTGTAAATCTGGCCCTGGCACGATAAGTACTTGATATCTTGGGGGTTTATTTCCTGTATGTAATATTTGATCCAAATAAGTTTTCTTGTGTAGTTTAAGATTGTTACAAAAATACTTTTGGAATTCTTGTTTGCTGTGCTTTGACCTAGATAGGTGCCAGCATCTCTTAGGGATGCTTTTTTTGTTCCCTGCATCATCGTGATATTTAGTTGAGGGACAATTCTTATGTTGCAAGATGCTGATCTGGAGTTGGAAAGTTAAAGGGGAGGGCAGGGGGAGGGAGAGGAGTCAAGTGTATAATAATATTGATGCAAACACTGTAAAATGTTATAGTTTAAAGTGCTTAAGAACAGAGGTAAGTCTCTCATTTTTCTTGTTAGGTAATCATTCAAGGCTTTCGAAGCTACAGGGACCAAACCATTGTGGACCCATTCAGCTCAAAACATAATGTCATTGGTAAGTTCTGATGCCTCTCTTCTAACACTAACTCCAGTTGCATTGCTGTTTCAGATGTTGATCAAATTAGTCCCTAACAGTTATTAATATTCTTCTCACCTTTGATTAATTTATTTATATTTTCTGTATTGAAAAGTTGTTTACATTTATCTGTAACCTGTCACAAGGAGGATTCAATTTACGGCAAAGAATTCAAGCATTCAATTTTTGCTGTGACAACAGTATGGGTCTTTAGTAACTGAGTGAATCGTCAGTCAGGCAAATGATCTTGGTATTAGGCAGTCCTTCTGTAAAGGCTGTACATGCTAGGACCAAGAGCAGAGACCTTGCACAGGATATTTTTTTTGTGTGTGGATGTGTGATCATTTTTAAGTAAGCACACTAGCTACCATAAAATGTTGCAGAGAAAAAACAGTGAAGATAATCTTTCTTCCAACTTTGGAAGGTTGAGTTTCTGGAATGTGGATCTTCAAAAAGTGCGACACAAACTTCACAGTGTTGTTTTTTATGTAATATATAATCTAAGAGCATGTTCTGCACCATTCTCACATCTCTTCCTATTTTTGTACATGGACGTCTGCTCCTGCTTTCTCATTTTTACTGAATTTAGTGATTGTGCAGCAACTTTGAGACTGCTGACCCAATAAAAAAGTTAATCTGGGACATAGAAATGTAGTAGGTAGGCTTTACTCTGAGAACTGATAAACTAGATACGACTTGAATAGTGTGTTGTATTAAGTAATGTTACTTCAGTAGGAGCTAAAACTTTATCCAGATATGAGTGTTCTTAAAAAAAAAAAAAAAAAAAAAAAAAAGCGGTTTTGAAGTTGACACAGTAGATGCCCATATTAAAGACAAAACACTGACCCTTGCTAAAGCACTTCAGAACGTTTTTGAAACTTTTGCTTTGAAATATAAACGGTACTTCCAATCTTTTAAAAAGAAAACGATGCTGAATTAGCAAGTGGAGAATACTTAACCCAACCTGAGTCAACCTGAGTGTGTAAGAATGTAATTTTTCTTAAATATAAAAGATTGATGCTGGGACCAGTATCTACTGGTTGATTCCACCAGGAGACAAGTATTAAAAAATAAAAGGATGGGACTACATAGCATGGGTTTAACCATTATTCTAATTGTATAGAATAGTGTTGTGATTTGTCACTGTGATTGAGTGGGGAAAGGATCGCTCAGTCTTGTTTCTAGAGAGTAACAAAGTGATCCATCTACTAAATTTCTTATTCCCTTGACATGTTGTTTTATCTGGCTGTGTTATGTTTGGGTTCTGTTCTTGAATATTTGTGCAAAATTTAAATGTTGCCATGTTAATTGTTTTCAATTTGTAGTAATAAACTTTGTGTTTTAATCTTCAGTGGGAAGAAATGGATCTGGAAAAAGCAACTTCTTCTATGGTAAGGGTGAACTATATATAATATCGTTGGGGTGGTGCTGATATAAGGGTGTTTGTGTGTTTTGTTTTGTTTTTTTTTTTTTTTTCCATAAATTGGTTTACCATATGTTCTTCCTTAACAAGGAGTGGCATGATAGCGAGTCAGAAGGACATACGGTTCTCTACCTGATAGACTAATAGAACAAATTTTGAAATATTTTACTATGTTTAGTTAGAAGAAAAACTAGAAACTTTGTTTAATGCTACCTTTACTAAAGGAGATCAACCTTATCTATAAGGCCATACATAACTATAACAGAGGACAGGGGAAGGGAAGAGGGCAAGATAACTTAGGCCTGGAGGATGTGCCTGTAAAGAATAGGTGAGGAACTCATGGTATGTGCGTCTTTGGATATGTAAATGACTTAGTTTAGTATGCATGGCTAAGTTGGAACAATAAGATAAGAAAGAAGGAGATGGCTGGAGCATGCTCAAGAACTGGGTTCAAGCAGTGAACATAGTGAGGAAGACTACTGAAGACCACCAGTGGAAACATGCACATATGTCAGGAACATTTCCATATTTTAACAAATTATGGGAAATAGTATGAATGTGGGAATTATTTCTCAGAAACCTGATTGATGTGCGTGTTTTGATTGATCCCTGTAGCCTGGACAGTTCAGCGCACACACTAGGTGGAGTGATCACCCATGCAACCGGAGCCACAATTAAAAAATGCCTGCTTTCTAAAATTCCAAATTGAGTCTTAAAGAGTTTCTTCAACCAGCTTTTATGGTATCCCACAGGTATATCATTATATGACAGTGATGAAAAAGAAAGATCTGAATGCACTTATTGGTTATCGTCAGGTTTATCATCACTATTCAGCTTCTCTTAAGGATCTTCTAAGATTTTTTTTAAATGGCAAAAAAGTATTCACAGGAGGAAACTGATTTTAAGTATCACCCACCTTGAAAAGTGATTGTAATATTTGCAGTTACTTCACACATTCTTACTGGCTAAATTTATGGCAAAGGACAGAATAAGTCCTCTTTTTTTTTTTTTTTTTTTTTTTTTTTTTACAGCAATTCAGTTTGTCCTCAGTGATGAATTCAGTCATCTTCGCCCAGAGCAGAGATTGGCTTTGTTGCATGTAAGTGAGATGTATGATGATAAGATATCAGAATATAAATGCATTTCAGTTTTGCTATAAAAATGGTCAATTGCTGGGATGTAAATATTTTAAACCAGTTATTTTGGAAGCATTCTCATGTTAGTTTGCTTTTTTAAGTTGGTAAATGGGAATTTATTACTAAGTAATACGTTATCCTTAAATATAGGTAGTTAATGCATGCTTGTGAATGTCTATCCAAGATTTTCAGAACTAAAAATACATGTACAGGAACTTACATAGATGCTTTTCCCTTTCAGATCCATAGAAGGAGAGGGGAATTGTAATTGTCAGGGAGAAGGGAAAATAAATGAGCTCAAAATCCTTCTAAAGAGAGACTTAACTAATCAAAATATCTCCTTTTGCAGGAAGGTACAGGCCCTCGCGTTATTTCAGCTTTTGTGGAAATCATATTTGACAACTCGGACAACAGGTTACCGGTAAGTTAAATGCTTCAGAAACAGATGATCATTTTAGGCTCCAGTTCTCAGTATTACTAAAACATAGTTAGTATCGAGCTGCTTTTGAATTAGTTCCTGTAAAAAGTACAATAAACATTCTGGTTTAGTTATACCTACTGCAAACAGTTAATTTTACTCGTCTTTGTTTTCTTAAGATTGATAAAGAGGAAGTCTCACTTCGCAGAGTCATTGGAGCCAAGAAGGACCAGTATTTCTTAGACAAGAAAATGGTGACGTAGGTACTTCTTTTCCTTAGCTGAATGAGCCGAGCAGTATTTCTGTAAAATTAGTCATAGTAAACGCTTGCATCTCTAGTCTGAAACAGTTTCTCCTGAGTTCCATGAGCAATACTGATTTAGTTGTATAATACTGAGTACCAGTAGTTTGACATTAAGGACATTGTTCCTTGTGTGATAGACAGCAGATTTCTTTGAATTCACAATTTAATCAATTCATTAATATCTTGCTTAACTGCTAAATGTAGTATTTTTCAGGACTGCTTTTTTTTTTTTTTATAAGAGTCACTAGAGTTAAGGTTGTTTCTTATCTGTCTGTGTGATACGTACCTGTATTTGCCACCTCTGTGCTGTGAGGTGTTTGGTTCTTCATCCTTTCTCCAAAGCTATAGGATTTTAGCTGGTTTCCTTTTCTTTCCCAATTTCACTTTAGAATTAGAATTTAGAATCTTAGTTTTTTGAAGAGAGCATGCATTGCATACAGTGATCATAGTATGCAATATATTGTTGTGCTATTTCACTGTCACTTTTGTTGTGTTTTTAATAAAATCACAATAACATTTCAGGAAAAACGATGTAATGAATCTTCTGGAAAGTGCTGGATTTTCTCGCAGTAACCCATACTATATTGTCAAACAAGGAAAGGTAAGATTCTTTTTCAGAAAGCGAGAGAAATTACTATCAAAAATACTATGTATCCTGGTTGGCAAATGTTCATTTTGGTTTACTGCTGCAATAACTTAAATCTGTTTTAGTTTGAAACAATTCTTGCAGATGCATCATTGCAGGTGTTGGAGTAGTGCATGTTAATTTTAAAACAAAAAAAATGTTTTGATGCAGTTAATGTTGATATTTAGAAATGATACAGTCACCTTTGCAATTGCATGCAAGATAAACTTAATTCATATGACTATATTGATGTAAGTTGCTATATTTCTGGTCTTCAAGATGAGATGCTGACTGTAGAAAACTGTTAATATGCTAAAAACATTGTGAATGACTGTGAATTGATGAATGAATGGATGGATGAATGGAGATGTGTGGAACTGGAAAGCCTGGAAAGGGCTCATAGTGTGACCTGTGTTAACGGCACCCAGATTAGATGGCTTTCAAGACCCAAGAGTGTAGCAAAGAATATCAGATCTAGAGACAAAGGACAGGAATGACTTCTAATGGCTCACAGCAGTGGGACATGATGGAGACACTGATAACTGCCAGCTCCTGAAAGATTACTGAAAAGCCTACTCAAAAGGGGAATGCGGGAGACTTTGAGGAAGACTGGGTGGCAAAAAAGTTTACCCAGAAACACAACCTCTAAAATGTTTAGTAATGTGAATTCTTCAACACGGCTAAATGTGTATGTAAAAAAAAAAAAAAAGACTTCAGCTGGGAAATAACTGTTTTGTAGTGGAGATTGGTGCATGTGACTCTTCGACCAAGCACAAAGTCAAAATACTAGTATTAGATTTTGGTGTAACCCAAATTGGAAACAGTTACCTACTTTTGAAATAATGCAACTTCTCAAATTGTATTGAAGGAAAATGAGTTCTACGTTGGCTTTGTGTGTTTTGGCTTTAATGAGTGCTCCATGAACTGAATTGTCTTAACGTTTAGCAGCCTCTCCCATTTTTAGTGTAACATTTCTAGTGTGTGTGTGTTTGTTTGTTTGTTTGTTTGTTTTTTATGGAGGTGCTTAAACTGGCTGATTTAGCAGCAGGAATAAAGGCCTGAGCTTTAGCTCTTCTAAATGTATTTTTGAGGTGGCAAAGGTTTTTGCGGTTTACCTAACATCAGGGCTCCTGAGTTCTAGTAAGAACTGGTAGCATTTGAAAAACAACAAAATGAATTACAAACAGAATACTAGCAATTCTAAAGTAATTTCCTTTTAAGGAAAGCAGCGTGTTAGAGATCTTCCCAAAACCTTGTGCAAGCAGGCACAGCAAAAAAAAAAAAAAAAAAAAAAAAGTACAGTCTTTAATCTGTTGTGCTAAGCCATATGTCTAGAGCAGGATATTGAAATTATAGATCTTGAATTTTCAGATCAACCAGATGGCCACAGCTCCTGACTCTCAAAGACTGAAGTTACTAAGAGAAGTAGCTGGTACCAGAGTGTACGATGAACGTAAAGAAGAAAGTATTTCACTAATGAAAGAAACAGGTAAAAATCTTCTGGACACTAGTTCTCCTTTTCATGTTCATAACTGCTGACAAATAGTTGATCACTGGAGGAGGTTGAAGTGTTTAACTGAACTTCCCTCTTGTGTTTTCTAAAGAGGGTAAGCGAGAGAAGATCAATGAGTTGTTGAAATACATTGAAGAACGACTTCATACCCTCGAAGAGGAGAAGGAAGAGTTGGCTCAGTACCAGAAATGGGATAAAATGAGGAGAGCATTAGAATACACAATTTATAATCAGGAGCTTAATGAAACCCGAGCTAAGCTTGATGAGGTAAAATATTTTGTCTACTACAAAATTTAATGTGAGCTGTTCTGCTTTTTGCTGATATCTGCTTATGTTCCTCAATGAAGTCCTGTCCATATCCTCTGCTAATTCAGCAAATTATGCTCATCTTTTTCAAACTAGAAGTTTACTAGAACAGTTTTGCTAATTAAGCTACTTTCCCTGCAGCTTTCTGCCAAGAGAGAGACAAGTGGAGAGAAGTCCAGGCAGCTGAGAGATGCACAACAAGATGCTAGAGATAAAATGGAGGTAAAAATACTTAAAGCGAGGGTGTCTTTTTCCTTTCTGTTAGATTGCTTTATTTTTCTTGTGTATGTAAACCTTTTATCTAAGTCTGAATTTACAGACTTCAGAGTTATTTGACTCCAAATGAGAAGAGCTCTTACACTTAGAGCTTTAACCAGTAAAGTTAGAAATTAACTAATAACCTATGCCTTCATCCTGTTTGGAAATGGGAGAAATTTATTGTATTTCTTTTGTGTCTTGATCTATGTAATGCTTGTGACTTAGATACTGAAATGTGCGTATAGTGTTTAAAATTCAACATACTTAAATTTGTGTAGGAAATAGAACGGCAAGTTCGTGAGCTGAAGACAAAGATTTCTGCAATGAAAGAAGAGAAAGAACAACTTAGTGCTGAAAGACAGGAGCAGATTAAACAGAGGACTAAACTAGAGCTTAAGGCTAAAGATCTGCAGGATGAATTAGCTGGCAACAGTGAACAAAGGGTACGTAGCTGTAATGAGTGAATAAAAGGTGGTTGGTGCAAGGTAGTATATTTGTACCTTGAAGACATTTTAGCTGTACTTTTTAAGTTTTGTTTTTTAGCTGTTGCCTTTCATTACTTTGTAAGCTTTGCAGAACAGGTATCTTAAGTTTTTGGCACGTCTTCTTCCTAATTGTAACTGAATTCACTTAAGCTTTGAAACAATGTAGTATCAGATAATTCTAAGACCGCAAAATTGCATTACTTTTAAATTATTCTTCAGAATTATATGTTTATCTAATGATACAGTGTTTTTGATACTGCCTCACTTTAAATATTGCTTTGTTTCACTTTCAGAAAAGACTGTTAAAAGAGAGGCAAAAGCTTCTTGAGAAAATTGAGGAGAAACAGAAAGAATTAGCAGAAACGGAGCCAAAATTCAACAGCGTAAAAGAAAAAGAAGAGAGAGGAATTGCTAGGTCTGTGATGTTCTGTAATGGGAACTCAAAGCATTTTAGAAAGAACCAAGATAACAAGCAGAACAGCCATGTGTGATATGTTGAGAGTTAATATTTCAGAAAGGGGTGTTTGTATGTCCTCATGTATGGCCTCCTTTAGTGTTGGGTGTTAAGGTTGGGGGAAGTCACTATTTGGTGAACTTAATTTTCAGCCTTCACCATTTTGTGGAGTTCTACGGACTTGCGGTTTTATGAAGTCTTTTGGGTGGTTTTATTGTTTATAATGTGGTCCTTTTCTTGTTACTGATTTGGTGCTTAATCTTTAGAGCATGGTTTGACAGTTCTGGAAATTTCTTTTGTTAATTCTTAGTGCTTTTCTTCATATATTCAAGAGTTCTTCATAATACAGCATTTGTTCCCCTTCTCAAAATAAAATAGACTTGCACAGGCGACGCAGGAAAGAACAGATCTTTATGCAAAACAAGGTCGGGGAAGCCAGTTCACATCCAAAGAAGAAAGGGATAAATGGATAAAGAAAGAACTGAAGTCTCTAGATCAAGCCATCAATGACAAGAAGCGGCAGATTGCAGCTATACACAAGGATTTGGAGGATACAGAGGCAAATAAGGAGAAAAATTTGGAACAGTACAGTGTAAGTATAATTATAATGAATGCAGGATTTTCTGATGGGGTCTTCTAAAAATCTGTTTTTTGGAAATGCCTGCAGACAAACTCTGAAGTCTACTGAAATCAAGGATCAATCTGAAAAAAAAAATCTAGGAATGTAGTTTAAAAAGAACAGTGTTCTGGTAAAATACCTGATGTAGGCCTCACCCATGTAGCATAAGTAATGATTTTGAGTTGATTTTTGAGACAAGTAGCATTTACCACTGACTGTAATGTTATTGTACGGCTCAATAGGAATTATTAGATAGAACTGAAGATGTTAAATTTGAAGTGACCTTGATTCATTTAATAAAAATGTCTGACTTCTCATAAAGGAAGACTGATTTATGCTCAAGCTGAAGGAGTATATAAGGTGTCTTGGGTGAAACTCCATGGGGAACTTGCAAAGTTAGGTTGGAAAAACTTCTGTTACTTGAGAGGGTAACTGGTTGTCCAGGATGTAGACAGCTATGAAAATGTAATCTGAATGCTAGCCCCAAGCTGCTTTGAGAATGGCAGATGTTATAATGAGGAAGGGACGGAGGTCTGTGCATTTGCCTCAATAGCATGTTTTTGATGGCAGCTGTGGTAAAGCACAAATACTGCTGGAGAGCAGGCTAAAATTTTGACTAATATCAATATGGCCTGATGTGCAAGACTAGTATGTATGTTCTTATCGGAAGTGTTACTTCAGAACATGGCTACACGTGGTTTGTGTATGATGATTTCTGTTTTGATGTGGTTTCTTGCAATGACCTAGTGAGCTGTTTCATTGTATAACACACCTATGTGCAGTTTGTGCCTCCCTTGCAATCTGTTTTATCACTTCAACTTGCTACTGCTCACTTGCTGCCAAAGATGCTTTTATTCTTAGTACTTTTATAGTTTAACTATCTGTTTTGTGAAAAGCTTTGTAAGAATTTTCTGAATTCTTAGTAGTAGTTTTTAGTATTGAATTTGATGGGGAGTGGAATTTTACCTGGAAAGAGCTGTAGTTTCATAGTGATCTTTTCTTTGTGTTAGAAACTGGACCAGGATCTTAATGAAGTGAAGGCTCGTGTTGAAGAACTGGACAGAAAGTACTATGAAGTGAAAAATAAAAAGGATGAACTACAGAGCGAAAGAAAGTTAGTAATCAATTGAAATATGTCTGAATCTCACTTAATGTGAAGGACCCCAACAGTGTAGTTGTTAACATGGCATGTAGGTATGTTTTTAAATATAGCCATGTCTGAACTTCTGCACTTAGCCTTCCCATTCAATTAGCAGTCTTTAGATTAAAAAAAAAAAAAATAGATTTTATTCACCTTTAAATACTTATGCTTTTTTCTGTATGCAGTTATCTATGGAGAGAGGAGAACGCAGAGCAACAAGCTCTTGCCGCAAAGCGGGAGGACTTAGAAAAGAAACAGCAGCTCCTCAGAGCAGCAACAGGAAAGGTAAGATGGCTTGTGATAATTCCATGTGGAAGCTTTTATTTCCCATCCTAATGGGAAAGTCAGTAATCTAAAGATAGCTATGATGGTAAGACTAACAAAATAACTAAGATGGGTAAATTGTATCTGTAGGCTTAGTTTTTTTCAATTATTTCTAGCTCTGGAAGTACTTTGAAATTAGTTTTCTGAGCTTAAGATGATAGAAGAGAGGTGAGGAGACCAGGTAGAAATGGAGTACTTCTCAATACTTTTGACATCTTTCTTTTTTAAAAATAAAAATAAACAGACCCTAAGATGTGGTATGCTCAGCTATTTAGGTATCTTACTTTAAAGCAGCAACTCCTGATTAGTCAGCAGAAGTTTGCTGAGAAAGGAGGTTACCTCTTTATAGAAGCTGAAGATAAAAATGGATGTATTTTCTAGCTTTTGTAATTGCAGTGCAATAACTAATTATGCTTTAACAGGCCATTTTGAATGGTATAGACAGCATAAACAAGGTTTTGGAGCACTTCCGTCGAAAAGGCATAAACCAGCATGTTCTAAATGGCTATCATGGCATTGTGATGAACAACTTTGAATGTGAACCAGCTTTCTACACTTGTGTTGAAGTTACTGCAGGGAACAGGTAATTACTGTTCAGTGTTACTTACGTCGATGCAGCTGCAGTGTTGCAATCAAATCTGGTGCTCCTTCCTCCTTTTTTTTTTTTTTGTTCTCCTTGTAATCTTGAGCTTTGGTCTTCCTCTTGTCAAACACTGTTATGTAGCATCATTAAAACTTCAAGAAGGAGCTAAGAAGAATTTTGCCTATTCTAAAAAAGTGGTCCTAGCCTCTCAAACTTGTTCCAGGGTGGGGAGGGTATTTGGGGAGAGCAGGGCCCAAGACCCATGCTCCAGATACTTGCCAGAAGCAGTCGACTGTAAAGCATTGTACATTAAGTAATGCTGATGTTTCACTGATAGCAATAGAAGTTATTTCACTTATGCTAGAAAATTGCATGGGCAAGGATAGCTTTTAAGTAGTAGCTGCCAGTTCAGACACTGGAAAAAAGGTGTGTTCAATGAGTCTTCAAGTAATATATTAGTCATTAGTAATTATATTAGTAATTTATATTATTAATTAGTAATATAATGAGTGATACGTGATGTTACCTGCATGCTTAATGTTCACATACAAATATATTTGTGCTTCTAGCACTGTAATGCTTTTGCTTGTTTCTTGGACTTGTTAATTAGGTTGTTCTATCACATTGTGGATTCTGATGAAGTCAGTACAAAAATTTTAATGGAATTTAACAAAATGAACCTTCCTGGAGAAGTTACTTTCCTCCCTTTGAACAAGCTGGATGTTCGAGATACTGCTTATCCTGAGACTAATGTGAGTGTTCATTTTGAGCCTTGCTCTGTTTTTTCCGTAAATAAGCCTTTGTTTGAACTGTGTGCACCTATAGCCCGTTATATTCTTCGCTACTGAGTATTTGAATTAAATACTGCAACTAATGTATCACTTCCCAATATTGAAAACCTTTTGATAGCAGAACACTTATTTGCTGGGTATTTATTTTTCAAAGTTGAATTTCCCTCTCTGAGTACGTAGGTGGTAATAGAAGTAAGACTTTTCCTATAACCTGACAACAAATGGCACAGATTATTAAATTCTAATTCTTTAATCTGAAAGCCTGCCATGGATGAAAGCTGAATAGAAGGATAGTGTCCTGTCACAGATGTGGACACTTTCTCAAAGTTATCTGAAATGAATCGTGCTTTTATATTAAAAAAAAAACAACAACAAAAAAAAAAAAACACTTCCGTGACAACTATTTAAAAAGTAGGTCAAACATATTTCAAGAAAGAATATGCTCATATTCAAAACTTAGTGAATTTTCCTACATTAATCATGGTAGAATAAGTTATTTAAAAATTGCAACTTTTTTTCATTGGATAAATATCAGAAAAAGCAAACAAAAGAATAAGATATCTAGTGTGTTTAATTTGGGAGGGCTTTATTAGTAATAATTGTGTTAATGCTTGTAATTTAGTCTCTTTTTGGAGGAGGATTTTTTTGCTGCCAATAAATGATACATATTATACTTGTTTCTGTAGTAATACTCAGATGAGATTCCCAGCAGACTCATAGTTGACTTAATGCTCGAGCCTAGCTGTTTAAGACTAAAATTGCAAAAATAAATCTTGCACTTCATTTCTATACGGTGTTTGTCTTGAGTGTTCAGTCAGCGTGTCATCCTTTTACCTGTTTCCAAAGTAATTGTTCACAATATTGTACTTTGAGTTCAAGGTTTGACAGTTCTCTGTATCATGATATGCAGAGCTCCAGAAGTCTTCGTTCTAGAAATCTGATTCTGAAGACAAACGTTCATTCATCTTCAGTGATTTAGAGATACACTTAACTTTAGATAATACAGTGTTATAAGGCATATTGTCAATACAAGAGTATTTCTACTCTTGATATAGCTTTTATTTCTAGGTCTCTCTTGAAATGTGCTTGAATTAGTTGCAATTTGCTTGTCATATTTATATTACTACACTCTCCTCATTAAAATTACTGTAACTTCAGGATGCCATTCCTATGATCAGTAAACTGAGATACAATCCAAGATTTGACAAAGCTTTCAAACATGTATTTGGAAAGACTCTAATTTGCCGTAGCATGGAAGTATCTACCCAGCTGGCCAGAGCTTTTACCATGGACTGTATTACCCTGGAAGGTAAATATTGCAATTTATAAATTAATTATTAGAAAAATATGAGTGTTGAGGTTCATTAAACGTGGTCCATTAGTGTTGTCAAAATAAGGTTATTTTAAATAATATACCCGACTGAGATACAGAAGGTTGCACTTGGCAGAGTACTAAAAATAGAGAATATCTTCACAAGTCCCTGAATTATCTTATGATCTAAAAGTTAATAGCTATGTATTTCCATCCTGAGAATTGCAAAGCAAGTTAGGTTTATAGGCATATTCTTTCAATTTTATCAGGCATGTGTTCCCTGGAATATTTCTGGTGTATTCCACCAACTTGAAATAGCTTTGAGGGTGTGAATGCATGGTTTTAATTACTGGTAAGAGCAAGGTGGACTTCTCCACATGCCAAGCGCATGTTATGTTCTCTAATTATATCTCTTGGAAATTGCCTACTTCTGGATGGCAGACTCCATGCACTCTTATCGTTTGTCCCCTTTGCCCCATAAGTCTAAGACTTTTAAAGCTGGTAATTCTAGGCATTTACATTTTCTCCTTCTATAAACACTTTCTTATAAGCTGCATAGTTTCTTTTTTTAATTGTAAGCATTAGCCTTTTTTAAAAAAAGGCAATAGCAATCTGTTGGTCTTGAGGAATGAAATACTTCCAGTTGAATACAAAAACATATTTAACTTAGAATAAATAGTTTATATAAGTGTTTTTTAGGTAATGTGATCCCTGACACTGATGCATGACACTAATGCAGCATTTCTTCAGGTTCTTTGAAATGTTCCAGTTTTTCTGCAAAATTGTATTATGAGAACTTCTAAATATTATGGAGAATACATGATGTGCAATTTATAGTCTCATTCTATTGTGCTGTTTAGGTGATCAAGTCAGCCATCGTGGTGCTTTGACTGGAGGTTATTATGACACAAGAAAGTCTCGGCTAGAATTACAAAAAGATGTTAGAAAGGCAGAAGAAGAACTTGGTGAACTTGAAGCAAAACTCAATGAAAACTTGCGCAGGAACATTGAAAATATCCTTTTGTTTTTCTTGGGAAAGGTTGTGTGATGACTGCTTTCATTCTGCAGTTGCAGTAATGGATGAGAAACAGATTGACTTTTGTAAATGCAATGCATTAGTGGTGGCGTTTGTTGTGACTGTTTGTACAACTTGGTTCTGTGTGTTATTGTATGGATTTTAATAACAAAAGTCAAAGTAGAAACAAAGCCTGCAGGTGGAAATTGGTATCACCAATGAAAATAATAGATTTTAAAATACAGTGATTGTTTTTGTGTCAGAATTGCATTTTTTAAAACTCATTCTTTGGTCAATGCAAATAGTTGAATAGTTCTCTATACAACTGCTGTTGGTAACATTTCCATACCAGGGAAATATAACTGAAACATAGTAGTTGAAGCATGGATTACTTCTAAGCTGTCATCCATGACTCAGTATTGAGTGACCTTAGTGCAATCAGGACTTCACCTTGCTTACTTTGAAGGAAATAGGAGCACACGTGGATTTGATGCAGGAGTGCCTGTAATGCATCTTGTCCAGTTTGTTGCTCTGCTCACTGTAGGCTTCAGAACAGGGGAGCTTTGTTAATGTGGTACCATTAACATTTGGTCTTTGTCTTTCAAACTTAGTGTTTAACCTCATCTCTATGATGCTTTCTACTCCTTTGTTACAGTAACTGCTATAACCAGGTATTCTTGTTATCTGTGGTAACCTTCACTGCCTTTTCTGACTTGTGCTGTATTTTTAGTACTTGTGTCCTGAATTGCTGCATTACGTAGCCAGCATATGCTGGAGAGGTGGTGGAGAGCACTATTCTATAATCAAGCTGAAAGTTGTTTGACAGTCCTAATCTTTTAGTTTCTTCGTATGAAAAGTCAAATAACTGTCACCTTTTTCTGAAAGTTCTTTAATGCTGTAGCATCATCTTGAGATCTAGTATTTAGAATTTGAGGGCAGAAGTGGTTTATGCAATTTTCTCCTGTTTTTAAGGTCATTAAGTCCTTTTTGACCTGTATGACAGTTAGCATAAAAATTACTTTTGCCTCAGATTTGAGTAAGGGTTAATTGCATTGTTATGGCTGTAGTTCTGTATTTTGCAAGATCCAAGGTTTTTCTTACAAGTTTAAATGTGTCTGTATTCTGAATGCCATGTTGAAGTAACAGGAAAATCAAGCTTTATGGTTTGTTCTTGGTGTTGATAAGGGTCATGAAGTTCCTTTTGCTGATAGTTCTTGATTTCTTCTGTGCAACTGAACATTTTGATTTGTTTTGTGAGTTCAGCTGAATATGGCAAAGGGAGTAAAAACTAAAACCACTAGTAGATATGAAATGCCTTTAAGATGGAATTTTCCTTAGCCCACTGTATGGATTAATAATGAAATTGACCAGCTGATGAACCAAATGCAGCAAATTGAGACGCAGCAGAGAAAGTTCAAAGCCTCTCGAGACAGTATTTTGTCAGAAATGAAAATGCTGAAGGAGAAGAGGCAGCAGTCTGAAAAGACATTTATGCCTAAGGTACGGCAAGATGATATTGAATGTCATTACTGGTTTTATATTATTGTTTCATTGATGTGATTGATAAATTTGCATTCCTCTCTGGTTAACATCATAATTGAAATCTGAAAAGATGATTAGAGACAGTCACAGTAAATATTTACATAAATAGAAAAGTGAAATTCGTAAATCTGTGGGCTGCTCTGAGGAATTATTCTGTCTAATACCTGTTCCATAGCAACGCAGCTTACAGAGCTTGGAGGCAAGTTTGCACGCTATGGAATCAACTAGAGAATCGCTAAAAGCAGAACTGGGGACGGATTTGTTGTCTCAACTCAGTCTTGAAGATCAGAAACGTGTGGATGCTCTTAATGATGAAATTCGACAGCTACAGCAAGTAAGAGGAGAAATGAACATGTCTTGTCATTGACTGTGGTACCTTCCCAATAAAGACTTACTTTGGTCCTTTTGTGTGAAAAGTCACTAGTTCTGAATGTATTGTAACTGAGTAGTGTTCTGCCAGGTGGGGGTTGGTACATCTGGAGTTTTCTCATCTGCTAAGTATATTTGTATGTTTTCTTAAACGCTGGGTGAATTTTACAACATACTGTTCTGGTTATTTCTACATGCTAAAATTAGAGTGACCATCCAAAGATGTGCAATATTCTCATACTCAGAATTTTGTGAAGAATGAGTTTATTTTAATTTTTAAAGAACAGAAAACGAATTGAGAGTCAGTTGAGACGCTGAACGTACTTTTTTTTTTTCCAGGAAAACAGACAGCTTTTGAATGAGAGGATTAAACTAGAGGGCATTATCACAAGAGTTGAAACATATCTCAATGAAAATCTGAGAAAACGCTTAGACCAAGTGGAACAAGTAAGGATTTTGCTTTCAGTGCATTTTTTGCAGTCTATTTTTGTTTATTTCCGGAGCTTTGATGTATTAATAATTTGATAAATACGTATTCATCTTTCTCTGTAGTCGGTGGTATTTCTTGCTTCCCTTAATCTAAGCTGAGTTGCATGTTTTACTTAAATCTCAGCATATTATTTGAGGAATGTGTGAGATACTGACCAAAAAAATCCTGTCTATATATACTGCCTATGTGTAGGCACAGTATATATAGAACAGAGCTATCATAATGATGATCTGGTTAAAGATTTAAGTATAAAGATTCTAAATACTGTAGTAGAGTTTTAGAGAATAGTTAAGTTACATGTAGAAAGTGGAAGATAAGTTGGTTATCTGGCTTACACTTTTGTTCCCTTCCGATACGGAAGCTTGATGGCATTTACTTTGTTCTATAGGAACTGAATGAACTACGAGAAACGGAAGGTGGCACAGTTCTTACAGCCACAACATCAGAACTTGAGGCTATCAACAAACGAGTGAAAGATACACTGGCACGGTCAGATGGTTGGTAACACTACTTATTCAAAGAAAAATCTCCACTGTTTTGAAAGTTCATACATATTGTAATATGAGAAGTAATGACAAATTTTGAGTATGCTATAGTAGTTGCATAGTGTGCAACAGACTTCTTGGAACACAATTCAAAATATAAATGAAGCAAGATTTTGTGTAAATCAAACAACTGAGAGTGTCTGCAATTGCACACTAATACCAGTAAAGTAGGTGTTAGTGATAACAGAATTTTGGCTTCAGGGTACAGTGCTTATGAGGCAACCTTTGTACAAGTCATGATCTTGTACAGTTATTTTTGAATTTTGCGTTAACAGTCTAAAACTAAGTTGCTGTCAAATGGGAAATAGTACCTGTGTGGTTCACACTCATTTTTGATTGTCTTTCTAGACTTCAACAATAACAACCTTTGTTTCAACAATAACAACTTTGGTTTTTAAGCTGTATACTTATGATGGAAGGGAAGAGGGAACGTTAACTCTGTCTTGAAGTTAATTTTCTGTTCATTTCATAATAGATCTTCTTTTAAATTGTCTCTTTTTCATAAATAATTGGATGGATAATTGCATATTTGTTCTTTTTCCCAATATCTCAGATCTGGATAATTCCATTGACAAGACAGAAGCAGGAATTAAAGAGCTGCAGAAGAGCATGGAGCGCTGGAAGAACATGGAAAAGGAGCATATGGATGCCATTAACCATGACACAAAAGAACTTGAGAAAATGACGAACAGGCAAGGCATGCTCCTCAAGAAGAAGGAAGAATGCATGAAGAAAATCCGAGAACTGGGTTCGCTTCCACAGGAGGCTTTTGAAAAGTATCAGACTCTAAGTTTAAAGCAGGTAATAAATGTGCTTAGTGTCATGCTATTGGGGGGGTGGAAGCAAAAAAAGATACTGGTCTAAAGTACTAGTTTCATCTACGTCTTGAGTGTCAAACGTGGCTAGAATTGCAAATAACTTTGTTACTGTTTTTCCATACACAGTTATTCCGCAAACTGGAGCAGTGCAATACAGAACTGAAGAAGTACAGTCATGTTAATAAAAAAGCTTTAGACCAGTTTGTAAATTTCTCAGAGCAGAAGGAAAAACTGATAAAAAGACAAGAGGAACTGGACAGGGGCTACAAATCCATCATGGAGCTGATGAATGTGCTTGAGCTTAGGAAATATGAGGCTATTCAGCTGACTTTCAAACAGGTAACAAAATGACAACAGTAGTAAAGACTAGTTGAAATCAAACAGTTCCCTCTTTTATATGAGAACAGCCACACTTACTGTATGTTTCTTACGTAGTAATAAAAGACAATATAATGTAACTTGTTTTGTGGGTTTAATGCTGAAAAAAAAGAAAAAAGCTGGCGTTTTAAGTAGGTGCTGATGTTGACTATGTCGACATTCTAGCTGCTTTTAAAACCTTTTAAATGCTTCATTTCTGTTAACTGTACTATTTACAGCCCTTTCTGGAGATACATTCTCTAGATTTTAGTGAAGCCTTTCCTAATGTTATTAAAGGATCACAAGTGCAAAGTATGTGAAGGCTTCTCCTACACATTTGCTTAACTGACATCTGAAGCTTACTGAAGTAAATCACTTATCAAGCAGCTTTTGCTGTTTTCCATTTGAATTCTACCATTTTGTTAAAGTAAAAAAAAAAAAAAAAAAAGGTGAAAAATGTCATACTACAAAAGCAGTTGACTTAGGCGATGTTTTTAGACCAAGTGTTGTATCCTGCTGTCCTGGTTTCACTTAGGACACTAGTGCTTAACTAGCGCTTAAGTTTGAATATGGATCCCGTTTTTGAAACAAATATTGTATGACAGCACGTAAAAACAGCTGTCGTTTGCACTTGATTTCATGATGTAAAAATGATTGTCTCCTTTAAGGTGTCAAAAAATTTCAGTGAAGTATTCCAGAAGTTAGTCCCTGGTGGCAAGGCCACATTAGTGATGAAGAAAGGAGATGTGGAAGGCAGTCAGTCCCAGGATGAAGGTGAAGGCAGTACGGAGAGTGAAAGGGGATCTGGATCACAGAGCAGCGTTCCGTCTGTAGATCAGTTCACTGGAGTTGGCATAAGGGTAAGGAGAAGTATTTGTGTATTTTGTGTTTCGAGTATTTTAAATGACAGCTTTCCCTTAAAAATAAATAAATAAATAAAATCTTCCTGTTGTATTGTTTTCTCTAGGTATCGTTCACAGGGAAGCAGGGTGAAATGAGAGAAATGCAGCAACTTTCAGGTGGACAGAAATCCCTAGTAGCTCTAGCTCTGATATTTGCTATCCAGAAATGTGATCCAGCTCCATTTTACTTGTTTGATGAAATCGACCAAGCCCTGGATGCTCAACACAGAAAAGCTGTTTCAGGTAACTATCTACCTTGTACTCATCTTTCGTGTGTTTGAAATGACAGTTTGTCTTCCAATATTTGCTATCTCAGGTGAAAGCTTTTTTAATCACGAAGGCACACTCTCAAATATCCCAACATGTTAGAATTTAACTTTGTGCTTTCTGAAACTTCTGTGGACTCAGGTTTTGGGGAGATGCGCTGTATTGGCATTACAGCTTCTAAAGAGTCTCCTTACTATGCTTTAGCATGATAGAAATAGTCCTGGTTTTGAAATAAAGTAGTTTGAAAAATGAACTTCGGGCTCACCACATTAATTTGGAAAAGTGCTTTCTGTTTTCTATTATAGAAGTTTAATACCCAGTGATTCTTGCTGAATGGTTGAATTTATCAGACTTAAGACTGGAATTGATGATAATACTTAAACCTGGCATTGGTCCTTTCTTGAGTGTTTTTCATATTAACTAAACGTTTGTTCTAAATAAGGAATAGCAAACTTCTGCCTGTCTCGTATTAAGACATATCCTATTTTAGTAGAAAAATGACATTAATAAACAATCTTGTGTTCTTTTCAGATATGATTATGGAACTAGCTGAACATGCTCAGTTTATTACAACAACTTTTAGGCCCGAACTGCTAGAGTCAGCTGACAAGTTCTATGGTGTGAAATTCAGAAACAAGGTAAATAATTCTTAATCACGGTGTTTACTGAGAACATTATTAACCTGTGCATTTGTGTATTACCATAAGAGTTGGAAGGGAATCTGTCTTATAACTAGAAATGCAACATTGAAATATCACAGTCTAGTGTTGGAGTTTGCTCCTTTCTGAAAATTTAACTATCTGAAATTGTCTTTTCTCTTTAAAAGAAGACTAGAAATTTGGTGTAAGCTCATTGCTGAGTCAACTGGAGCTTTTGTAAATAAGGCTGTTTTATTCTGTAGGCAGCTACTTATAATTATATTTCTTCTTGTTCCACCAGGTTAGTCATATTGATGTGATCACAGCAGAAATGGCCAAAGACTTTGTAGAAGACGACACCACGCATGGTTAAACAGAGTTGTATTTACTGCTTGTTTGGAAGATGTGTATAGTGCGATGTTTATGCCACGGAACTGTAAATTAAAAATATGAAGCATTTAGTCCTTGTCTAAAATAGTTTTTGAACATCTGTTTTAACCAAGACCCCAGAAGGCTTAGTTTCAAAGGAGCTTAAGTATCCATTTTGTCTCTGTTGCTGTATTTTATAAGATAATTGTTAATGTTACCTTTATACAGTACCTGTAGTTTACAAAACTTTCTCTTCCCTGAAATCTTTTGTAAAGTGGCTGTTGCTGTTTTAAAGCTTTTTAGAAAGTGCTAGCTCTTCCTTCCTAAGTACAACTTTATCATTTATACTGCCTCACATGTTTTTTTAATGCTTCAATTAAAATGATTGGTTTTATGCCTGTAACTTGTATGCAAGTGTATGGTGTATGTTGTTCCTCTTCAGAGAGTTCTGCTGAGGCAAAGTAAATACTGTTGGTCATATTGGAGCTGTTCATTTCAGAAATACGAGACAAAACCATTTTTCAAGTGATCTGTACTTCCATTTTCTTCACACTGCAAGTGCCAGTAGAAACTCACCCCGATCTTTGTCCAAGTACATAGTGTTCCGGTTATTGAACTGAAAAAGCTCAGTATCAGAAGATAGTGAAGTCTGAAAAGATCCTAGAATAATACCAAGACACTGCTCCACCCTGTTCTTTCCTCCCTGTAACAGTTCTTCCACATTCTGTCAACCTGAAGGACCAGAATAACCTGAGCTAGCCTGTCACTCACAAACCAAACCATAAAACTTCTGACAAAGGGTTGTTTTATAACTTGCTGTGCTATTCTGGAAGACTTGAGGCTTTTCTTATTTAAGATTGCAAAGTACTTGGGTTAAAAAAAAAAATGCAATAACATAGCTCTACTCACATATAAATAAAATACCTTGAATGGCATATAAATAGTACAGTGAGAAAGTGTGAACTTGTAGTACCACACTTACTCTGTAGGTCACTTAAGTGAAACAGAAGACTAAAGCTGCCTGGTAGGTTTTCAGCGGCTGCTTGGTGTCCCTGCTGCCCACCGAGAACCAGTTGATGCTGCTTACTCTATGTGAAGTGCAGGAGAGGAGTGTGTGAGTTTCCTGAGCTGGGGCATGCATATACTTACAGTACAAAGCAGGGTAAGAGTAGAAAAATTGGTACGGAGTAACTTCTCCCTGGGAATGATAATCCAGTAGGAAATCACTACTGGCAGTAAACTTCAGAAACCAGAAGCAGAGTAGATTGTAGCTGATGTAGGAGCTAGGGTAAGCTTAGCTCTGGAGTCATCAGCTGCATAGAAGATGCCTCTCAGTGAAAAGAGGAGAGGGTACAAAACCTGAAACAAGCTCTTGAAGCCAAAGTAGCTTTTACCCAGCCCCCTTACGTTTTTAGCATGTGTTTAGGCTTTTGATAACCCTCAATCTGAAATTTATCCTCAATGTAGAGAGCTGTCTTTGTATTGATTACAGAACAAAGCATTCTTAAATTGACTTGCAGGTGAAGCAAGTGAGCTCAAAATCTTAAGGGGTACTTGAAGAGCCAGGTGAAATGGATTTTTAACTAAAGTTAGTGATTGCATGCTCTTCTGGCTATTGCATGCACCTGGGTGTTAAATACCCGTGACCTATGACCACCAGGAACAGAACTTTCCTGTGGTGGTAGCAGGCTGCTCTCTCTCAACTTGTTAGGCTTGCCAGCGCAATGGCTTGGCAGTTGTTTAAATTTTGGAAGATCTACAGTTCACAGGTAATGAATCTAATTGCTGTGCTTATTAAAAAATTGTCAGCCTAAATCCCTCTGATCAAGAAGTTTATCAAATTATGATCTCACTAAAGGGGAAATAAATTAGTAGAGCTTCTGTTCCCTGTATGCTGCTCGGTGTCATTGAGCATAAATGTAACTGAATAACCTCAGTAGCTTCAGCTATCTTAAAAGTTTACCGCTGGATTGAGTCTATCAACCAAGTTAGTTATCAGGCACAGTAGGAAAATGGGTAATTGGCAAGCTGGTGAAAACATAAGAGGGTTGATGCTATGTGAGATAAGACTAGATGAGCCTTTGGCTATTGTCTCAATTTGATACATGCTAAAGACTAAGGTTTAGAAGTACTGCTTGCACATAACAGGAGATTTATTGAGACCTCACTGAGTGCTGCTAGTAATGCCACTATGCACAGAAGCAGAATAGGAGATGCTGGGAAAACAAACAAACAAACAAACAAACAAAAAAAAAACACCTGGATACTAACATCCTATGGTAAGCTGGGGTTGCTACGTGTATATACAGCTGAAGTTAGAACTGAAGGGTTTCAAACAGGGACTAATAAGGTAGGCAAAATATGTACTAGCTCGCTACGTTGGAACAAAAAGGGGCATGAGAGAACTGTGAAAAAAACAGAGCCTTATCCCTTGCTGTATTTTTAAAGGGAAGTCCTTAAATAAAGGAGGACGAATTGTCTGATACATTTTCAGTACACACAACACGAGGGGGATTTGGGATTTCCCTGCCTGTTTTTGGCTATAGTTAAGTCAGGAGTGGCAGAGAAATGAGTTCTTTGCTGTCTTCCTGTAATGTTTTGTTTCCGCTTGCTACATAAATTTGGAGATGTAACACAGCCATTGCAAAATGCAATCGTTGAAGTGATAGGCTTCCAAGGTACATGCATTTGTGTTCTCTTTGTGGTGGCTCACGTCTGTTCTGCTTAATACTGTAATTCACGGTTGTCTTTTCTGTTGGCTCATGCTACAAATTCTTCCTGGGGTCTGAAAAATAACCTTTGGAGAGTGTTATTGTATCCATCAGTTTCTTCAAATGAGTCCAGGTTTTCTATCTGAAAACGCAGAGTTCAGTGAACCTATATCTGCCCTGACCTGTAGGGCATCCCAGAACTTGTAGAATCTCTGGATGCCTGATGGTGCACTGGCCCGTTGTGCCCAGGGAGCCTGGGCTCAGGTATGTTGGCTGCAGGATCTACGCAGTAGCTCTGGTAGATGCTCCTCAGGAACGTGGCATCATAGGGCTCCTGGTTGTCTTCTGTGTCAGTATCAGGAGAGCAGCTTCTGTTGTATGTGTGCTGGGAGAAAATCACTGATGAAAATCCAGAAATATGAACATTGCTTTTTTTTTTTTTTTTTTCTTTTTTCTTCTTCTCCATTTTTTTCCTAGTTATATTTGTCCTTCCAACATAACTATTGTTGCCTGGATGCCTAACTGGGACTGTGGCCCTTACTACAAACTTGAAAGTCAGCTGGGAATTCCCAACGCTGTAATGTAATTGCTGAATAACTCCAGTATGGGTGTGTTTGGCTGCTCATTTTCTTAATTGCCGATATTTGAAATTTCATCAGCAGCTGAATCTGATCATTTCTGGTATCGCAGTAGAGTTCTGATCTCTAGCAAATGTTCAAGTGCTTTGAAAAATTAATGCCTTTGAGTTTCATATTTTTAGTATCTTAGGTAAAGGTTACAAGATGTAGTTTCTAGCTTTGGGCAGCAGATGGAGTCAAACTGGACTAAATAATGAAATTTGCCCTCTTATTAAAGTTGAGGGCAGAATTCAGTATTTTTTATGAAGTTTTCTGATTTCCAGAGATTATTGTATTGGTCACAAGGACCCTGAACAAGTAGAGAAATGCAAAAATTAGTTTTATATGCAGAATAACGTAGGAGAATGGGAATAAATCACATTTTTAGTTAATATATAATTTGTTAAAATGTTCTTAATAGGTAGAATTATGAATAAATTTATCTAAAAACAACAGAAAAAGTCAAGCCAACCACCACCACCAAGAAACAAACAAACAAAAAAATGCCCCTCAGCACTGTACAGGTGAAGTAAAAAATAAATTCTCAAAAACTGTCATGGAAGTGTAAAAACATACCCTGAGAAATGACTGAAATAATCGTTTTTAGAAAACTTTTGGTGGACTAATCATTCACTCCTTGTAGCTGAACCTGTGAGCGCAGAAGGTGATGATCCCCAAGGATGAACAGAGGGGACAATGATTCTGTCAAAATTCTTCTGTCAGGCTGGAGGTATGGATGGAGTGAGTAACCCTGACTGCTCAAGCTGGTGACTGCTGGGATCCCCTCAGCTGCTCCCACCTGAGCATGGTTATTGTTAGGCATGCAAGAACACATCTGAAAAAGCTTTGATTGTAGAGCACCAGGTTGTAAGAGATAACAGCTTTTCACCTGGGAAAGCACTTTTTTTTTTTTTTTTTTTTTTTTTTTTTTTTTTCATTGACTGTTAATGGCAACCTGCTGATTTTACAAGCTGAGAGTCTTCAGATCCTGTTTCAAAATATTTTCTTAGGGAAAGGTAACCTTAGACCCTGGTAAGGACTTTATTTCCAGCATCTGCTTTCATTCCTCATTAGACACAATGGATGCTTTTACTATCTCCCTAACTGGCAATAAAAGCATTCCTAGTAACAAAATCTAGAACTTTTCACATGTGCACTTAAATTTATTTCACTACTGATACTATCTTATTTTTCAAAGAAGCTTATGAAAGAGTGGATTTGGTTTTATAGAAAAGCAAAAGCATATTTCATTTTAGTACAAGTATGACTACATTTGGGGATTATTTTAATTTGAAGCATTTTTCACCTCGATTCTGGCATGATGTCTCTCTTCTCCCTATTGCAGTGAGATGAAATGTAGAGAAGCTAGTTTGGCTGAGTTCCTAATTTCCAGTTCTGCGTAACTCTTCCTTTGCTGTGTTTTTTCCTCTTTCCTTCCCCATTGTCTCTTTTTTTTTGCTCCGTTTTGATTGTAACCACGAGGGGGCATCCCCTGTGGCTATTGTTAACCTTGATTGTTTCAAGTTCAGTTTTATAATTTTAGTATCTCCTCTCCCTGCTTATTTTGCCCAGGAATTTCTTGTTAATGCAGCAGTAACAGTTAAAGTCACTGTTCAGTAGACCTTGGATTCCTCTGTTGCTGCAGTTTGAGCTAAGTGTTAACGATGTCCAAACATGATACATTTAGCCTATGACTTTTTATCATCATGCTGAGCTAGCATCAGTTTTCAGTGCTATTGAACCAGCAGCTGCTTCATGTTGCACTTCTCTTATAGGAGAATTAAATTGTTCTTCAGAAATACCTTAAAATGTGTATTTCCAGAAGCAAAGAACTCAGAGTTTCTTATAGCTCTGTCTTTCCCTTGGAATAGCTTTCTTTCTCTGGGTAGAAATGTACAGACGTGAGAAATGACATGCTCATTCTCACATTCTGATGCCTGACAGTTCCCACCAGTCCAGAAATAAGATTTACAGCAGGCAGGATCAGCATTCAGAATCCACTTCTGCAACCATGTCCTGGAGGAGGTATCGGCAAAATGCTTATTGCATGGCCCTGGATGATGCAGCATCTGTCCATACCGTGCTTTACATAAATAACCATCCCATGCAGGGTGTGTTTGAGCAAGAGTACTTTTAGTTGCAGTTGATACCATTAAAGGCTGTAGGCAGATGCTGCTGGAGCTTGGAGTACAATGAAATTCTGCCTCTATCCAAAACAACTCAGACTTTTTTTTTTTTTTTTTAACCAAAACCAAAAATGCATCCTTGACCTTCATTGTTCAGATCACCCCAACAAAGTCCTACCAGCTGGATGCAGACCCTCACAGAGCCGTAGCATTGTGTAAGCTTGGGGCAGGGTACGGGTTTCTGAGCTTGTAAATGGATGTGTGATCAGTTTTAGAATTTCAGCTTCTGGATGTTGAGTAGCCAGATCTCTCAAGCACAGCTGTAAGTTGCAACACTGGCTACTAGGGAATAAATTGTATTCCCATTGTTTGGTGGTTACCTGCTTTATTTACACAGTATATGAAAAAGAAATGCACAAAGGTCTGTTTCTAGATTAAATCTGTAAAAGGTCTCTCTCAAATTTCAGGGTAAATAAAAGAAGGGAACCAACACAGTATTGCTCCTTACTTCAAAAGAGCTGGGTAAGTGAAATAACTGGGGCTGTACTACTGTGAGTCACATGTGGAGTTCCCTCTTGGGGCAGGAACCAGCCTATCTCCATCTGCTGCATAAGAAATGTAAGAGAATCACACCTGGATTAGATGTGCAAGGTGGGTAGCTGGAATAAGCAAGGAAAAACTGGAGAGTCCTCTCTCCCTCCCTCCTCTTCTCCCCCTTCCTGAGGAGGCTGGGACACTCTGGATGCGGGGTAGCTCTCCAAACAGTGAGTAAAACATCCCCTGTCAGAACGGGGGTTGGCAAATGATATTCAGCAGTTTCTGCTTTGTTGTCTGAGTCCTCCCTGCTTTTGAGTTGCTGAGTGAGGCTGCTTGGGCTGATCTCTGGAATGTGCAGTGGGATGAGAGCAAAGCGTGCATGGAAACAGCTGGTGTGATAAAACTGGAGAGGAGGTTCCCAGCACTTCCAGGGTGTTCTTTTTATCTCAACTCCATCAGAGTTCAAGGGACGTGGCTTCATTGTGGGGTGCCCAAGGGGGCTCTGAGGTGGCGGTAGGGTGTGTTGTGCTGGTCCTCTTGACATGCCACCAGCTTCTAGTGAGCAACCCAGGGTCACTGGGATGCTGGCAGTCTGATAAGGACACTTTGATTGTCAAGTGTGTTTGCTTATTGAATCTGCTTACACAGAGCATATCCCTTCTCCTGTCTCATCCTTTCAAGGTCACCTGGCAGCAAAACAAAAAGAGGGCTGCTCAGTAGGTTGCAATTTCTGATCAGTGACACAATAAATGGAGTTATCTACACCCTGTGCTCCTAAGAAAACCCTGAGTGGAGCCCTGGGATCTACGTGTGGGTTTATACACTGGCTGACTGTGGAGATTGTATTAATAACTCTTTGTTGTGTAGTGCGTAGATGTTGGCCTGTGTGGAAAGAGAGCTAAAGGGCTGGGCAAAGGCCGTGAGCAAGCTCTCTGGCACTTGCTTTGTGACATTCAGCAGTTCAATGGCTGCTGTTGTCTTCATCTCTGGGCAAGTTGTACTCACAAGGCCACTTAAAGCACTCAGCCTGTGCTGCTAACCTTACTGATGCAACCGTTTCCTGGCTCTGTGTGAATTTCTAGGTGCTAAAAACTCCAAGGCAGCATCCAGTCTGGTCCTTATTTCTCTTTGCAGAGAAGCCAAAGAATCCTGTCTGGGGGAAAACTCTTTTTGGTCTGCCTGCTGTCCCTTCTGAGCAGCATCACAGAGCATTGCCAGTTCCTGCGAGGTACTCTGCTTGGTGACTGCTGAACTTTATTTAGCAAGACACGCAATCTAGCAGCTTCAACTGGGAAACTACTAAGAGTAAAAACAAATAAATGGTGTTGAAAGAAGCTGATTAGCTATAATATCTAGAATCACATCCATGGATAACTAAATTATGCATTGCAGAAAGGCATTGTTTATGTATAAACTGTAATATCCTGTCAGTCCTTCACTTCTACATGCTTTTCGTTCCACCAGGGCTTGGATAATCGTTTTATGAACCAATTTCCTGAGAGCTGAACACCCTTTATGCTTTGTATCTTCTCCTGACTTCACCTTTCTGGAGCTATGCACAGAGGCTGCAGTACTGGTATGTGTATAATGGCTTGGCAGGTCTCCACAGTTGTGGAATTTACAATCATCACTGTGTGTACAATGCTCGGAACAGCCTTTTTTTTTTTTTGTAATTTATTTCTGGTGGATGATGAATTAGGCCATCTGTCTCCAATGTCTTCTGACCCTTCCCCCCACTCTCCACTTTTCTGGTATGTTGGCACCATCGCTCAGTCAGCCAAGGTCAAGGTCTGGAACCCAGGTCTGTGACCTTCACTGCTCAGTCCATGATGGCTCAGTCCTCGTTTTCTAGGGTAATTCCCCAGTATGTCATGCACCCAGCATCTGAGATGCCATGCAAGGAGGAGGGATCCACTTACAGTAACATTAAGAACACAGCAATAGGAACTTCCTTCAGTTAATAGTAGTTAATACTTGAAGAGTACTTTATTTAGGCCTAAAGTTAGGGGGTTAGGGTAGTTTCTCAAAGCATAAATGGGACACTTGCCAACTTGAACCACAAATGTCAGAGGACACGTGAAATCAAATGAATTAAACACAGGTCTGAAAACGTTTGGTATAGACACATTTAAGATATCACTGAGACAGATGGAAGCTTTGGTGGAACAGAAATAGATAGTCAAGTAAATTTGTCTTGGCTCATCCCATTTTGTCCCCTGCCTGAAACAGAAATCCATGATAGAGGCATAAGTATCGGCAGCCAAACATATATGAAGGTTTACCCCTATAAACTGAGGTAGCATTAGTAACTGAAGAACATGATCCAAAGTCTTCTGAGATTAATGGGAATTCCAATTCAGAATTACTGAGTTTATTGGGTTTTGGATTAAGTGAGTAGATACAAAAGACTTTATGTAACAGCTTGCAGTGGTAAAGATCTCTGTGAGCACTTGGGGAATCTTTGAGAAGCTTTTTGTAAACGTCTAGGTCTTTAGCACGAGTGCAAGACTGGCAGACTTATTTACTGTTGTTGGCAGGCATCACAGGGATATGTGTGCCATTCCACAGGGAAGGGATTTTAGCAGTTTTGCCAGTTGTGTTACAAAATGATGAGTCAAGTTTATTAAAAAATAATGAAAAAATAAGACTATGGAACTTTTTTTTTTTTTTTTTTTTTTTAAACAGAAGACCATGTGTTCTTTTTGTTTGCAGCCTCTGTTTTGGCCTTTAAAGTTGCATGCAAACCATACTGCAAAGCAGTTGTGTGTACACAGGAACTTCTTTTTAATTAAAACCTGGAATTCTCCTGCAGGGATATGACTCCATCTTATAGGGCTATAAGATGCTCCAGAATATTATGAGATTTGCATTAACATTTTAGGAAGAGATGATACTGAGCTAGAAGAAGGGATGATGGAATGAGATTTAATGGAGTAGACCAGCAATGAAGAACAAGGGGAAATTCCCACCCATGGAAAGCAAAACACAGCATCTGACAACAGAGCAGGCATAGGATGTCTGGGAAAAGGTAATGCTCCTGTGGAAGTAAATCAGGATTACCTCTGACAAGGAAAAATTAAGAGTGGTGCTACGTAAATCTTATGCACAATATTACTTAACTCAACAGCTCAACTCATTAGATTTAGATTTAATCTTTCTTTTTCACTTGGCTAATTTCACGTACATGTTTTCACACCTGTTCTGGCTGCAGAATTCAGAGGTTTGTCCTGTAGGTCCAAGCAGTCCTGTCTGAAGGTGAAGCAGCTGAAGAAGTTGATGCTGAAGGATGATAACCACAAACAGAAATACCAGCTCTTAGCTCTTCAGAAGAGACCATCTTCCTTTAAGGATCAGAGCCTGCCTAGACTCAGCTGTGGTTGCCTACTGGCAGGTGAGATTCCTGCTCTGAGGTGAGGCCTTGTCTATGCTGCACTGAAAGGCTGGCCTTAGAATGGCTAACAGTGGTCAAAGGCAAGCGAGTCCATGTTCTTGCCCACCTTGGCACACAAATGAACTGTACTGTGAGTTGAGTGCCATTCTACCTCCTAACACATGGCACAAAGCATATGTTCAGAGGCACTTGTAGCATAAAGAGTGAGTAAATCTGCCATGGGGAAGAAATCTGCCATGGAGGAGCCTTGGTCCTCTAAACAAAAGCAGTACAGATGTAGCCTCGGTTCCTTCTGCTGGGATTTAACTTAAAAAACCCTTTACAGGGTGGTTCTCAGTAAGGAGTAACCTAGGAAAAATACAATATTCTTCTTGTTCTTGAAGTGTTAATGAGTCTGTGAGACTGGGTGGCTTTTGTTCAGATCTCGGTATAAACCACAGCATAAGGGTTCTCCATTTTCGACAACTGAGACAGGCTTATGAGTTGACACAAAAAGCAAACATTCTCTTCATTGTTGTTATAATAGTTCCTCTGTCTTAATAAGCCCTCAAAGACTGAAGCAGAAAATGGTTTGCTCCTTGCAGGGAATTGAAGTTGGGAACCATAAAATTCAGATTACTTTGAGACTTCTGTCTCTGACTGTACCAACTGGCAGAAAATTAGATGACATCAAAGAATCATTGGAAAGGGGCTTATTTAATTTTGAAATTTATTGGAAATTGTCACATGTGGCTATCATGCTAACAGCTGCCTTCATGTCACTTTACTGCAAAAGAGAGTGGCATTATGCCTGGATAAGGGTATAAAAGCTGGAGCTGTGAACTGTGACAGAGATGTAAGTTGAACTTTCTGGGATACATAGTGAGTTAATTCCACTGTCTGTGCTACACGTGTTACAGGCTCAGAAGTGTTGGAGCTTGATTTTTGCAGTAGTAATTACACTGTTGCAATTAATTAAAAGAATTCTCAGTTGAAAATAGATTTTCTTACTTAAAACCACTCAGATGAGAAATTTATGCAAACAAGCCTTTCCTAACAAAGAGCTGGATTTTTTTTTTTTTTTTTAATAATAAACCTTGAAAATATCTATTTCTCTCTTTGAGTTTTCTCTCTGTGAACTTGGGATCTAGGAAAATTAAAACTCCATTTTTGAGAACAGAATTGGGAAAAACAGTACTTCAAGTGCTCATTCAGGAATGAGAGACCTAAGTGCGAGCTGGGTCAGAGATTTGCTAAAATGTGCCTGTTTCCAAAGACCTTTGTAATGGTGGGTTCTCTCTACCATGAGAGCTGATCCCTCATTTTGCCTCCTCTTTCAGTCAGATTGATATATATAGAGCAATGATATGAGGCTTTTGTAAGAAATTGAAATATGTTTTATAACCAGTCAGTTTTGAGTTAAATTCTTCAGGATGCTTACCTATCATTTTCCAGTTTAAGTCCACAGAGATGTGAGAAATTTAATCATTTTTGCTTAGGAAATCAATTATATACCTTTTGCAGACTTGATCTACGGTCTGTCATTTCTGATCTTTGGAAAAATGGTATTGAAATATTTTAACGATTACTTAAAAAAAATTAAGAAGTTAGGGAAAATGTGCTTTTTGTAGAATCAGGTGTGGATGCAAGGTGAAGGAGCAGAGACTGATGCTGTGGAAGTGTCTGAATGCTAATAACTCATTAATGTTCTATGGAAAGTTCAGCCCTTCTTTAACTTCTATATGTTGATTTGGTCATAGGCATTGGGAAAGGACCCCAAAGAAGGAAAGTAATTGCAGTCAAAAATCAGAAAGCTGCAGACAAACATGCATAAGTTTTCTTAAGGCTGGTTTATCGGTCCTTCACCACCTGTGATTTGAGTGGCCTACAGTGCAGCTACTAGATGCCTTGAAAGATTTTTGGAAAGCAGACAGAGAAACTATGCCTCCAATGAAGCAACAAGATTCAAGACAGTGTATTTCTGAAGGATTATCGGAGGTCTTGGGCATGCAATGAGATACAAGGCTGTAGGCCAAACACTTTCAACCCCTACCAGTGCAATAATCCATATAAAATGTGCTGGTTTACCCATCTAACTGTAGGATTTGCAGGAAAAAAAAAAAAAAAAAAAAAGAGAGAGAGAGAGAAAGAGAGACTAAGAAATCAGAAAGAAAACTGTAAAGGATGTTAAATAACTGGTTGTTAAATGTCCAAAATTGTTTCCAAAATTTAATATATACTCTATGACCCAAAAGCTCAGATCTTTTAAAAATAATTTTGAAACCTGAATAAACTCGTGGGGGTTAATAGCTCTCTATGGTAAGGTTTTAACAGTATCCATGTTCATAAATCGTGTTCATTGATGGGATCCTTGTTGATGTATATCTGAGATGACTTACAGATTTGGGAATTGTGTGTTCTGTTTGTTTTAAACTTTCCACCAAAATCAACATCCCTATAATAGCACCAGAAGCTGTGCCCTAATGAAAAAATTTATCATAGATGATTTCAAATGGTTTTAAGACTAGTCATTTATTGTTTATTTAAAGGAGTCCCATTTATAGCAGCAAAAGTCAGGGGAAAAGGTCACTCACCTTCTGTCTAGCCTGTCAAGAAAACTATTTGGGAGAGGTGAGAGGGAAAAGATGGTTTGAGGAAAGCCTGAGAGGAAGAATTCCAACTTGACAGTGTGTTTGTTGTGAATTTGTAGGCCTGCCCATCTCTTGCCTTTGTGCATTGGGTGCTGTTATTATTAGGGTTTCTGCTTAAATTCTTCTGGAATGTTCAGTGAAGATGCTGAAAAAACAACTTCCCCAAGTGTATTATGCAATCTATTATGTGGAATCAGAGCTGAAACAGCCTGTCCAGTGGGACTGGTTTTGTTTTGTGTTATCCATCCAGCAGGGGTTTATCCATGTGTGCTGGAAATTTACAATATTAAATGCTCCAGCATGGAAATTTTTTGTGAGGATTATCGGACTTATGTTTTCTCGGTGTATGGCACTCCAGGCCTCCTGTTGGCACAGAGGTTCTCTGGAGCTTCCCTCGCAAAGGTTTTGTAACACTAACGCCTGAAATAAAGAAATCTGAACTCTGCTGAGGAGTGAGAGAAGATAATGTTTTCTCAGTTTCACTACTAATGCATGACATCGCCTATTTAAAACCTTTGCTCTTATCTCACTTCCCTCAAGCATTTTGTTTTAAGCTGCCCAGTTGAAAAAGAGCCACAGCATTGTTCCAGCTTGGAATTGTTCTGTTTTCTTAAGTGGACAGATATAAACCGTGGGTAACAAGGAATTACATTTCATTTTATTAAATCTTTCTCCAGATTTCTGTGTAAACATAAGTATATGGAAGACTGAGGTGTTTCAGATACCGAGTGTACTAGCACCCCCTCCTGAGATGGCCCAAGGATGGTTGTCTGCAAATGGAGCAGAAGCAGCTCTGAGGTTGCTGCCTCCTAGAAGTACAGCTTCGACTGCTTACTGTTACCACTTATCTTTTGCCAGAAATGTTCAAGGTCAGTCTTTCCCATTCTCTTAACTGTGTGTGTGTGTGAACACTCGTATCTGATTCCTTGGGACCGAATCCCCACTCTAGTGCCGAGACCTGTCGGGGGGTGACACATGTCTATTTTTAAAATAGATCCACCAGATATTTAGTATCTGAGTGCAGGGTGATTATTTAGTCAAGATTATATTTCTTTGGGTTTTGTACTGCCGTCTGACAGTACAGTTTTACTTGGGTGGTTGTTTTGGTTTTAATTCTGAGGTCGTTTCAATGAGTGTGCCAAGCGCTGCAGTGGTAGAAGGCAGTTGTTTTCGAGTCCATGTGATGCTATCGCTACCACGTGCTCGCGGCCTTGCTACTGGCCTGATCCTGTGAGATGTTCATCACAGTCCAAAAATAAAACTTGCTCACAATGTGATGTATGGAATAGTCTTACAGGGGAAGGGAAGGGGGAGCTTTATTGCTTGTATCACTTAACATTGGGACTACATGAAAACTGGAAAATATTACACCAGAGTAGTAGCCTTTCAAATCACCGCTGGGGTTGCCAGCAGCAATTGCAAAGCTTCATAATCCATTACAAAGCTTTATTTCATCCTTCCATTAGCTTTTGCTTGGAGAACTCATTTCTGCTCGTTAATGTCTGGTAGTCTTGGAAGGACAAAAGGGCTTTTTCTGAAAAACAGTTGCTCACGTTTCTATCCAATCATAGTCTGTAGAAAAAAAAAAAAAAAAAAGTTATATTAATAAATAAAGGCTAAAACCAAATTAATTTCCTTAGTTTGGCTACATAGACCTAGCATTTCACAGATCAGTTTGAGCTACAGCTATGCCTCTTCAGCCTTCCTCTGCTGAGGCTGCAATGCTCACGCAATAAAACCATTGGTCACACCTCATTACTGAGGTTATTTCCAATACTGTACAAAGGACCAAGTAACAGATGTTTTGAAATGGTTAATCAGTTGTTACAGGTTTAATTAAGTTGATGCCTCCACATCTTTTCCATAATTTTTATTTCATTTTATTTGTAAAAGCTGGGGCAAAGATCTTAACTACAGACTCAGTCAAGCCTCCGTGAGGCTCAGGCTTCAACTTTATAACATAAATATTACTTGCAAGTAATTATAATATTCTGTTTTTGCCACTTACACTAGAGTTTTGTATCTCTGAATTTCGCTCTTGGAAAGTTAAGTTTGGACTTAGATGTATGGCACTTGTTGTTTGGAGTGACACACACAAATCCCCATACACCAGAATGAAAATTCAGCCCTAATCATCAAAGGGAAGTGAGGACTAAATGAATGTGTGTCATGCGTATCCAATTTCCCCACTGATCATCCAGAGAAAATAAATCACAGCGGATGTCCTTCCACTTCTTCTTCTTTGTTTAAATAGCTAGAAGGAGCTCTATGTTAAAGTCACCCTGGGACTCCCCAGAGAATACTAAAATAAATTAATATTTGTTGATTAAATGTTTTGACCCATATTAAAGCCACTGGAAAATGATAGGCTTATTTTGTCATGGCAGCACTCCAGGTTTTTTATGTACTACTGAAATCAGAGGATAAATATGGAGGAGCACATCTCAACTAAGCTAATACCCAATTTTATCTGTTTTTAATAAATCCTTTTTTGGGGATTGCACTCTTTGAGGTACTCATTTGTAGCAGTCTCTCAGAGTTGCCTAGTGTCCAGCTGTGCTAGGATCTCCTGTCATCTTCCCATTCTGCAACAGAAAAGACAGAAAAAGAGATTGACAGGAAAGTGAAAAATAGGGAAAGGCAGTACAGAGCAGACTGGATTGATTAATGGGAACATTTTAAATGGCACAAATTTGCGTTAGGTATCCAAGCCGCATTGATTTTCAATAAGAATGGGATAGCTTACAGTCCCTCATCTCTCTGAAATGTTCCCTTACACCCTAAGGCAATTTAATTTGGAAAGAATTGTTGGAAGAAATCTGATAGGTGTATAAAATGAGCGGTATAAAAAGCATGCTGTCATGGCAAAGGCAGTGCCCTGAGACTCGGAACCTGCTCAAAAGTTAATTGAAATCAATTGGAAAGACTTCTGTTGACTTAAATAAGCTTTGGGTGAGCCCTTGGGAGAGCTAGTTTCAATACCCAGATTTACCACAAATTTCTTGAATGGCTCAGGGCAAGTCACTCTGGGCCATAGCCAGAGCGGGGGCCAGATATTGTAGTGAGATTGCTCAAAGGGAGGAGAGTGCGAAAGGCTGTCCAGGCAGCCTCACGCTTTAGGGCTTTTTTCAGAAGTGGGTTATGAGCTGCTAATGTAAAACAAATAATAACTTCTGTTTAACCTATCCTAGGACGATGTCAAGTCAATTTAAAAACATTTTGAAAATGAGGATTAGGCACTTATGACTATAAGAACAGCATCTGTGGTAAGACCAGCTTGGATAAAATGTCAGGGGCCACCAATCCTCATGTTTCAGAGCATAAACGCACCACCAGCTGGAATAATGAAGCAGATACCTCAGTGGAACGATATGTTACTGTTAAGCAGTTTATAGTATCGTTTACTATGGGTTGTCATCTAGCCATACCTTTCCATGGATACTCCCTAAGGAATAGGGGTCTCTTCTAACTGCCTGGGGAATAGCAGAGGTGTCTGTAATCCAAGTAACTGGGGCCACTTCCCTGAAGCAACAGAAGGTCCTGGGGGGTGCTGCACCCTCAGCGCTGCTGGGCTGGGGTCCTCCCAGCTGCTCCAACTCTCATAAACTCTGGCAGTGTTTTTGGTGGTGTCAAGAAGGCTCTGCAAGCTACAGGGGCTGGCCAGTGCCTTGTTGGCTTTAGCCACCTGTCCCGGTTTAAAACATATGTACATCCTTATATCTCTTCAGGGTCCTTTACTGTAATTGCCAGTCCTTGCTGGATCCCACATTCAGGGTGGCATTTCTGCTGCAGCGCTTCATTGCTGCTCAGGCAGAGGCATTGGGCATGAACAGCAGCAGCAGTGGTGCTTTGGGAAGCCAGGATGGGTGTCAGCAGCTCTGGGCACAGTCAGCATAGGCTGAGTCTTGTCTGGGTATCGATTGCTGCCAGCTGAATCACTGGTGGCTCAGCCAGGTTGTATGTGAAAGCACAGGAGATAGTTCAGATGATAAACTTATTTTACATGGGACTAATAAGGCAGAAGAACCACCAGGAAAAAGGAGCTTTTACAGAAATGCAACGTAGACATTGCAGTGTTTTCCAAGCTTCTAGCCACAAAGGACAGAGAGAAGGAGCCATCATTTTCTGAACATTTTTTGATTGCCTCTTAAGAGAAGATTTTGTTGCTACCTAAAAGTTTGCTGATATTTTCCTGGGTTGCCTGAGGCTTTCTAGTGAGGCTGGTGCCAGCTTACTTTAACATAACTAACAAGTGTTGGCTTCCAGGCTGTGTTAATGGCTGCAAGCCCTAGATATTTAAGTTACTAAAAGTTCAATCAAAAGTTAATTAGGGCTTTTGGCTTTTCCTGCCTACATCAAGAACAGAGCAGAGGAGATTTCCTAATGCAGTCAAGGAGGAGGGGATAAAATCAATGCTATCAGACAGCAGTGTTTAATAGACAGCTAGAACATCACAATCTGTGCCAACAAAACAGTCTTTCTAGGGAGCTCAGTGCCTAACTTAACATGTCTCTGGTGATGATTCCACTGAACCTCAGGTACTTGGGCCAGGAAAAAGATTAACGGTGATTTTATCTCCTTACATCATTCCCAGCTCTCTGGGATACGAGATGCCTGCAGCTTTGTGTGCTGCAGCCAACATCAGATGAGCTGCCTTGTTTCTGGCTACAAATCCCATGTGCTGTTTGGACACTGGGTTTTCTGGGAAGGGTCTGTGGCTCCTTTATCTGCTTGCTGTTGATGCAGAAGCAGGTAGGGTGTGTAATAGCAGCCACGCTGGGCAGACATTTATCACCTATTCATACTAAAGAGGTCCACAGTCTTGGTTACATACCGAAGAACCTTTTTATTATTATTACTATTATTATTGTTTGTCCCAGTCCATAATATGCCCTCCAAAAATGAACACAGGAAGAGGAGTTGGATCTCCTGCCTTTTTCATGTCCCTTCTCCACAGTGTGGAACTGCTTCGATTTCTTAATGACAAATTCAGAAAGTTGTTTTTCACAATGCGAACCAAATAACATATTGTCCTGTAACTGTGTCTAGGAAAGGACAGACATTTTAGCTGGAGATGTTCCAAAAGATCCCCTGGAAGCAAATGCAGCAGCCAAACAACTGCTTCTGGTCATTGGCCAAAACAAAATTCAACTCCACGTTGTGTCACCTTGACACAAAAACCATCTAGTATGGGAATATTTTGAGGGTTGAAATAAGTTGCTTTACCTGTATATATTCATTCCAAACCAAAGAGTAGGAAAATACTCTCTGACCTGACCACCAGAAGTGAGTGAGTCCCAGGGAGAGGTGAGATGTATTTGGATTGAATCCTGCTGCTTTGCCTTTTGCATGTTTATATTAGCTAAAGTAGCTTCAATGTGAAAATAAAAGAGACCGGTTCCAGAAACCCAGTAAGGCTGTCACTCATCTGGAGACAGGAGCATGCAGTTCAGATCCATGCTCTGAAGAGACAGAGGAGGAGCTCAAACTTTCCTGACATTTCTCTTTACTAAAAACCAGTTTGTAGTTACTCACAGTTTTATCAAACTGAAACTATTCAGGATTAACTTTTTCCTTCGGGGTCTATCTTACTTTCCTGTCTGTGTTCTTAACATTGGGCTTTCGTTTGTGTCAGGGTGGTCCTGAGCAGTTTTGTTGCTCCTCTTGAGCATGTAACCTCCTTGTAATGTCTCTGACACTGCTTGAAATTTCAGCTTTTCTTTTGAAACTGAGAGGGTAAGGATACAACTGTGAGTTTAAGAAAAATTAAGATGAATTATCATTCTTTCAGAAATATTACCTTTCTCATGGACCAAGTTCAACATGACCTGATTGATGAGTTTGCCTGGAGCTGATTTTTTGT
This sequence comes from Aythya fuligula, assembly GCF_009819795.1. NCBI lineage: Eukaryota > Metazoa > Chordata > Aves > Anseriformes > Anatidae > Aythya > Aythya fuligula. The sequence goes on from NC_045565.1 coordinate 27,332,536, forward strand.
TGTTGTTGTTTTTGTTTGTGATTTTTTTTTTTCCCAATTGATCTTCTTAATGGAAAAAACAAAAACAAAGACAAACCAAAAAAAAACAAACAACCAACAACAACAAAAAAAAAAACCTACACCCTGAACTTTCAAGTCCTCTAGGCATAAGCAAGTGGAAAGGGAGAAAAAGAAGAGGGAAAGTTTAATTTTAAAAGCTGTTTTTAAATTTTATTTTATTGTTTTTCCTCCTGCAGGTGTCTAACTAAAAAGGGAAAAGTCAACATATTCTCAATACAACCTAATTAATTTCCTTCTAAACTACTAAAGCTAAAGGAGCTTTCAGAGTCTAAAATGGATGGTGTGTTGTTTGGGTCAAGGAGACTTACTGTGAGTTTTCTTGGCTTTATAGCTTCGCATTCTAATGCCAAAACATTTTATACTGTCCCACATAGCAGAAGGAAGATTTAGATTGGACACAAGGAATAAATTATTTACTATGAGGGTGGTGAGGCACTGGAACAGGTTGCCCAAAGAAGTTGCAGATGTCCCATTTTTAGAAGTGTTCAAGGCCAGGCTGGATGGGGCTTTGGGCAACCTGGTCTAGTGGCAAGGGGTTTGGAACCAGGTGATCTTTAAGGTCCTTTCCAACCCCAACTATTCTATGGTTCTATTTCTGGAAATCAGAAGTAATTTCAGAAGTATTGTCAGGTAAGGTCATTTCCTGACTGAAGGGTGTAATTTGTCTGCTTTTTTTCCATCATCTCTACCCTGCATATGGGAAACAATTTATCCCATTCTTCTTTAAAGGTTATTTTTATGTCTGTCTTCACTCATCTCCTTTCTAGACTGAACAATACCATTTCCATCATCCTTTTTTGTGCCTGTCCTCTTGTAGGCTTTTAACTATTCCTGTCCTTTTTTCTGAATTGCTCAGTCCACTTAGTACTTAAAGTTCAACTGCCAGACTGGATGTCGTGTTCTTACTGAGGCCTCATTTTCTTATTTTTCTTGGTGCTGACTACACCATGGGCAGATCAAACTCCTATTTGTACAGCTCAGGCTGATGAATGCCTTCATTGCAACAGCATGTTGTTGCTGACTTATGTTCAGCTTTGATCCTCTGTAATATTCCACAGGTGCTATTCAAAACAACTGTTCTCTCTCTAGTCATTCCCATTCTGTACTTTCTCAGACAATATTTTCCCCTCCTAAGTGTAGGACTTAGCACCTGTCATTGCTGAATTGATCTGAAGAGATCAGAGAAACAGTCTGGAAAACATGGAATTCGATCTGAAAACTTTTTCTCTGCCTCCATTTGCCCAGAGTACCTTACCCCACAAGCAGATTTCCAGTGTGTCACCTATTTGGTTACCTGGACCATCAAATAACAGAAAAATATAGGAACAGGACTTAACTCTTGAAGGTTCCCACATGGTACGCCCTTCCAGTTTGACAGCAAACCGCTCATATCAGCTGTGAGCAAAGTTTTCCAAGAAGTTGTGCATCCATCTTCCTGTTGCCTTATCTACAGTGGTTCACTAGTCTTCTTTTGAAAATATCTTCTGAGATAGTAAAGCTTTTGCTGTTACCTGTGACCATGAGTTATTTCTCCTCAATTCACATTTCTCTTTATCCCAATAGTTGTCCTTGGTGTTCATTTTCTATGTCCTTTCTCACAAGATGCTGACACACATACAAAAAAAAGTAAACTTCCTACTGACTTGAGAAGTAACAAAGAAATCCTCCAGGAATCAAATCAAAAAAATTTATTGCTGTTATTAACCCATCAAGATGTCAGATGTTTCAATAAATGAATCTGCATCTGTCATTTAAACTTAGTGATGGTTATTTTTTTCTCCATAATTGTCTGTCTCTCAAGACTGCTTTGAGATTTTTCATTTCCTTCAGTAAATAATTATTTACAAAATCTATTTCTACAGTCTCTCAGAGATTCTCCAGATTCCCAGCAGGAACATAACTTTAAAAGCCCTTTTAGCTTTTCTAAAGTGGAAGGATTTGGGAAAAGGAAAACAACTAGTAATTCAGTGAAACAAGCAAGAGCTGTAAGTCAGTTTATATCCTAATGAAAGCTTAATTTTAGAAGATGACCTCAAAGGGTGAGCAGCTCATTTCAGGTAACTCCAGCCCTTTGCTTCTCTGCATTAAGTATCAATGTGAATCTGTCTGTTGACTCTTACTCTGAATATATAGGTCGCAGGAGCCGAATTAGATTCCAGGTCAGCAAGATCATGTTTTCCACTGGAAACTCTCCAGATGATGATAAATATCATCAAACAACTTCAGGATCACCACAAATGTTGATGTAAGCATACCTTAGACTTCAAGGACATATAATCTCATCTACCTTACCTTTCAAACAACACCAGGCAGGTTGTCCAAAATCAGCATGGTTTCTATACATCAAACACCATATGGATTTAGCACATTTTTGCAAGATGTTTCCTCTTTAAACTGTATAGCCGGTCTCACTGCAGTAAGCTGCCTCTCTTTACAAGGCTGCAGCTCAGAGCATCAGTGGATTCCCCACTCGTCTTGTTCACCCAGGGCCCATGGTTCCCTCAAGAAGGTTGTCTCAATGTAATGGCTCAGCGCCACTGCCTGGCATGCAGAACATTCCTGGTTTGTCTCTGGAGATCCGCAATGCAAGTGCTGACATGTAACACCACAGCTGTGCAATTTGTCAGCAGACAAGAGGGAAAAAGCTCTCCCTTGGTCCATCAGGAGGCAGTGCAGCTCTGGTCTTCGCACTGCCCCAGCTTTGCACCTTCCCAGAGTCAGAGCACCTTAGGCAGGTCACACCAGCAGGCGGGCCTCAGACAAGTGGCCTGTCAGAAACGCAGTCCTGCAGAACATCTTTTGCAAGTGAGAAGCCCCAGAAATAGATGTTTGCCACAGACCAGAACACCGTGTGTGTCTGTCATCTTAGCCCAGACCAGCCTTCTGACAGGGTTATGTCTCTTTTCCCTGGCTGCATTCGGTGATACATACCTTGTCCTATTGCCCATCACACACTGGGCTTTGAGGACACCAAAGCAAAATGTAGATGTGACTGCTGCATCAGTTGCCAGACATTTCTTGTATGTGGATCTGAGAAAATTTCCATCAGGAAAATAATTTTAAGAATGTTTTTGTTTGCACTGGAGACTATAAGCCAACCACAAAACTCACATGGACCATACCTCATGAGAAAATACAATTTTTTTTTTGTTTGCTTGTTTTGTTTTTGTATACGTGTGTTTGTTTGTTTTTGTTGTAGTTTTTGATAGCTGGTCACTCTTTCTTGTTTAAAAAAAACCAAATGCTTTAAATGTTCAACTTAGTTCCTGCCAATGTTCAGCATCAGTGCCATTGTACAAGAACTAGCAAGAATCAAGTTCTTTTGTAAGTGGAGATGCATTTGGTTTGGATTCTGAAATGACTTGCACAATAATTCATCCTGGACTCTAAGAATGATGAACATTTGCTTGGTTAATAAGGGTCCATCTCTAGACAATGATATAGCCAAACGTCAGCTATGGTCACATAGGATGAGTAAAGTTTCAGTCCAGATCTACTTATTTTCTACTCTTAGAAATTGGTTGCCTTCATATAAAATTTCAGAAGGCTCTCTTGGTACCTAAAGATCTGAAAAATAAAGCTTTTTGAGGGCTCAATACTATTTCTAATCTAATACGTTAGAAGAAAAAAGGTAAAAGTGACTGAAGTAAAATTGATACTAAATATGTTAATTATGAATATATCCATTAATAATAAAGGGGTGCTAACAAATAGTTGCCTACAGATTTAGGGAAGAGAAGAATAAATCCCCAATATAAGCATACATGCATTGAAAAGGGGTGGGGTAAGCAAATAAATAAGCAAATATTGTAAATTCTGTCAAGCTTCTTGGGTTGTGTTAGATGAGAATGAGAAGTGAGGATGACTGGAAACAGACCGGTTATGTCATGATATGAAATGGAATATGTTATAGTGAAGGCATGGAAAGATAAATTGGGTTATTAATATGCAGGTTTTGGTTATCTCAAGAGCCAAAACTAGCATCAAGAATTTTTTTAAAAGCACAGTTGTTCCTCAAAGAAATGTAAATTTCATGTTTACTGTGCCCGTTATGTTTTCTTTGCTTGCTTTTCACTTTTCTTTAAGCGGTTGGCTACTGCAGTTAAAATGGTAAACCTTTGCCATTTCTCAAGCTAGAAAGGAGCATGACACAAGCCATTAATGACATAAGCCAGTATTTTGGGATCAAACAGCATGTGTAAACATGCTAGGTATGATCAGTTGCACATTCCAATCTTTTCTAAATTTACAATATGTGAATTGAGGATTGCACCGTCACTGGCTCGAGGTGCTGAGGGGGCATACAGCTTTTCACGGTAAAAGCAAAGGACGACGTTAATTTATTGAACGTTGTTCTGCAACAGGACTGAAATTCTACAGTATTCGCCTTACATTAGCTGGCTGCCCCTGGCGTGTTGAAAAGCCTCAGCTGTCCATGGTTGAGTGTCCACTAATTTGTCTCTAAAGGTTATCTTTTTGCATCTTGATCTGCTTGAATCTTGAAGGCACGCTGCAGTGGTCAATCCAGCACACGAGTTCTTTCTCATTTTGCAGATTTCGAAAAAGGTCGTCTACCTCAGTGTGTTGCAAGTTTCATTTTCTTATTATTCTCCTTCTAATCTAATACATTTAGGTAAATGCTTCAGGTGATGCTGTTCACCTACAAAAACATCAGCTCTGTAGCCCATTATTTTTTACGCACTAGATTTCCCTTATATTTTCTTTTCAATGCATTAGGAAACTGTTTCTGGTTCTTTCAAGTGTCAGATTACTTGTTGTTTGTTTGTTTGCTTATACAGCAACTTGCAGTTCTGAGCTAAATTTTACCTGGTCCTTTGTAAATGTACCCTGAGTGTGTCTGAACATCACCAGCCATCAACACAGTCATGGGCAAAGGAGCCCGTGCAGGTGCAGGAAAAAGCCAAGCAAGAGTTACGGCAAAAGAGCTGCCAGTTGTGGCCACCTGTTTCCATTCACATCCCGTGAAACGAAAATCACTGAAGAGGAACAAGTGAAAAGTGGTGCTGGCTAAAACCCTTTTCAGGAGAAGCTGATAGCAAAAGCTCATAAAAATGAACAGTGACTTACCCAGAAGGCAGATTTCACGTAGCCAGACACTGGAAAGCTCTGCTGCAGTCTTCAGCTTCTCTGTCCAGACAATGATTGGAGAGAACAACAGGCAAAGATGCACAGCAAGCTCTGAAAATAGGGTTCAGTGTCATTTAAGAAAAAAATAATGTCTTAATAATCTTAATCTGCCAGGTCTAAAGAGGTTTTAATCCATTTTCTGGAAATTGAAGGTACTTTTCTTCATTATCTTTGGGAGTCAAGTAAGAGAGTGCTTTCCTGCCTCCCTCCGCAGTGTGTTAAGGAGTACGATGTTACCATTCTTCCTAGATGAAGTCTTTTATTCCTGCAACGGGATACATCTATTACTTCAATCCTATTTAAGAACCAATATCTTACTCTTCATGAAATCATTTTTGAATTTTAATGTTTTCATTTCTGCTTGTGGTACCATCATAACACTGTCTAAATCACTTCAAAATACTTTATAAACATTAATTAAAACATATTTTTTTTTTCTGTAGTAACAGCAAAAACAAAAAACAAACCAAAACAAACAAAAAACACAACAGGGTTTATTGTCCATTATTTCTAGCTTCATTACTGAGTTTGTGAATAAGCCATATTATGCACGCAGTGCTACCTAAGCTGGTTCTGCACTTCCCAGCTTGGCCGTACAGGATTTATCTGCTAGCGCACAACTCTTACGGAAAGGACCGTGTTTCTTCCAGAGCCAACTAAGGCCCAGAAGTACTTGGATTATCCATTTTTTCCAATTTCCCCCAGCCCCCCTTCCCCTAATAACGGAGAGTTGGTTATGTATTGATTTCACAGAGGATTACATTTAGGGTGTTACAGTCACAGGGGATTAAATTGCAGGTTGCAGAGAAACAGCCAGGTTCAGGCACGAACCAAAGAAAGGTCTTACTTAGACTAATGGGCACATTGACTTGATATAATCTTTTATTCTTAGACGTGTTTCCTTGCTACTGTCTAACCCTACAGTTAATCAAGCTCTTAAGGCAATGAAGTTACAGCTATTTTTGTTATTTGACGCTGAACTATTTGGGGACAGCGTATCCTGTGTGTGCCTGGCTCCATCAATTTTCTACTTTATGGCCCCTTTCTCTTTCCTACCCACGCCTTTGTTAATCTACCCTCCTAAAAAATAAATAGTCTGACTGTGAGTTCATGTACACCGGAGTGCTGCTTCTGATTTATAGCAATGCAAGTTAGAGCAGCAGTTGGATCAGGAGATCAGTTTTAGCGTGCAGAGTGCTGTATCAGAAAAACCAAAAAAGGCATTGTAAAAGGTGGCTTTTGTTTTAATCGTTTGTGAGGACACAGGAATTATCTTTATCTCAGCCCAAATTAATAGCTAGCAATGTTTTTTATTTTTTTTTTTTTTTTATGAGTGCTTACTAACATATTTGACAAAATCAGCAGTTTTAATCTCAAATCACAGATATTTATTTTCATTAATTAGCAGCAAGGTGAAAGCCAGTTCATTGCCACAGTCACCACTTGTTGACAGTTTTGCTAGTACGGAAAGGACCTCTAGCTGAGGGTAAAAACCTACTGATATGTTTTCTCCATATGCATAATTAACTGTGGTGCATATTAGGAAAATATGAAGCACTTGTGCAGCATTTTGTACTTGTTCAATTCTATGATTCATTTATACTGTCCAGCGACTGTTCTCCCTCTCTCTTATGCCAGTGCTATCAAAATACTGCAAGGCTTGGACAGAAACTGTGCTGATTTCTTGCATGAAAGATCCTGTTAGCCTTAGTAAGTCTCTGCTTGCTCTCAGACAGTAACACACCCACTCATTTATTTGCAATTAAGACAACGAGTTAATGCCCTGCATGTCCGAGGGAGCCTGGTGCAGCTGTGTTCAGGTAAGTAGGGACCAGGTAGAGACAAGGGGAAAGTGCTCCTGCCAAACCAGCTTGTGCCAAACGAAACACCACGGTGTGACAGCAAAAGAGACAAAAGCTTGACAAAGAGCAGACATGTGGGAATGAGGACTGTGACTTTAAAGAGTGACTGGAGCAAAACTTTGCAAAGTTTCCAGACCCAGTGCTCGTTCTGAGTGCCAAGCTCTTCACTGTATGCATTGAATGCAGGAATAGCAGTGCTAGTAAAACACACTTGATCCATTTTTACAAGTGATGTAATATATAACTGTCTGTGTGAAGTAACACGTTCTTGTGACTATCCACCTTCTAATCCACGGCCGTGCATTGGTGTCATAGCTGTGCTCTTGCTGCCCTCCGAGCCATGAGTCACCATCTTTCACTTCCTCAAATAATTACAGGCAGCAGAAGGGGCTGTCGCTGGGGCTCTTCAGGGCTTTCTCTGCTGCTCTGGCAAGAAGGGAAATCCATGCCTTGCCTCACCTGCCTGCAGGACCGTGCCTTTCTTTTGCTGGAAGATCTGCTGGTTACACCGTGCTGACCATCCCTCGGCCCTAGCTGAACCCGAAAACAAGTGACATTTCAAAACTACTCAAAACGCATTTGTCGGAGCATTGTGTGAGCAAATCCATGTGCTGATTGCCACTCCTTTTTAGTGGGTTCGTTGGGTGTTGTGTTACTCCTAAATAACGAAACTAGTAAAATACGGCCTGTTTCTCTGCTGCCTTGCACCTGGTTAGTGCTTCCCATCCGTGAACTAAGGGCAAAATACGTGTTGAATGCGAAGAACTGTAAATTTTCCAGTCCCTGGTGGCAATATTTTGAGCCCATTTACAAGGCAGCGCACTCCTAAGTGACTCCACCAGGTGCAGGGGGAAGGAGGGCCCGACCCCCCCGCTCCTGTCTTTCCCCTCAATTCAGATTAAATTTTCCCCAAATCCCGGGCATTTCTGCTTTCCCCTAGTGGGTGTCTGCTGGGGGCAGGGTGCCCGGCACCCAGAGGCGATGCTAGAGGTGGTGTCGAGGTGCTCAGCCTGAGCAGGACAAGGAGACCCGGAGGGACACGTCCAGCCCCAGCCGATACCAGCACCGCAATTTCTGCCCTGTTTCGGCTGCGGGGCTGGGGCACAGCCTCCCCTCCGACCCCACGCCGGCTGACACAGCCCGTGTCGGGGAGGCGGCTGCTGGCATTGCTATCAGAGGTGCTATCCCCGGGGGATTCTCGCGACGTGCACATTTCCCCCCCCCCCCCGTTTGGGAAGGGGAGCGAAGCGGTGCAGGAAAACCCCCACCGGGGCGTGTTAAAGCCCCCGGGGCTCTCTGCCTTTGGGTCCCCGGCAGGTGCTAGAGGGACACACAGCCGGACAGACAGACAGACAGACAGACAGACAGAGGAGGCGGCAGGGGCCGGGCTCAGGTGGGGCGGGGGGGGGGGCCGGGCCGAGCCGGGCCAGGGGAGGGGGCGCCGCCGCCCGCCCCCAGCCCCGCCAGCAGCACCGAGGCCCCGCACGGCGCCGCAGGGCGGGCACAGCCGCAGGGGGCTCCCGGCTCTCCTCCTCCTCCTCCTCTTCCTCCTCCTCCTCCTCCTCTTGCAGCCCGGCGGGGGGAGCGCGGCCGCCTCCGGGCCCCCCGTCCTTGCCTCCCGGGCGCCCCCCCCGCCGCATGGTCCCCGCCGCTGCCATGAGCCAGGCCCCGGCCCCCCGCGGCGCCGCCCGGCCGGGGAGCGATGCCCGCAGCGATGCCCGCAGCTCGGCCCCCGGCCGGGGCCCCGGCAGAGGGATGCCGCCGCCGCCCAGCCTGCCCCAGCTCCTGCACAAGTAAGAAGCCGGGGAGGGGACGGGAGGGCAGGGCGGGCACGGGGCGCTCTCCTTCCCTCCCTCCCTCTTTTCCTCCCTCCCTCCTTTTTGCCTCCCCCCCTCCCCCCCCCCCACCTCCCCGCTCCGTTCCCAGACTGACAGCCGCCCGGACGGGGGTCGGCCCGGCCCCGCTGCCGCCAGCTTCAGCCCCCCCGGCCCGGCTCGGCAATGGGATGGCAGCGCCCTGGGGTGTCCCCCCCGCAAGGGCCCGGAGCCGGCCCCGCTCCCACGGCGGCGCCCGGCGCCCCCAAAGCCGCTGCGGGTCCCGAGGGGGTCGGGAGCGCGCTCGGGGGAGTTTCCTTCGCCCCCCGAGGGTCCCTGGGGGGCCAGGAGGGTGTCTCCGTGCCGCACCTCTGCCTGGCTGTCCCCAAATCCACGCTCTCGGAGGGCACGGCACCGGCGGCATCCCGCTGCTCCCTTCTCCCTCCGGAGGGGGACGGAAAATAAAAAGACTTCTTTTTAGGGAAGGGGGAGCCGTGCTTTTTGGGGTAAAGGAGAACCGGGAGGCGAACCGATCGGGGCATGGGAAGCACAAGCGGCGGCACGACCCGAGCTGTGCCGGCCCCGGGCAGCCCCGCGCCCCGTTTGCCCCTAACCCTAAATCCTCGGGGAAGGCTCCCAGCAGAGCGGGAGGGCTGCGAGGGGGCACCGGGAGGCCGGGATCGCCTCCTCGGCCGGCCTGGCAGCAAAAGCAGCCACGGAGGGGCTGGAGGGAGAGCTTTCGGCCCCATCCCCAAGGACTTGCCCAGCACACGGCCGTATAAATAGCGGTGCGCACGGCTTCAGCTTTGCGGCGAGCTGATTGTAAGTCGGGAGCTGCGTTATCGTTTGTAAACACGTAGGAAACCGCTGGTAAATTCTCATTGCAGGGTGGCCTTTACGCTTCTCGGAGCTTAGTTTTATTTTTGTTTTGCGGGCGGATGTTTTTCAGGCAAGTTTTGTAACTTAATCTGTTAACAATCCTTCCTATTATCCGTGTTTTTACTCCTGTTTGGAAACACAGACTTGGAAGTTCACACTGAAACTGAAACAGTAATGGTGGCTTCCTAATTTGGCTGGGTAGCTGAAGAGCCGCCTGTGAGTTGTAGTGCAACCAGAAGGTAACTTGTGCTTGTGCAAAATCGGCCTGAAAGCTTGAACTGTGCTCTCCAGTGTCGGCCCTCGTTATTTAATGTTTCTCAAGACTTCACATGGGTGCAGGTCAGGTGAATCCGTCAGGACTGCCTCACAATTAATTTTCTCCTGTGGCGCACGATATCTGCGAAGGCATCCATCCCATTTTCGCCCGTCACGCCTAATTCCTAATTCTAGGTAGGGGAGCTTGAAACTGGTTTCTTTTTGAGCTTATCTTCAAGGAAAAGATTGGAGAGGGGTCCCGTGTCCTGACTGCACTCTGTCGTGGTGATGTGGCACAGAATGGCACATGTTGAGCGTCTCCATCTAAGGTCCTGCAACTTGATCGCGCTGTTTTGTAACCGCGTGACATAATTCAGCGTGCGCCTCTGTTTACCTAAAAATTATATCTCCGCCCTGCTTTTACTTGGAAATGCAGGCAAATTCTGTTTTGCTTTTCTCTGTATTTTATAATCTGAATTGGATATTCAGTGCATTTGGTGGTTGTTAGGAAGGGACGCATCAGGGCACGTCTTAAACTGCTGTTATTTATTTCTAGTCTGCTGGGGTAGGTGTAATGGCTGGCACCATAACATACTTGAAGAGGCTAAGGGAAACGATGATCCTTCTGTCTCAGCACAAAATGAAGACGCAATGGTTTCATTACTAGGAAATAAAATATCAACATCTTCCTGAGGATTTTGACTTTCTTAACTTTTTTTTTTTTTTTTTTTTTTTTTTTTAATACAAAACAAAAGCCCAATTGTTGTCTTTTTGCTTTGTGAGCTGTGGTAAACAAGCGTACGGTTACAGAATGGTAATTCTGAGTGGTACAGCTCAGAATGCTGCGTGTTGGTTAACTGAATCTTTCACCGCTTCTATTTTTCATTATACCATTTAAACTTACAAAGCTCCCCGGATTCCTTTCCTCTCCACCCCCCAGAATACTTTAGAAGCTTTTACAGATGTTAGGTGAAGACCTACGTCATTTAAAAAATGACTTCTTATGTGGGCAGCTGGTGAAATTTCACTGTGAACACTGAGCATTGAATAGGGATTGAAATTTAGCAAAACGGGAGATCTGAAATGTCTTTGGCTCTGTTGGCTGAACTCGCACAAGGCAGATAGCATGTGCGCTGTTTTATTGTACTGCAAAACAACTGGTGGTTCTAATGTTTCTAATGTAATTTTAATATTAAAATATAACTGAATCCCTTGATGTTCCTTTCTTAATCCTGTCCAAATGCAATAAGATCTAAATTGAACTATGCTGTATGTATGTATTTCCCCTCTGAATGAAAATGTCACTGCAGTTGATACTAAAGGTCCAATCATAAGATTTATAGAGCAGTTAAAACTTTTTATCTGAGTAGGTGGTTGTGATGTTTGATGGGAAAATAATTCAAATTTTCCCAAAGTAAAAGCATTCCAAAGCCCTTATGTTGTTGGGCTGAGAATGATAAGCTGGTGGGGAAGGGAAAACCTGAATTTGCACACTCTGATGATGACTGATAAAAACATATGCTTGCATATGAAATAAAGCAGAAGACTGAGAAGAAGGAAAAGGACAATTGTAATGGTGTTGGTTAGCATTCATCCATTTCTGTTATGGTGGTGTGGAAGGAGTAGAAATGCAGGGTAGGGCCTGTAGCACTGGCAAGTGAAACAAATATGTGAAACCTTTGAGAAGTCCTCAAATACCTGCTCTGCACAGAAAGGTTTTATTGCTTTTTTTTTTTTTTTTTTTTTCTCCTCCCTACAGGTAGGTCTGCTCCTGCAAGTGAAGGCTTTTTGTTTATAATTTGGAGGTGGTATTACTCAACGCAGTATTTACATGACATCTGACAATTTTTATCACCTGTTGTTAGATTGACTGGTGTGCATGGGTTCTCCCACCAATAATTCAAGGTGTGTGGCTCACCGCAGGCTGATGGAGCAGCTGTCTGGAAATAAAAGACCAAGTGGTGGTTGTGGTCTAAGTATAAAGATGTTTCATGACGACTGCTTTCTGTGAAAGTTCGTGCTTAAAACGTGCCACAAACAACCTCTGTAATTATAGGAGGCCTGACTATTGAAATGCAATCTCTCTGTACATTTTAATGGCTAGCTGCGTGCTTTCAGTTCTAATAATTTGTCATGGGTAATACATGCTCAGTCAAAAGGGAGCACTTCTGAGCTCCCAGTGTTGATATAGGGCTACATTTATTTTACACGTTGAATAAGGCGTCTAAAAACAGTGGGGGGGGGAAAACGAAGTTAATGTACAATTTTTTTTTTATTTTTTTTCCTAAGGGGTTGTGCCCCAGAGATTTTGAGCTCCTCTGGAAGCAAGATGGAATTTCCAACATCTGTGCCGGAGTCGTCATCAGTTTGTGCCAGTTCTGGGGGCAGGCAGAAGCAAGCAGGCTGGTGCTGAATGCTTTGAGTCCTTTATTTCCTATAGCAGCAAGGAGGAAACATGTTGGAAAAAAATATATATTTTTTTAATTCAATTATTTTTAAGCAGGTGCTTTTTGATTTTTCATTGTCTGTTTAGTGTAAAGTGCAGGGTTTTCTTTCTTTTTTTTTTTTTTTTTTTTTTTTTTTCCAACCCAAGGTCTCTCAGGAGAGATAGAATATGAAATGTACTCCCATTATATACATTAGTCATGGCAAATAGTTTGGCATATATGGCAAAGGCAAAACGGATACTTAACAAGACGACATTAGAGAAACACTGGTTTTACTGTTTCTCTTCTTGCTGTCACTGATCCAGGCTTTGTGTGTTTACTTGCCTTTTAAAGCACATCTCCAAAATCTGAGTTGCTTCCTTGACCAGCAGAGCCCTGAAAACTCATCTAGTTTGTGTTGTAACAACTGTAACTTCTCTGAGTGACAGTGAAAACAAACCCGAGCTCTGTAGCTGTGTGAGCTGAGAGGTGTTAACAAAACAAGGGCAAGGAGCTGAACCCAGCAGCCAGCACAATATGGGTGGTGCGGGACTCGCTAGAGAATGTGGGAACTAAAACCACGTTATTGAACTTCCCTTTGTGTTTCCCATTCGTCATCTCTGTATATTAGGAAGCAGACAATGAGGGAACCTCGTTTTTCCTCTGTATTTTCTGGCTACTCATTGTGTAATTATTGAGTCTCTTCCTATACTTCACCTGGCAGTAAAACCGGGACTTGAAATGTGTGTGGGGAGGGCACCTGGGGGTGCTGCACCTCTAGGTTCAGTTGCTCACAAAATGTAGAAAGTAGCATCAGGGATGGTAACTGTCTTCAGCGTCAGGTAACAAAAATGTCTCATTTATCTTCAGATTTCTTTTTCTTAACATTTCTGATTGTCATGTAAAATACCCTTTTTGGAGGGGAGAGGGAGGAAGAGTAGGGGGAGGAACCAGTAACAGCCCCACCATGTCCCTTATATAAGGTATGACCTAAAGATCAAAGATGAATTCATTCTATAGATATTACAGTTTAAACAAAAATTACTATTTTTTTTATCCTGAAATCTTTTGATTTTCTTTAAACATTTTTTTAAACCAACAGCCTGTTGGGTGAGGAACTCAATAAAATGCATTTAAAGACTGAAGAGGGAGCACAGAGGTACAAAGGGATCAGAAAAAAAAAATAAAATTGAAAGAAGTGCCTTGGATGCAAACATTTCTGTATAGTCTGGCTTTTATTATCAATAAGTTTTTAGTTGCCCAGAAATGTCAAAATTATTTTTACATATTTTAGTGGAGACTGAGCTAACAGCAGCAGTACCAAGTTAAGTAAGAAGTGAAATAATCCTTAGCTGATGAGAAGCAGAGTAGTAAGAAGTTTGTGGAACACAACACATGGCAGCGGAGTCCTCCTTACTGTAACTAAGTTGCCTGGATCTGGCTCTTTTATTGGGAACTTAATACTACTGCTCCCATCAATGGGAAGACTGGGAAATGGGTGCTTTGTTTTTTCCTCTTTATTCACTCAAACTTGCAGGCAGGGACCTGAACTAATGCTTCTCTGTGTGCTAAAAGCCCATTTGGAGGAGAGGAGAATGGAGGTGGGTAAAAGCCTCAGTGCCTTCTAGTTCTGGTCCTTCCTGGGGACTGCCAAAATGGGAGGAACAAAGTCTCTAAAGGTATGATTATATTTCATAGAGGGCTGCGGAAATTTCCTTAGCAGGGTAAGAAATGGGTTATTTGTGTGAAATACTAATTTTAGTCACTTTAAAATTCCATTCTTCAAATAGAATCTGCTCTTTCTGAAGATTATGCCGTCTTGAAGTTTTTTTGAATCTAACTCTTCTGAGCTGATTTGCAGCTAGACACGTTGCCCGACTGACTTTATTCCCCTGCATACACGCACACATACACCCCCTGCCCCGTTCTTTGTAACCAAGTACAGTTGGTTTAAGGATGTAATCGCTCTGTTAGCCTCTGCCCCTCTGTATCCAGCTGCTTTCTCCTTGTCACACTAATGACCCGTCACTGCGGAGCTGTCACTACACACTGGGTGAAACCAGAAAACCTGCGCCTTTGGCTTTTGGAGAAGCTTAGTATCTGTCCTATTCTGGCAACACGAGCCCAGCCTACTTTACAAATGCATCTTGCCTCTTTGGAACAAATGCAGAATAAAAGCATTGTGTATTCTGTTGCAAAGGGGCAGAGGCTTGTGTTAAAGGATCAGTGTTTCATTATCAGTGCACAGAGGCAATTATTATTGTGGCAGGCTTGCTGCTTTAATTCTTTTTAATGCAAACTTGTGAAATGTGACTTTAACTGATATGATCCCGCTACGACAAACTGTATATTTTATCCTGTGCATATGAGGAGCTCCAAGGGAGCCAGACTTGTTCATTTTCTGCAAGTCCCTTTTGGGAGATGAGCTGAACTGGCAGTGAGTGGGCTGTGGTGGGGTTGTGCTGTGTCTCCAAATGAAGCTGTTCAGATTTGTCACCTGCCATCTCAGTTTAAAGATGTGCAGGTGTCTCACCAGCTCCTGCAGAAGACTTCAAAGATGCCACCATCCCTGCCTGAGTCTGTGAGTGATGTGAAACTGTAGCTCTAAGGGTTGTGAAGTGCAGTCCGTCTCCTGCATGGAGTTAACTCTAAAACTAGACTGTGCTACGTTAAATGTTAATGGTGGTGACTACTTTAAGAAGAATGGGGATTCTGCTTCATCATCTTGGATATACTTCCTACTAGGAAAAGACAAGGTTTGGAAAAGGAAATATTTAACTCCTTTTCCCCTGAGTAATTCCCTTAAGTCTTCTGACAGCCAGGATGGATGGAGAAAATGTATTGTGGGCAGGCTTTGAGTAAGCTCTCTGGCTGACTTCTGCTCACCTGGTCCCTTGCCTGGCTTACTGGCTTTTCAGGTGCCAAAAGTGTGTGATGTTCTCTAGTCCTAGCTTTCCTCAGCTTGCCATAAATCTCCTGGTTTTCTGTACAGCGGGCTGCAAAGTATTGGAATTTGGACAATGTAAAATGTTTTGAATTTGGTTCAATCAGAAAGTAAAGTTTATGTCTTGTGGTTATTTTTATCCTGGAGGGGGAGATGTGTGTGGTGATGGCACCTGCAAGCTAGGGCTGCTTCTCACACAGAGCCTTGGAGATGTGCAGGAGTTGCTCTTGTATTTTTACATAGATTTGAACATTTGTTTTAAGAAATAGGCTTTAAGTACTTCTCCAACAAGTGCCTTGACAGCCAAGGTTACATCTGAGGTTTCCTTTATTGAGATAATAAATACCCTTCTGTGGGCTTTTGCACATGCTATACTGGAAAGCAGCAATAAATTGACCACAGTCTGTTTCTGCAGTAAAAAAAATGTTATTTCAGCCTGCTGATTAACATGCCCTTCCCTTAGGGGAACATACACTAAGTAAATCTATTAGGTTGATGACACACACAGCTCTTACACTGACCAACATTTCTGTTCTCTTTTTGGCCTCTCTTTTTAATATGTAAAATAAAATCTGCAAATTAGTTACTGAGAACAAAATGCCATATAATATCTCACAGGATCCTGAATGCTTGTCACCCTGCTTTCTGTTCTGTCTGGAACTAGACTGGGGGCAGAAAACTTCTGGTACAGAGGAGTTTCCTCCTGTCCCAACAGAGCTGTGCATTACGTCCATTTGCATTGTTTGCAGTTGTGGATCTCCTCTACCGCCTCACATTAAAATTCTTTGCCAGAGGATAAGTGCAACTCAGTGAGAGGAAGGGATTTGAAGGAAATGTGGCACTTGTCTCCTAAAACCTCAGACAAAGCTATTAGCAAACTAGGGTGAGGTATTTTTCTGCCCCAGGCTCCTCTTATCTTCCAAGCTCTTCCATTAACACATCTTAACGTTCACACCCCGCTATCCCTGTGCTCTGTGCCATCCATTTGTGCCCTGCTCATGGCACATTCTTGTAAGGTCACCTACAGCTTTCTACAGTCCTGCCAACCAACAACCAAATGTTGGGCTCTTCTCTTTATTTGCCACTTCATTCAAGGTCATGATTCTATTCTGTAGCAACACCTCCTCCCCGTACAGGCAAGGCTTACCCTTCTGCTGGCACCTTTCCATTGACTCCTTGAAATGGCCCAAGAGGTTTGCCTCAGGTTGTCCTGATGTGGATTATGCTAGGGAAAGAGTCCCTGATGTATCTGGAGGTGAACGTATTTGTAAGTAATGCAGGAAAACAGTGGCTGACTGGGATGGTGTTTGTAAATACCTCTGTCAGCGCAGTGGGCGAAGAGATTCATAGATGAAGTGGTGCAAACAAAAAGTTCAGCGGTACTTGAATCCAAGTCAGCTCTCATGTCTTCTGCACTGTGTTGGATGTTATTTCAATATTTTGTTTTCCAGATCCTGGAGAAGTAAAAAGTGCTGACAAGCTACTTCATACTTGACAATAAAATTTACGTGAATCACATTTTTTTTTTTTTCCATTGCAAAGTATTAAAGGATTGAATTTCCTTTACCAAATAAAAAAGTTAAAACAGAAATTTTCAGGGACTAGAAGTTATTTATTTCTTTTTGTTTAAATAATGCAAAGTAAAGCAACACTCATCTTATATATTACATAAATATCTTAAGCAGCCAATCCAGTTTGTTTGGCAGTGGTAAATAAGACTTAAATTCCTCTTTGGATATTGTGCGTATGCTATGAGACTGGGCTTGCAAAGCATTTGTACACATGAGGATTATTTTTGCGTGTAGGCTTTAGAGGATCAGATCCCATCATCTAGGTCTCCAAGGCTTCATGAATGCTTACTGCTTTGCCAGGTCTCTGGGAGTCTTGCATAGAAGCATCAAGAACAACGAGCACTGATAGGAAACACCTAATACTTTGGAAGCCAATCAATAAAATGGATACCTTGTGTTCTAGCATTGAACCTTTTCATTTAAAAGAGAGTGTGGTGCTGTGCAGGGAGGAGTATTGGCCTTATTCCTGTATGCTTTCTAATAGCATGTTAATGAGCTCAGGTGTTTAAAAAGCAATACTCTGGAGTGTAAAACTTCACAGCTGTGGGCTTATGTGGCAGCTCAGCCTCTTTCAAACTGTAAGTCAGGGCCATTTGGAGCCTTTCCTGTGCAGCATACTGCCTCTTACTGTGCATTTTTCAGTTCTTGGCACTGCTGTGTTTGTCCTTCCCTGCTGTGTATAATAGAAGGCCCTTTTATACTAAGAAACACGCAAAAGAGAGATTCCTCCCACTTTTCTTATTGATCTGTTCAGTATAACAGATTTTTCTTTTGTATGTCCTTCTTCAAAGCATTAAACCCAACAGTTTTGCTTTGTTTGCCTCTCCACTTCCAAGCTGTATTGTGAGAAAGTTGGTAGCAGCGTTCCAAAGCCGAAGACTTGATTGGCAAGTTTTAGCTGTGAGTAAATTTTCACAGCTGATCCATAAATCCCCGACAGACCATTAGGAGCTTCAGAGCAGCTCTGGCAGGCTCCCCTACAATAATTGTAGTTTTAAGTTTGTTATATTTAGTTTTCTCACCTCTTAGCTGGATGCCAGGGAGCCCTCACCAGAAGCACACCACTCTATCAGCTCCGTGTCTACATTTTACTCCACGTGGGCAGTTTGTGCAAACAGCACGGTGCAGGAGGAGGGCTTGCTGCTGTTCTCCCAGTGGACAAGGCAGAGAGCTCCCAAGGGTGTGACTTGTGACAAATGGGCCCCAGTCCTGACACCAGACATTTCAGGAATTTGAAGAGACCTGGAGTACATCGCTTCTCACCCCCTGCTGCCTGCCTCTGCTCGTAAGAGACACCAGAACAACCAAGAGAGGCAGGAAAAAAGCTGCTTCAAACTTAAACGTGACAGAGTAGCTTGTAACTCTGAGACAGACACAGCTCTGAATTTAAAATCTCTGAGGTAATTTTATTTATTTAGCTGTAGCAAAGCTGGCAGTTCTTGGGGTAAGCACCTCGCTAAGAAAAGAACTCTTTTTCTCCAGCATGGGCGGCAGCAATGAGAGCAGCAGGCGTTTCTTTTGGGGAAGGGTTTTCGGTGGTGATGATGCTATTGCAGCAGCTGGAAGACTGGCTTGGAGACCATGACCACTTTAGGCTCTATAAACATACCTTAAAACCAGTGCTATAATGGTTATATTGTCTGTGTTAAGCCCTGAAGAATGCTCCTTGCACACATGGGTCCCACGTGGCAGCCTAATAAAGTCAGAGGAGAGGTTCTGATCTTGGACTTGGATCCTGCTGCAGGGGCTCTGGAAACGAATTCCAGTTTGGCTGATTGTTTGATCAAATAATAAAAATTGTGTGCATTTCTTCTGGAAACCTGAACTGCTTTGTCAAGGATGCACTTGCTGTTTGGTAGAGCCTGGTGTGTTACCTTGCTGAAGGGAAAAGGGGGCTGTGGGAGGAAGGGGTGTGATTGTAGGCAGGCTCTTACAAACAGCTATTTTTTCTCTTTCTAGAAGAGGCTAAGATAAATTAGTTACTAGATGATCATGAATCTCCTTATCCTTCACTACATAAAATCAGTCTTTCTTCCCCAAAGCCCATCACTGATATCTTTACACAGGAAGGTGAAAGAGAAGCATTATCTGAATTACATATGAAAAGGGAAGGAAGAAGAATTACCTGATTTTTTAAATAAATTTTCAAATAATTCTTTTTAAAGCAAGACAAACAGATAATTTGTTTATGTTTAAAGATCCTTCAAACAAAAATCATCAGAAGCTTTGTTGATTAGGGTCTTGTTAGGATAAGGGTAGAGTAAGTAACTATAAATAGCGATACAGTGAGTGATGACCTCGCTCAACAAACTTTGTGTTGAACTTATGCTGGAGACAGTAGAAACGTCAGCTGACAGCCTTCTTGTCAGGAGGTATTTTTGACTAAAGATCTTCAATAAAACAAGGAGAATTGGTCACCTCCAATCCTTACATTCAAGTGCTTTAATGTCATTTGATGTGAGATGTCAAGTGCAATGTCACTGCTGTGGCAGGGATAGGGTGCTGCTGGTGCCTGGGCCAGTTCTGGCATCCAACAATTGAACTAGAAATGCTCGGAGTGATAAACGAGCTAATTGCATCTGTACAAATGAAATGCAGAGCATGCTCCAGCTGGAAGAAAAGACAGCACCCTTCATCTGTATCTCATGATGGAAAAAGCTTTCAGAACAATATGGAACTTCTGACATGACTTGGGAATGGTGCTAGGTTGTGGAAAATAATAGTGGTTTTCAGATTTAAACCAAAAGATACTGGGAATGTGGGTACAAACAAATATCTCCTTAGGCTTGCTTGCGTAAGAGTGCTCTGATTTATTGTAAGACGTGAATGAGTGGGAAGTGGTCATCAGAGACCAGCATGGCCCTCCTGTGCTTTTAGGCAAACAGCTTACCGAGATCAGGGGCTGCAGCTCAGGATGGCAGCGTGTCCTCACTCAGTGGCTGCTGAGTAGCACGATGCTGATGTGAGCTTTCACCAACTCGCAGTGCATCTGCACGGCAAAGAAACCTGCAAATGATTATTCGTGGGAGTAGCTGGAGTGAATCAGGGACCAGTATTTACACATGCAGCAAGTTTACAGGCAGAGCCTGACATGAATCTGTAATTAGAGGTTGAGCATAGTTGCAAAGAGGACAAAGAAATCAAGGATCCTCTTGCTCATTGTTGCTCTGAATACGTGTGAGGAAGACAAGAGGAGAGTTTAGAAGAGTTGTTTTCATGGCGCTGTTAACTTAGGACCCTACTTAGACTTCAGCGGTAAGGCTGCTACCATCATTAAAGCACAATTAATCTTGCTTAAGGTGGTGCTTCTAACACAGCTGAGGGTATTGGGGACCTCCACTTGGGTAGCTGTCACTTTGGCAAGAATAAATTGGCAAAACAATTTGAATGTGTATCGTCCAATACCGTTTCCATTTCCACCATTCTCTGCAGGACAGAAAAGTTCTCTGTGTGGAGCTATTGACTGGGAAGGGTTTCAGCCCTGCCCCGCTGCAAGAATTCGCCAGGCTGAAACAATGCTGAACGGCCTGGGGGTTGCTATTGGGAAGCTGGTGTTTAAGATAGGTTAATCACAGAGATGTCAGGAAAGCGCAAAGTGTGAGGGAGGCATATCCAGAAGAAGAATCAATCTTTCTTTATGTGGGGAAAAAATAAAAAGTGTTTTTTCCCAGCTTCTTTGGGAGAGTCTAGCTGTTATGCTGGCATTGTGTCAAGCAACTCCCCCCTCTTTCTGCAGTGTAGTTTTGGATAGTTGGTATCAACGTTTGCTTTTCCAGATATTAATTAAAATGAGAATGAAGTTAAAATTATCTCAAGGTGCAAACTTGGTCATTTGCTTTTTCCTCCTCATGAGAGCAAAGTGGTGTGCTTACAATTTTAGTAATTGCAAGAGGTGACTGATGCAAAAGCTAAATGTCTGTTCCTGTGTGGACTTCATTTAACTGTGAAGTGGCTGGGGCAGTTGGGAGGTTCACCAACTTCTGTATATCTCCTTGTTGCTCTGAATCACTTATACTCTCAAAACAGAACTTTTTTCCTGATGGAAAGGGTGCCTAGACTTATCTAGAGCTGTAGCAGGTTATTAATAGAACAGACTGCATTTCCTTCTCATAAAAATACGAAGGGCACTTTGCAGAGAAAAAATCCTGCTGTGCCTTTCTGTCTTTGGGACCAGCTCATCACCCAGCTAAAATTAAAAGGTGAAGTCAGGCAGTTCTTACTCTCTATTTTTAAACTGCTTCAGCATATGAATGTAAGTGTGAAATCTTTCTTTAGGCCTCTCTTAACTTAATTACCTACTTATTCAAAATATTCTCTTCTCAAATTGCTGAACTATAATTACATTCATCATTTCTATGGACACACTGGAAAAGTGTATATTTTTCTTTTGTTAGTGTTTAATTAATTTTATGCTTAATTTGTAGTTCTATAGTTATTTACGGTGATGGAAGTTTCATGGTAAGTGTTTAAAACCTATTTGTAACTGCTCCAAAAAGAAAAAAACAAAAAGGCAACTAAATTATGTTTTCCGATATCTTTTCCATGATTTTCTTCTGGAAAATATCATGAAGAAGCCCAGTTTAAAAAAGGCATATTAAAAAGAATAATTTTCATTTGGTCATAATAATATAAAATGATGTAACCGCTGAAAATGTTTTGTTGCTTTTTTTCCCTTCATCTTTTGTTTTATGCAAGCTTTTTTTTTTTTTTTAAATATTATTTATTTTGTTTCTATGCCTTTTCTTTCGTGTTTGAATAGAAGGGCTGATGTGACCCCAGTGCATGAAATTTAGTGGAACTGCTTATAAATGATGGATTTGACACTCTTCTGCTGATTTGGATATACTGAATTCATCTTCCTGTGTTTCAGCAAATCTATGAAAAATGCGTATCAAATATCTTTGTTGAAATCAAGTGTTCTTGGCTCACAGGAGTAATGTTCTCCAGACACTTACTTTTAGCCTGCAGAGGGTGTGCTTTCCTCCTTCAAATCATCTCCCTGCATAGTGCTGGTAACACACCGTCCCATTAACACTGTGCTGAGAATCCGTCCTTGCACCCAGAGGTACAAAGAGAAAAGGGCGTCTGTCTGTCTGTTCCCTGTGGCATCTGTTCCTGGATTTCCCTGGCTATCAGGTGTTTGAAGCACAGGCTGTGCCTGCGTTTCTCTTGCACCAAGGGTACTGGTACTTCTTCAGAGCTATCCCCTTTCATGATGAAAAAGGCAAATGTTTCTTTGAATTCTCTTTTGGAAATGGTGTTTGCCTTGTCTTTTTTCTATTTTGTACAATGCTTACAATCCATACATCTCCATCTTTTTCTGATTCCTTTGCTTTTGTCAATGGAAGCAGCTGTGGTGCCAGGCATCCTCAAGTATTCCCTGCGGTTTCCTATGTACCAGTCACGTAGTACTCAAGCTCCTTCATATCATGTCATTTGTGTTTTGTCATGTACTAATCTGAAGCTGTGTGAGTTGGTAAGCTTTTAAAGACATTTCCTTTGGTGCCCAAATACTCCTGGAGCGTGCATATGGGAGTCTGTATTTAGGCCCACCTCTGACAGATGAGCGAGCAAACTGTTTGCTGCAGACTCTCTTTAGGGTGGCTGATGCTTAGGGATGGCAGTGAGTGTGGTTCCATCTCCCCAGGCAATTTCCACGTGCTGCTGACCTGATTGGTGTACTTCCACATATCTCACTCCTCACTTACCAGAAATACCCAAGATTTCTTATGCTTGGGTGTTGGATGACAGCACATTTGTGTTGCTGGTGAGAACCACGTTGCTATTCGTGTTGTTTAGTGGCAGTATAGTTTGGGCAGCCAGACAGCGATGTTAACTCAGACTTGGAGCTGTGGTCTCCTAGACTCTTTGCATGCCAGACTCTGGGCTTGGAACAGCCCACCCGTGAATTTGTTCCAAGCTTCCACCCCCTCCGTGCCCTCTCCAGAAAACTCTTGGAAAACCGTCTCTTGTGTAAATCCTCCTGGCTTGGTTGGCCACTACCCCTCTGTTCACTCCATCCTGTCTTGTTGCCTGGTTTTTGATTTCAGATTGAAAACTTGTCAGCAGAGATTTGTGAGTGTTTTCCCTCTGGTAAACAAACATAGCCCTCTAACATACAAGCAAGAGACCTAATTCTTTCATGAATGAAACATTGCATTTTTTGAGTTAAATATGGACATGCTGTTCACCTAAACAATGTGGTTTTCATAAGGCTAATTGCATTCATAGTTTTGTTTTCCTACTGCAGACTGTCGTCCAATATCAGAAACATTACACTGGCAGTACCCACCAAACTATTTCTGCTGTCATCTTTGTCTACATCTGCTGCTATTTAGCTTTCAATATTCCAGTTTTTAAAATATTTTAATTTATTGTAAATGAGCATTGTTATTGTAACATTCCACTGAAGCCCCATTGCTTCAGTGTGCTTGTGTCTTGATTCACATTGATTCAGTGTGCCTGAATCTTGACCAGATCAGTGGGTTTTAACTGTGTTCAAATACTTCTGCACTTGAAGTGGAGCCTGAAGAATTTGTCCTCTGGAAGCTTAGATTATGTTTTCACCATTAGAAATGAGGCACCTGGCAGCATTAAGTGATCAGAAGGATTTCCAGCCATGGGCAAGCAGCCATTATGTATATATTAATCCAGAGTAGGAAATTTGGACAGCTTTTGATTTAGTAGTGCTCATCTGTTAAAGGTAAGCTGAAGATCAGCACAGCAGTTACATTTAGAATTGATCAGAGTACTGAAAGGGAAAAGAAAAGCTTATGGGTATAGTGCAAATCTAGTAGAAATGCTGATTGTACTTTTAAACGTCCTGAAAAGTGTATTTCTCAACAGGGCCAACTGAGCCATTATACGATTGCTATGCCAGTTTAAAAATATCCTACCAGCTTTGTCTCATTTTAAAGCAAACACTAAATTCTGTAACATCCTGTTCGATAGATTGGATTACATTCCTACAGAACTTAAAAACGGTCTCTCTTTTTTAACAGTTTGAACATTCGTACGTGTTGGAATGCTGTAAAATGGATTTTTTATTTGTTATCTAGACTATTGAAATCTCATTTTCTTCATAATGTTGCTTTAGGTAGTTTTAATAGTAGACTTTATTCAGAGAATAATCCTTTTTTTTTTTTTTTTTTTTGAATTTCAGATATGAGACATGAAATGTATTTATTTAAGTGGATAATAAAACTAAAGAGCTAGGTAATAAAGTGGTGTTCACTAAAGCATACAAAACTAATACAGAGATTCCTGTAACCTGATCTGATAACAACTGGGGAAAACCATAGGGAAGTAATTTGTTGTGTGGCATATTGTGCAGGTGGAATAGGAAGCATCCCAACATTATTGATAGGTATATGTAATATATAAACTTTTATGTGCACATACTTTTTTTGGTGCGTGTGTTTGCAAAATTCACAATTTTGCTATTATAATTGCTAACCTTTTCCAACAAATTTTTTCTCCATTTTGGCTTCCCACACAGCTGTTGTGTCTTCTAGTCATGCAAGAGCTATGTTAGAACAATGTTGTGTACAACAAATGACATCGTCCAAAAGGTCCATTGTTTTTTTACCACATGTTTGGGGCAGTCTAGGTCAAAGCATGAATGTTGATAGGATGGAAACTGACTTCATACTTTTAAGACATTTTAAAAACAGGCAAACCAGAATTGTTCCAAATTCCCCCTGATCCTTTGGCTTTTCTGTTGGCTGAGATTTCAGACTGTCGCATGGTCTATTGCATGATGTCACTTTTACAGCAATTTCTATCAGGTACTGCTTCCATGATTTTTACCACATTCATAATTTGTAATTAGGTTACTGCGACCTGATTGTTTGACCGTTTGGGATTGTGGCAGAGTTTAGCTGCTGAGAATGTTATGTGAGCATGGCTTTATATCTATATTTATAGATATATATTTATATATAGAGAGATATATAGTTATAGTGTGTGTGTGTATGCACATATATATATATATACACACACACATACCTAAATATTTTCTTGAGGTGTGGGTAATACCCCTGTGGCATATCGCCTTAGGGATACTGAAGGCTTGAAAGTAAAATGGGAATGCTGTATGGGAAAGCCAGTCCAGAGGTCTCATTTGCTGAGCTCTTCACAGCTTGCCTTGCCAGGGGCTTGTCTTTGTCTTCCTGGAAAAAAAAAAATGTTGCAAGGAGCATGGTGGGATCCGTCAGCCCCAGGCTGTCTGTGAAGGGATCCACTATGATAGGAAACTGCTGCGGGTTGTTGACCCATGCTGGCTTCCAGCCACGGAGCAAGTTCCACAGAAATGGATCTAAGTGCTGTTGTATAAACTTTGCTTCACATGACAGAAGTGGTGCTAGTCCCTTGCTGGCAAGGGGCACGTCTGGCTTATCTTGTGGCGGGAGCGAGCTCCGCAGCGTGCTCATCATGGGCCAGAAATAACAGGCGATGCTGGGCATTCCTCCTGGGGAGAGCAGGCAACATTACAGGCAACTATGACTATACGAAACACAGGGCTTGGCTGTTGAATTGCCCCCTGGTAGATTCTTTAGGTAGCATTTGCCTTCGGCAGCTGCCCACAAGCAGTCTTCTCTGCCCCTACCAGCACAGGGACCACTCACTGAGCGGTCTGGGACGGTGACCTTAAATTCCTGTGCTGCCATCAAGGGCCAGCACTTGAATCCTACAGCATACTGAATAGAAGTTGCTAACCACTGGGGAATCTTCAAATCACCTTGCTGCTCCTGAAATTCTATATCCCAGTATCGTTTCTCTGAGCTAACTAATCCACTGCAAGAATGGATTTAGCTAGACAATTTATCAGTGGAGATTTGCATTGGTGCATAATTGGTTAAGGATGTAAGCTGAAATTTAAATTTGTACTCAGATATGGGTTTTATTTAAAACAATATCCTACTTAGGATTACAGTAACATATTTTACAAATCACTCTTCAGAGCTCAAATGGCTATATTATATATGAAGAACAAATTCAGGAGGCTTCACAGTATTAGTGATTATCTTGTAATGTTTTCCAGATGGCAGAACGTGACGTAACCTATCCTGTCCAGTTTCACTGCACCACATACTCTGTCATACCCAATAAGTAACCAAGAGACTAATAGAAAATAACTTGTTAATTCAAATGTTCCTTACTACAGTATGAAAACTGCAGATTAACAAATCACTTGTTAGTGAATGCCAGAAGATTGATTGCTTCTCAAAGCTCTGCAAGAACTAGATATGCGACTTGGATTAGCCAGCTCAAACTATGCTTTGGTGAACAAATTCCATTTTCCTTAGGGCTGTAAGGTAGTTTGCATCTGTTCCACTATAAATTTCTCTAGCAGCACTCAGTAATTCCCATTCTTGTTCATTGGAGAAGCAATGGGAATATTTATTGGTTGTTGTTTACATTGATCTGAAACAACCACATCGCTAGTTGTGTGGGCATGGTGGCTAAATTCAACTTAATTGCATCTTGCAGTTGCTCATAATTCTGCTGCTGTTCCTGCAATAATGTTGTTTACTAACTGATGCTTTTATTAGGTTCACAGACCATCATTTGAATGCCAAACCCATCAAATTTAAGTAGGCACTTAGCTCAGGATTTTCTCAGCATTAATTGGAGGCGTCAGGGGTACTGTGCTGGGACAGGTGCACTCTTGCTGTGCAGAGGCAGGATTTGAGGAGTACATGGGGAGTGAAAGCTCCTGGTGCATCCTGACATCCAGCTGTGTAGATTTTCTCACTTGAACCCACATCCAAGAAGTCTTTAAGGGAGATTAGGGCTGTGGTAGGAGGTTTCAATCCACTGGCACTTGTCCTGTGGAGTGGGTTTTGTAGGCACTTCTTCAGGCTATCCTACCCTTTGATTAAGCCCAGAAAAATTGGTTGCAGAGAAGAGTAAGAGATATATAAATACATGGTATTAACTAGCTTCTGGAAAGGATGAGAAAACTTCCTGAAATGGATTTAATATCTCGCAGTGGTCTCATCATCAAGGGAGCAGCTGCCTGTAGGCTGCCATCGGTAGGCCACAGATCGCTGTGCTCTGTCCGTAGGCATGCAAGCAAGGAGGCCTGGAACAGGAGCTGAAAAACACTCTGGAAAGAAGAGCAGCTTCTAACATAACCCTAGTTTCAATGGTTGTTCCATGCTTGCTTGTTTTAACCGATGACTTCCTCATATGGTTTTTATCACACATGGCATTACTGGTGGATGTTTTTATTTTTCCTTTATCGTGTCTCTGGGGAATTCCACAGTTCAGTACCAAAACATCCCCTTGTATGGGAAGACAGAACGAGGAGAGGTTTACATGGCAGATGTCTCATTTTACAGTTTCCTGATGATCTTCGGTTTGGCTGCCCATAAGGAGCGTTTGTTGTTCGTAGTCACTCAGCCCCGGCTTCTTTATTGACTCAAGCTGTCTTTGCTGGATGCAGCATTGCTGGTGATGAATGTGCTTTGTCGTTCTGATTTGCATGCCTTGTCGTGTGAAACAAAATTAATGATGGTGGCTTTTGGAAATTGAAGAATAGCTGAGAGCTAATTTCATTTTTCATTTACTGTTCCTCCAAGTCCATGGGAAGTGGGAAGGGCTGCAATGCTCAGTGTTACTCGGAGCCTCTAGGCCTCTTTCTTGGTGTCTTCTGCAAAGGCTGTGTAGAAAATGGGCTGTCCAGTGATGAGGACAGAGCAGGGCAAAAAGTCCCGAAAGGATGGCATGTTCACACCTTTCTTTCCACAGTCCTTCTCCCTTTCCTCCCCTATCCCTCAGCAACTTTTCCTTCTGGTTTTCTCCCACACAAAATCTTGCTGGCCTTCCTGATGTCCTCTCGTATCCTGATCTGCCAGATCCCTAGTTTCTCCTCTACCAAGCCAAAGTTTTCACCTTTTTGTGTAAGAATTGGCTGCTTCCTCCTCACCAGCTAAACCCTGTGTATGTAATACAAAGAAGAAATATCCATCACTTTGTCCAGTTGGTAAGAAATAATGTATGGAGTCACAGCAGCTTTGACTTCTGGAGAAGAAAAAAGAAAAGGGCTCAGAAAGCCAACCCACTGACCTGCCTTAAGACAATGGGAATGAATTCCAGATTTTGACTGTCTGAGAGCCCAGAGCTGGTAGAGAGGACTTTTTGTTCTGGAAATGTAATATTTATTAAAGGCTTGAAAATCCTTTATTACAAGTAGCTTTCTGGCACTACGTGGACTCTACTGTAAAAACATTGAGTTTGTTGATGGAGGTGGGAGGCATTATCTTCCACGGGAGGAGCAGTGACCCTGTATTTTAAAGAGATTGTATAAGCCAAGCCAAAATCCTGCCTCGAGGAATTTTTGGCATTGCAGAACACTGCTGTAAATGTAGATTTTGTTAGCTCAGTATGCACGCTGCAGGTCTTGTAGCCATATAGCTCAGCGGGCGTACCGCAGGTCTCGTAGCCGTAAGCACTAAAGGTTGGGGTTGTGTTTAGCTTGTAACTATCAAGTCTGTGATACACTATTAGTCATAGAAACTTGAGAAATTTGTTAAGATATTCCGAGGTTGATTTTGATATATTGGAACAGCTTTTAAAAATCCATCACAGCTTAAAGTGGCTGAGCCAGCATGAAAGGCAGTCGATTGAAACGCAGTCTTTAAAAGATATTATTCCTCGTGTGGTTTGTGATATTTACAATCATCTGTTCATTTTTGAGAGAAAATTTATCTGTAAGTGTAAAAGCTGTCTGTCTGGAAGTAAATTATTTATGCATAATATAGTTAAAATATTTTCATGTAACTTCCCATTTGCAGGAATAGCATGAGATCATTTTAGCAACATTAGTTTTAAAATTATTCAGGTACGTATAAGATTTTTTTTTTAATGTTGCAGATTCTTCTTTAAAATACTTAATAATTACATGGATCCTCTCACCTCAGCCCTCAGTTTCTGATAAATCCCAGTTAGGCAATTTTTATTAATCAGTAGTGCTTTAATCACTGTATTTTGTGGTTGTTTCCTTAGAATTTTGTTTATTTAAATCAGCTATGTTAAACAATATTTTTTATTGGAAAGATGCACAGAAAACTATGAACTAGTCCTGTCTAAATTGCTTATTTTCCTTAGTTGCATTTTCTGTTCAAAGGTGGAGGCTTTTATGAAGCAGTCAAGTGACAAACAGATGTATTGGTCGATATGCATCTGCTTGTTCTATCCTGAAAAAGAGCCAAATTGCAGGGGATAGGGTGGGAGCAAAAGTGCACAGAATATATAGGTTTTCAGTGTTTAAACAAAAAAGAAAAAATTAAAACCAAACCAAAAACAAGCAATCAAAAACCTCACGATCTGTTTAGTCTCTTATGCTAATTGCAGAAAAAAAATGTGTGTGTATATATATATATATATATATATATATATATATATATATATATATATATATATGTTTTACAGAACTCATAGAACAGATTACCAAATTGTATTGCCTAGCTTTTCCATGGATAGTAGTTAAGCTCAAGGCAATAACAAGCTGGCTGTCTTGCTCTGTGCAGAGCCCTGTGAGCTGGTTAGGTGGGGAATGACAGCTGCAGAAAGAAGCAATGTGGATGGGACAAGCAAAATGGGTAATCGCTTTCATGAGTGTTATCTGTCGTGTTATTTATTGGCCAACATTAACATACCATTGCACATCAGGTAATTTTACTGTAATTAGATATTTTCTGATATATTAAATGCAAGTGTCTCGCATTTGTTCTTATCAGGGTATTTCTGTTCTTGAAGGCACTTGCAAAAATGTGCTATTTTTGTGCTTGTTCTCCAGACACATTAAACACAGAAATTAAAATCATTAGTTCAAGTAGCTGTTGTTTTCTGAGAGATAATGGCTTATTCTTATTTTAAATTATTATTTTCCATTCTTGTGTTTATATATATATATATATATATATATATATATATATATATACACACACACACAGAAGGAAAATGTTTTGACTGTGTCTCATCAAGAAGATTTGTTTCTTTTTTCCAATGGCACACAAACAAAACACACGATCTTCTAAAAACAGGAGTTTGTTTTCCTGGCAAAGTAAGTCTCTTTGGGAAACTGGCAGGTCAAATTCATCATTACTTGCAAGCTAAACATATATAACATGAAAGCTATTTAGGCATGCCTGAATTCCACGGTGCTATTTTGAGTTATTTTTCAGAGTCCTTACAGGGAAAAAAATAAAATAAAATAAAAAATATATATATATAATGTTCAGCAATTTATTTATTTATTTTTAACCAGGCTTAGAAATAACAAATTCATTTATATTTGTGAGGACAAATATTTTAAATAAGAGGAAATGTACATTTGGGAAAAAAAAAAAAAAAAAAAAAAAAAAAAGAATAATTCTAATTTCAGCTGCAGATTTAGTGAGGATTTTTATTCTGTTCTATACTTGTGCTTTGTCAAATGTGGCTACATAATTAATACCAAGTAATACCTGTCCTTTCAGATTTTTACCACATGATTTCTTGAAATTTCTGTTCTCACTATTTATTACCTTAGAATCCTACTATACATGAAGGGGTGAAAAGTCGAGTATTAGGTATTTATTAAGCTTGTAAATTTTATTAGCAGAATTTTCTTTAAGTATACTTAATTATAACACTTACCTCTTAAGTAAGTATTTAGAGTAAAATACAAATGGCTGATTATTTTTTTCTTGCATGCTTTTTAAAATCATTCTTCGACATTTTTTTGGTGAAAATGTCTTTATGCAGCCATGCATTCTAGTCACAATGCAGAATTCCTAAAATGATTGCAACTTCAGAGGGTGTCTTTAGAACTTGGTTTCTGGTTTCTTGTTTTTTCTTTATTTTTCTTTCTTTTTTTTTTTTTCTTCATTTTTTCTTCTTTTTTTTTTAATTAAAAAATTTAATGTGTACTTTTTTTTTTATATAGAATCCAGAACTATAACATCCTATTTTTAAATAAAACAAACAAGAAATCTTGAAAAAAGGCTTCTTATATAAGATAGCCTTAAAAAGGAAAAACAAACAAACAAACAAACAACAAAAAAGTAGTTTGTTCTACTGTTTTGCAAAGAACTCAATCTCAGCTAAAAAGCATACCAACTTTCTACTAGTGAAATTGAATATATCAGAAACTGGCATATTTAATTGTGTTACGAAATTCTAAAATTCTGCAATGGAAAAAAGTGGGTCTAATACTTGGTTGTTGAAATGAATTTATTATTAATTAGTAGCATCTAGTTATTATATTTCTGTCAAAGCATTTACTATATGTATATTTTACCCTATAGGATGTAACAAAATGTTAACTTACAGACTTGCCTTAAGTTCAAGCACCTTGTTCCCATTCAAAAGATAAACTTTCAATAGGCCAGCGCTTATCTGCCTGGCTTCCTGGCTGGCTGAGATTTAAGCTATACTGGCTCGAACAGCGCACGCAGTCGAACCTTGCTAACCTATGTGAGTGCTCAGCAAGAACATGGGGAATTGCTGAATTCTTATCAGTAAGAGGAAAAACTCAAAAGCAAAGATAATGAATCAGAAAAGGTAGCGTATTCATTTAAAGTGATATTGGTTTATGATAATTACTTCAAGTAACATTTAATAGTTAATATTTCTTTTATAAGTTCATAAAAATGAAGAGGACAGTAGGGTATTTTACTGCTATGTGTGGCTACTAGATCTTCTGAAAGAAGTACTTATGTTTATAATGTGTAATATTGTGGAGATTGGCAAAGGGTAGATGAAGGTCTCTTTTTTTTATTTTGTTTTAATTCTTTCTGTGAATGTAATGCTGGTGGTCTTTGTAAGGAAAAGATCTACTTCTGTTGAAAGGATAATGCAAAGAAACAAGAGAAAGGACCTCAAGGTAGGATTTATTTTTCTTGTTCCTATTGCCCTTGACAAATATGTTTTTTCTCAAGTGTGGTTCAGAGAAGTTGTTCTCAAATGTGTTGCAGTAGATTCAGATGCCATTATATGAAGTGCTTAATATGGTCTGCAAAACGAGTAACTCTGCGATAACCGTGCAAGTGTTCTCTGCTGCTTTCAGACGGTCTATTTTTGACCTGGAGACCAGTATCAAGTCCTGGATTTTGTCAGGTCAGGGGGTGGACTCCAAAGACCTTA
Source organism: Aythya fuligula (assembly GCF_009819795.1). Taxonomy (NCBI): domain Eukaryota; kingdom Metazoa; phylum Chordata; class Aves; order Anseriformes; family Anatidae; genus Aythya; species Aythya fuligula. The sequence goes on from NC_045565.1 coordinate 27,364,630, forward strand.
TCTCTTTTTTTTTTTTTTTTTTCCTTTTGTTGACAACATATCCTTATCCTTCCTGGGTCCTGGAGTGACTGCTTGATAGTGCTGGTATTTAAAATACCTAGATAGGAGAAGTCATGGAAATTCCTTTTCTATTTTTAAGGATGCTCATTAAAGTTGCTAGCAAGACTCAGTGAGACATGGGGGTATGGGACAAAACTGGGGAAGAACACTGTCAGGGAGACCAGGAATTCATAGAAAACCATGTCTCCTTCAAGACAGCTTTGTTAGAGAGATGTATGAAACATGTAACTTAGGGTTAAATAAACATAAACAAATTATAAATATTAACTATTATGTATGCATCTTCATTTATTTATTTTTAGTATGTAAACTTTCAGGAAAAGTATATTTTTCTGGTGCCTTCTGGATTTTTTTTGATTTTGTTTGTTTTTAAAGAACATTTTACTTATTTAAGAAACAGCTATTCATGTGCTTTTTTAGATTTACTGTTAGATAAGCAGCAGACACTCAATTATACACATAATATAAATAAAACCAGTATATATGTAATATATAATATAATAATATACCATATATGTAGTTATATATAGGAAAATAAAGAACAGAGGGAGGAGGTCAAATTCTGTGCAAAGTATTCAAACCATGAAGAGGTGCATGGTCTTTGGAGTCCGGCAGTAACCAGATTCATTCACATACTTCAATCAATTTTTGCTTTAACTGCTTAACATCTTAGCTTGACACTTCACCCCTGCCGCAAATTTGTGAACCTTGCAATGCCAAAAGAGCAAAGCAGTTTAACGGTAGTTACTGCTCTGTCTGTGTTTGTGGGCTAATAATGTGGAATTGCATAAATAAAAAAGTGTAGGCTTTAATTGGATTTATTTATATTAAATTTATCATTATTATTTATTTATTATTATTATGAAATTCATGTGAACAAATTCACTGTGAAAATTTAAGAAATCTGTAGCAATAAAGAGTGCACAATTACATAGGAGAAATCATGAGCATTGACTAAAAAAAAGACAATTATTACAGAAGTTGTGCCTAGGTTCCTATTAGAACAACACTTAGGGTAAATATGATTGGTGGCTTTAGCAAAATGATAATTTTCTCACTGTTTTCAGTCTTTTTCATATAGTAACAACTTTTACTGGGGAGGGAGAAGGCAAAAGGAAAGAGAAGAATCAATTTATCCAATAGAGGCATTTAACTAGTAAATGGTTCCCTACCTAAAAACACATTTGCAAAATTTAAGCAGGACTTTGGAGGATGAAGTGAAAATGCATGAACCAAAAAAAAAAAAGTTATTTCATGTAGCCAGGCTGTGTGTAAAACTACTTATTAAAATTTTTAAGGTGATTCTCTTTCTTCAACTTAATTATACCATGGGAAATGAATATTTTTTTCTTGTGGAGCTACCTGAAATTTTCATTTTTTTCAGTGGTCACTGAGGGCTTTTTGTGCAATCTAAAGTGGTATTTTTATGCCTACTGACATGAACTATCATTGTGTTATTAGCAATGGTGGTGAATTATACCTGAAAAAATTAATTTCATAAATAATATCCATTTGAGTTTGCGTTAGTGTAACGTGGCATAAGATAGTATTTAACATACGTATCTGTATTGTCTTGGGCAGCGGGTGCAAAGCTCTGTATGAGGAGTAAATACTGCCTGGGACAAAGAAAAACTGTGGAATTCTTTCATCTTTCAATATAAATTCTTAGTTGGTGACAGCGGGGTCACCCCACTGGCAGTTTGCACAGCGCAGCAGCTCATTTATGAGGTTTCCCCTGGATATCGTTAAGGCGTTAACTGCTGCCGGCTTCACTTTTACTGGTTGCAGTGTCTGTCTCACATGGTTTTGTGTAAACTGGTTTTAAAAGGCTGGAAATAATTTTGCGAAATCTGTCAAAAGCATACTCAGAATATTACTACAGCAAATAAAAACAACTGCTGTATGTTGGTATTAAGTAAGATTAAAAAGTAGTAAGAAGAGCTGAAGATATTCCTCGATTTTAGTACTTATTTAAATCAGTATGGACAATTTCTCAGTTACCAATTCAGTTGAAAAACAGGAATTATTTTAAAGCCACAGAATAAATCTTAGCCTAATTATCCCCTTGTTGTTGCTGGAAGGACAAAGTTCTTCGTATTTTTCAGGAAAATGCTGACACTCTATCCCATTAATTACTATTCTGATTGTTTCTGTTGCAGTCCTTCCCGTGAGCATTACTCCTGTATTAAATACATGCAGTCCTACTTGTTTTGTTAAATAAAACAATCAAGACAGCTTGGTCAGTACTTGTCTTGGGAGCTTGTAATTCTGGCTACATAAATTTAAGTGCTCCTGTAAAAAGTATATGAATTTAACAGCATAGAATGCTCTGAAGTACTCTCTAATTCTATGGCTTTCAAGCATAGATTAATCCCAGAGATTCCCAGGGCTAGATAAGTAAATATGAGAACATTTACCTGCTAAAAGGCGAACGATCTGTTATACAGATGATAGCATGTCGTTTTTGGATTTGTAGACTTGACATATGGAAGTAATTCATCTTTTCTTAGTGTCACTCATCTGTCTTGAAAATCTCTCTCTCTGAAAGTGTAGAGGAAAGCTGAAAAGGCAGAAAAAAAGAAAGACATTGCAGAATGAGCTTCTTTGGTCCCAGTCAGATCCTCTGTATGATTCCAGTTAGAGTTTGGGATTTTTTCCTTAAACGACCTATCTTTGAGGATTTAAAAAGCCTCTATTTCAATAGTAGACATAGCTTAACCCTTGCAACAGTTTGCGTTTTATATGTTAAAGCTTGTCATGGTGACTTTTAAATTTACGAAACTGTAGCTCTAAGGCTTTTCATGTATCACACAGATACCACAGGTCAGCGGGGCATTAGAGCTGTGCTGAATGCAATCGCTTCCTCGAGTAGTATCTGGCTGTCCTTTCGCTCAGAATTACTGTTCTAATACAATGAGCCACAATTTTCTGTCTTGACTTTAGCTGGAGTGAAAGCTATAGCATAGCAGTGGCGTTGTGGGTTTTTGTAGCAGATTTTACTCAGTGTGGTTTAAATATAATGTTTCTTGGTAAGTGGAATGGCAAAGAAAATCTAGCAGTCATGTTGCTGATGCAGCATTGTGTGTCAAAAGACCGGAATTGCTAAACTGTGAGCTAAACTTCCCAATTGTGCCATGACCCGCTGCAGATAGCACTTAAGCAAGTGTGCGAAGGAGTTTAGCTGTAAATTACTCATTTGTACAATATATCAAATGTCTCCTTGTTGGGACAGGTGAGGTTTATTTATATTTTAAAAATAGTCCCAACTCATTGTTGAGACATATTAATAAAATGAGGAAATACTGACCTTCCTTAAGAATAATTTGCTCTGGAATGGTTCTTTATAGGTATCTTTCTTCCCACTGCATATATGTTATAGGCATATAACTGAGAAAATTATGCAGTTTACAAAATCCTAGTACACCAATAAATATCTTATTATTACCTGAAAAGAGTAGCAGGAATTTTTTTCTTTCCGAGAACATGTAAATACATTTTATATTCCCTGTTCTCTCTTCATTGTATTTCAGAGTGTGGCTGTAACAAAAATTACATTTTTAGAGACTCCTGTTCAGCTCTCACAATCATGCTTGCGTGCAAAGATGCAAAAACCATTGGTTTGGGGTTTTGTTTGTTATTCGTAAGTACTGTTGTAGCCTGAAGTTTTTCTTTTCAGCATTAACAGTTCTTTCTCTGATTCTTGCTTGAGGAAATGTGTCGGGGAATCACGTGCTGATATCTAAGCATAATAAATGCTAATGTTCAATATTAAGCTTTGTTAAACAATCTGTAGAATCAATAAATACTTAATTCTCAATGAAATTAATAAAGGTCAAATAGAAATCTTGGCTTCATTGAGCAGGAAAATAATCTTGTTGCATCTAATTTCAAATCTTCCTGTATGAATAACTGATGTGGGACAGTTTGCAGCCCAAGCCTAACAAATTCTTGTCAATGGACTTTAAGTCCTAGAGCTATGATACTCATGGAAATTTGCTTACATTAACATTTTGGGCTTAAGAGAGAAACAAAACAAAAAAAATAACCTGAAAAGAGTCCAGGGAGGTGTTGGTAATATTGGCCCCCTTAAGAGCACATGGAATTAGTGATTTTTCCTTCGTAGCACAATTGAGACACAAAACCCCTGTTTTCTTTAGCAAGAATGCTTGGACGCCCTCCAGTCAAGTGTGAACAAAGAGTTGTCTGTCAGGGTCCCAGGAGCCCCACATCTGCTTTTTAAAACAGGATGTTGGGAAGGGTAAAAATCCACTACATCTGTGACTCTAACATGGTTTGGAGAACACCTGGAATTACCAGACCCAGCATTTGACGCTTCTGTCTGGAGCTCGTTTCTGACAAATTAAATGCCTTAGGGGCCAGGTTCCCAAGTCGCGTGGGAGCATGGTGCTGGAACACGTTTTCCACCGGAGGATCTGGCCCCTAAAATCTGAACCTAATAATTCTCCTTTAGAAAATAATAAAATAATTTCAACAAACAAATTCTGTTTTTATTTTATTTTATTTTATTTTAAAGTTAAAAAAAAAAAAAAAAAAAAAAAAAAAAGAAGAGTAATTTTCAGTTCCTTTCAGTATCCACTCAAAATTTTGTAAGGAAGTGCATTATATTTATGCCTTTATTTTTGTAAGTTAGCTTCTCATTAAGCTGATTTCACTTATTATGTCCAATAAGATAGAGAATGTAGGACACACAAACAGGTTGTGTAACAGGTTCATTCTGTTCCTGAAGGAGCACAGATAGCTGAGCATTTTAAGTAGAACCTAAAAATGTTCCCAGTGATCAACGTGAAGTGAAAACCGCCCAGGTATGTCATACTATCAACCAGCTTTTAGCAGAATGTAATTCACCACTTACTCAGGTCATTGGCTAACCAATAAAAAGGAGAATAAGCATTTTGATGGGAAGATTGTGGAAGGGAAATTGTTGCCTGACTTTTCTTTTTGGTTATTCATCTACCTCATTTTCAACTAAAGTTGTTGTCACTTGGTGAATTTTGTCAACAATTTCAAGAAAGTAGCAAGGTTTCATTTGTTCAAAGTTTTCTTGTGTCACTGCATGCCATGTCAAAACGATTTGTTGGGTGTCTTCGTTTGCAGTGGGAAAACAATGGTGTGCTACCACGTGCTGACTCTAAAACTCCTAGAAATCAAGAACAGCAATAATAAAAATGTGTCTAGGCACGATTTAAAAGTTCTGCTTTCTATTTTAAAATTTTATTTAAATCCGTGGCCCAATTAGCTGTGTATTAATACGTGTAGTATTTTTAAAGATAGAAATAAAGGTTCTTGTTCAGAATACATCCTGTAATATGTTTTTAGAAAGTAGCTGTAATAAAAAACGTGATTACTGTCATCTATATTTCTGGAATTTTAAAACTCGCAGGAGAGCTCTGTAGTGGGAAGGTTGACAGATGGATTTGTAGCTATATGTTCTTTAAATTAGTAGGTGAGTATGGTAACAACCGCCTTGTGTATTCACTCCTCATTTGTGATAGCACAACTGAGCGTTTCAAACTGAATGTTCAAAGTGTTTGATGTTTTCAATACTGAATTAAATGCGTATTTTGGAGGATATGTAGTGCAGATGAAGAGGCAGCTGAGTGCTTTAATTTCTTATTAGTTTTTATGGCTAATTCCGAAAGTTGAGGCTGTTCATGGGTTTTCTTCATTTGTTTGTTTTGGTCAGCTCAGGTTCTGCCATTTTCTCAGGAGCACTGCTTTGCATGATGTGAACATGTAAAATGTGATTCTTTCGGAAGTAATCCTCACTTACTAAGAAGGGTGCTTATTTCATCTCTTACAAAACCGTCTCCTTAGAGAGTCTTTAAATTGCAACAAACTAAAACAGAGCTAATGTCAGCGGGGTTGGTTACATCCTTTTTAACAGAGAAGTCTTTGAAATACTGCAACTGTAGCAGTGGATATATCTACTTCATAATTTCAAATAAAGATAAAACTGAATGGTTGCTTTAAATTTATCAAACAGGGAACATTTTAAATGGAAAAGATTCTGAAATTAGGTGGTGGGAGGAAAATCCTGGTGACAAGAATTTTTAATCTGGATCGCAGATTGTCTTCACTTTTTTCTGTTAGTCTTAATGCTGTGTAATCCTCCATAATCTAAAACAGGGTATGCGCTGTATTTTTATTTTCTCTCCTGTGAAATAAAGTATCTGCTAAAGGGGGGCGGGGGGAAACGGTTAGATGGACTGTATGTAACAGAAATTTTCCCAGTTACTTGGGAAACTGTAATCATATTTGCTATAACTTAAAACTATTTTCCGTTGCTGTACGGCTGGCAATCTGTTAACCCTTAGAGAAATCTGAATTTCTGTACTGCTCTTCTGGGGCGTTCGAGTTGCACGCTGCTAGAAACCACCACTACTCTGTTGGCTTGGTGGAAAAAGGTACAGAAGAATGCTTCTGTGGATGCTGGCTGTTAGAGTAGAAACATCTTGCATAATATAAAAGCCATCTCATTATTTGTGAGCGAAAGGAAATTGTTTACATTAATTTTTTTTTTTAAATAGTAACCTCTGATGCCAAGCTTCAGTAGGCAATTTTTAATCCTTGTCAGTCAAAGTTTATATTTTCAAAGTAATTTTTCAAGTAACTTTTAAGTACATTTCTGTAGTCCTAAGAGGCAGAGTGTAACAAAAGTATGGGAAAGATGAAAGACCAAGAATAGGGTAAGCAAAAACAATGAATCACTCAAACAAGGCATTTCATGAATATGTGAGGGTGGTTACAGTGTTACATAATTTCTGTTTCTTTGAAGTTAAACTATTAATATTAATGCTGGCAATGAAGTAAAATTTTCTGAAATCCTCCCTGCGCTCAGTAAGCAGCGTTCTGTGCTGTGCAAAGGGTACAGAGAACGAATGCAAAAGCATTTTGATGTTTTAATTAAATGTCAGTATACTACAGCCGTTGGAAAAATGCGAGCCTTTCATGTCAGTTCTTTGATGCATTTGTCATAAGATTTTGGGGTATATACACAAGGTATATTACATAAATATTGTTAATTATCATCAATCCAAATATTATAATTCACAAGTCAACCAATTAAATCTTAGAGTATTTTAATGTTGCATTAAAAAAAAAAACTGAAATAATTGAAACTTTATTTTTTTCGTTTGCATGAGTTAGAGTTCTAGAAGGGACTTCATTTTTTCATCTGTAAAGCTGTCCCTATCCTTTATGGAATGATTTTTGTTGTTTTAGTTCAGGGAAGGTGTTCTTGACACAAAAGTATGGTAGTCTTTTACATACCCGTTAATACTGAATGGAAATACAAAGCTGTTGCATATATCAGGAATCCCTTCCATATGTCATACAATCTTATCTTCCTTCGGCAGATGATGATGATTATTTTTTCTTGGAGATTAAGATTTTTGGATTTTGAGACTTGAATCTAATTGGCTGCTCTGAAGAAATTGACTTTTTCTTGGATACCTTTTGATTTTTATATCCAAACAGATTTTTTTTTCTGATTTTTTTTTTTCTCCAGGGATATATAAGACCAAAATATTTGGGAAATATCTGGTAACTCCTGTAATCTATGAAGATTAATGACTGAAATAGAGGGAGGCTGAAATTACAGATAATGCAATAATCTGTCATTATAATGCAATAACTGAAAGTGTAAGAACTAAGTGAAAGCGTGAGGCTGCAGATGCCCTTTCCCACGGTATTTAGGGCAGGAGCAATCTGTCGGCACTGGATAAACGTACGGGTGCTTGCGATCAACCTGCCGTGTTACTCACCTTGCCGTGGATGTGCTTTGTTGTCACTCGTGGGGACAGCTGCCAGCCAGGAGGGTGGGTAGTCAGCCCAGCAGAGCACGGGGCTGCCGGTGCTGCATGCCCGCAGCCTCGTGGCCAGCTCTCCTGCGCTCGGTCTCGCTATCGCCTGGGCTGCGGGGTGGCTGAGAGGTCTCAGCGCCATTGTGCGGATCCGACAGAAGTGCTTGCCTCTACCTCAAAGACTTTGTTAAGGATTAGAGGGGTTTTAACAAGGATTGTGTGGTTTCATTGCTCTGAGTGTTGGAAAATGCACTCCTGGCTTAAGCGGGTAGAGTTTATAGTCCGGCTTGAAAGATGAGCTACAAGAGGTTCCCATAATAGTGGGAATTAAGTAATGCGAGTTGAGGCACAACAGAGGAGACAATACACATGGGGAGAACAAAGGAAAGGAGTCACACGGCCAAGTGAAACAGCCATGCAGAGTGGTTCTGGGCATGCTCGGATTGCCTCGAGACAGCAGAGAACAATTTAATAGTAATATGCCAGTATATATCTGGCTACTGGTAAAGCTATACAATATGTTGCATACATTTTCATTAACGTATTGATTAAAAATAGAACATATTACTCTCTCTCATGTGAATAAACTGGGATACTCCCTGAGTGCAGTTTAAAAGATCAATATTATAATTTAAACCATAGAAAACACAGGTGCAGGGAACATAAATAAGATTACACATGCTTTAGCCCTTCCATATCATGAACTGTTTAATTATCCTTCTCTGCTTGTAACCGAATATAGGCAAACCAGGCTTGTGTTTATGGAGAGCAATGGGTGATATTTCTCATGAGATGCCTTGATGAGATTGCTGTATCATCTGACGCTCTTGACCAAAAGTCATTTTCTTACCTTCTAGCCTGTCAAGAACAGCAGACTTTTTTTTTACATCTTGATGACAGATGAGACTAGTGTGCTGCACATGGGAATCTTCTTTGTGTAAGAGGTAATGAATGAGTTTTATAGCAGAGGGTTAAGAAGGTTTACTTTTTTATTTTCCTTTGTAAATGAGCATGAAGAGCATTGATGTGGGGATCATTAATGGTAATAGTCAACTCTAAGGAAAAATCACCTGTTTGAATGCTTCTTGGTGTTGGGGGTAGGGAAAGACCCTTTGTGTTCAAGGCACAGCTTTGAGGGTAGATCCTTGTTGATGGTGTCTGAATTTGAGTGTTTTTGGTGACTCCTGCAGAGAAAACTGATTGGTCTGGTCTGGGTTCCTAGTGAATAAGCAACTGTATAACAAAGCCTAGTTGGCCTCAACAAAGGCAGACCAAATTCCCTGAACCTCTAGGAGTCCACATTCTGTGTTGTATGGGAGCTGCTTGGATTTACTTTTCCATTCCTGGCTGCGTTGCTGCTATTTGGTGCAGCAGTAGCACTCAAGGGGCCAGACTCACCATACTTCCCAGTAGACTGAGACCCTCTCTGTTTTGGCCTTTTGGGGTGACAAAGGTTTCAGTAGCCTCCTCAAGACGCTAAAATGGTCACGTTTTGTTCTGATCTGGCACATCTTGGTCTGTCGCATGCTCATTTGGGGGTTCTCCATAATTCATGTAGAAAGTGCTAGAATGGAAATATGAAAGAGCTATAAGGGATGAAACACTGCCAAAAACCAGCGGGCTTCCAAAGTCAGTTGCTGAATTACAGTCATCTTGCTTATTACTAGTCAAGTGGCATCTAAGAAAAATAATGTAGACCTGTCATCCAGAAAAAAAGGAGAGAAATGTTACCATTTCTGCAACTTAACTAGGTGGAAGAAACTTACAGGCTTTTCTGTACTTTTATTTTATTTATTTTTATTTTTTTAATTGGGGAAGAGCTACGTTTACTCAGGCTGGTGCTGGGATAGACAGAGAAAGGGCCGTAAAGAGGTCACCAAGCTGTCGGGAGAGTGAGGGCAACGTGGCTGCAGTCAGCGGATTTGTCACTTTAGGGGCACTGGAGTAACAAAGTGGCTGGTAGATTTCTCTAGACTCCAAGGATAAACTTAAAGGTGAATATAATGTGTCATGTCGTTTACATAACTTACCTATCAGTAACACTTCTATATTGTCAAATGTGTGTGTTTATATATATCTCTGCCAAAAGGATCGGGTTCAAAGGATAAACTCTGGCAGTGATGTGGACTCGATTTGACCTTGTAAAGAAGGTATTCCCTTCTCCTTGGTTTTTCATAAAAGAGAAAATGATTGCCTATATGAGCTGTTTCTTCTTCCACCACACAGGCTGTGCAGGACTTCTAAGAAGAGAGCAAATCTGCTCATAGCCCTTGGGTTAAGCTTTTGACAAGCTGTTTCAGTTTTTTGTTCATAAACATTTTCTGTTAAAAACATGATTCACAGTTGGCGTAAATGGCTGGAATAACAAAGACTTGGGTTACTGTTGATGGTCAGCAATGTCTTTAAGCGTCTCTCCTCACCAGGCTTGAGAGGAACGGTGTGTCCTGTCTCCCTGCTGTCAGCCCTTGCAGCCTGCGCGCTGGATGTGTCAGCACAATGCCACTGGCAGATGGAAAAGTTGCAGTAAATATGCACAGTTATGGTTTAAGTGAAAGAGCTGTGGGAAAGGAAATACGTTAATCCATTGCGGCTGTTTTTCCTTTTAAGTAAGCCTCTGTAATAAATGGCGAGTTTTTCCTGGACTTACCCTTTATATTTCTAGATTCCTTTCTTGAGTGGGGAAGGGAGTGGAATAGAAATTGAACTGAAGCATACAAATTATTAAAATACAGAAGCAACTGAAAATTAAATTAGGTCGTGCATGTGGAAAGAAATCCTCTCCCATATGGTCTCTTTCGTGAACACACTTCAGCAAATCCCAGTCTTGCAGATCATAAAATACACCCTATGCATACAAGTGTGTCATTTGTTTAGGTGGTGTTGTGGAGGCAATGCTTAGGAAGTGCTTTAAAACCAGGAAAAAATGGATCCCTGAATCTGAGAAGAGTTAAACCTGATGAACAATTGAGTATAGGCTGCTTCTTTGAAAGTAAACTAAACATTCAGCTTTTTAACTCTTTAGACACTTTCTTCCTACATAATCAGGAATTTCATGTCTGATCCTCTTTGATTTTTGCAGTTTTCAGAACATTTTGCATACATTTATGATGGCTAAAAAGGCGAGGATATTGAAGGTGTTGCAAAACACTTTTAAAAATTCAAAGTAGTTAATATGATTTTAAAATATATTTCTTTTTCAGATGCCTAATTTGTATTTTGAATCTTACATCATCATTTTGCTGTTTTCCCAGTTGTTATAATTTTTATATCATAGAAGGACCGGATAGCCTAGGAAGGAAATTTCATATGCCAGAAAGATGTCAAGAAAAATCATGCATTTTGCTTCCTCTTTTCTTCTTCTTCTTCCCCAGCAGTAAATCACCTTTGGGGTACACAAGAACCTTATTACTTTTAAAAATACTGTGACCCCTTCCCAGTGCAGCAGTGATGTGGGATGCTTGCCCTTCTAGTGTAGCATCTCTGTAGGGCTGTTTCATGTATCCATAGGGTTACAAGGAGGGCTTTAGCCTCCTGCTCTCTGCAGATACCACAGCTGCTGTTGCAGCTAATTCCCCTTTTTGATGTTCATGTGGGTGTTGTTGCAAGGGCTGGTGACAAGTGGCTGTGCACTGAGGACACGGGGAGCAGGAACCTGAACTTTTTCTGCAGAGATGTTGTTAAAATTGAATAAAATCCCTGCTCCAAGAAGGGGTAGGAACGACAGAGCCTGCACATGAAGCTGAGCTCAGAGATGGGCACAGATCCAAGCCTAGCGTTTCTGCACGCGGTGCCAGTTGCTTTTGGTCCTTGTCGGGAGAGACGAAGCCATGGCAGAGCTCAGTGTTGCTACGTCTGGACCCATTTCTTGTGCTCCAGCCAGTTTATTTTAAGCTAGCCTGAAATATCTCTATGCTGTACCATAGTGGGTAATGTATGCAAAGTCATGGATTTCAGTGGTATCAATTGCAGAATAACTGTTCTGTCACATGGAAACCTTACAGGGAAAAAAGGGGGATAAATAGAAGTAAATGGCGTGAAACTCTAACAAAACTGTTGCCGACCCTTAAATATCCATCTCTTGCTTTTCAGAAAGTTTGTGGAAGCTAGAAATACTCTAGGAAAAGGTGGCCAGCTAAGGACGCTTGGCTGAATTAAATCGTGGCTTGTGTGAGCTCTGTTCTGTCAGTAATTTCATATCCTCCGAAGAGCTTGTTGATCTTCTTACAAGGGCTTGATGTGAGCAAAGTCAGGGCAGAAGCTGATGCGAAATATGTGTTATACGGCCAAGTCATGCACAACGAAACCGGCAAACCCACACGTAACATGCATTTGTGCTGCGGGTGCCCGCTCGTCGGCTAAGTGTTATTTTTGTCAGGGCTGTCATGTTGAGCTGCACTTATATACATGCAGTCAGTTTTGTCCACCTTCTGGGGGGTCTCCACTATAGAAAACCCAAGGAAAATGTGTAAATATTGCTTTAATTAACAACTGGCACTCGGACAAACTGTAGCAGTTTTGTTTTCTTTTTTTTCCTAAAAACCACAAAACGTCACTGAAGAGCATTGTGAGCAGGATAGCTTCAAGTTCAGCTCTCAAAGCAGCTTTTGTTCTTGGACAAAAATGCCTTCCTGAGGAAAACTGCACACTGCCAGCGCCAGCTCTAATGTGGATGGGGCACCTCATTCCTTCATGAAGGAGATATTGTAGCTGTGTAAACAGGAGGAAATGCAGATGTTTTCCTTGTTCAGCTCTGCTGCTCGGATAACGCCACGCTGTGCACCATGTGTGCCCCGTGCCGTGTGGATCCTGCAGTCTTCGGAGGGCCTTACTTTAAATGTGCCCTACAACACTGCCGAGCTCTGGTGACGTGGATGGCTGCCCCAGCCATTCTCCTTCATGCATCTTTTCTGATGCTTTACCTGTGCCAGGCATGGAAGTATCTTAGTAATTAAACTTTCAGACTGATTTCCCTTGCTGCTTGTCTTCTAATGCAGATTATATTCTTTTTTTTTTTTTCTTGTGGGAGCTGTTTGTTCACTTTTAGGCCAGAATCCCACAATTTCTTGTTAGCAAGGAGGCTGCAATCTAAAGTTTCATCAATGTTTTTGCAACTGTCTGCTCCTGTGTATTCTGAGCTACAAACCTGGGAACTCTTCTAGTCCTCAAGCCAACGGGTTGCTTTTCTTCTGCAGTGTTTAACTGTTCTGTTGCTCGTCAAAGTGAGACATCCCAGATGTCCCCCCTGCCAGAATAAGGGAGAAGTCTCCTTGACTCAAACAAAACAGACCCCAGTTTCTCTCAAGAAACAGCCCAGTATTTTGGTTGGGCAATAAACCTTGATTCTGGCCTTCTGTCAGTGCTCCACGAGCAGCGTACCTTATACCTCACAGAAACGTGTGCTGGCATACGTGGAGATTGAGGGGAGAGATAATATTATGTTTATGAGGCTATTTCATCCTAAATAAAACAGCTTTCTTAGACTGGGGAATTAAACGCTCAACTTCTGTTGAATTTTGGAAAATAAGCTTCAACGTAACTGCTTAATAACATTTTAAAATACATTTTGTTGCTTCAGAGGAAGGGAGCGTAGCAATCTTATACCAGCTGTCTTTTTGATAAATGACCCTACATAGACTAGCAGAGGCTGTGACATTCCTCTTACCCCCTCTTGATAATCTGAAAATCTGTGCTGGAGTGCCTGCTCCAGGGCAGTAATGTAGGAACGTCAGATAAATTCTGTCTTTCATTCCCTGGGGGATATGCTAGCCAGCAAGTTATACAGCAAGCTATGTGGGCTAAAAGGGGTGCACCAAAACCCAATGTGGTGTCTTCCCTGGGAATCAGAAAATTAGGAATATATCAGTGGCAGTGCAAAGAGATACTGATGACTAAAAGAAATGAGACTGGCTCATGACATGATCCCTTTAAGAAGGAAATACGCTAATCTTCACAAAAATATTGTAAGCCCATTACTTAATTCCTTTATATTATATCAGAGCACTAACTCTTCCGCCCTTGGGCTCAAGATCTCCATTCTGCTGTTTAGTTTTCTAAGAACTCTACAATCACTATTTTTATTTTTTATTTTTTTTTTGGACTGTCCTGAAATCTGGGGTCTCATTGCATGAGAAGATTAGCCTTCTGTGTTTGGGGATATTTCCTCATCATACCTCCCAAAATACAGCATCTTCCTACCATAGAAGCTTTTCATAATTTCAGAAGATTATATGTATTTATATATACATATATATATATATATATATATATGTATATGTATATGTACATTTTTAAATATGAGCATGTGGGAATTGCACTGTTGTTCTGAGTACACCCCGAAAGCAGCAGAGCTCTGCATGCTCACCTGCATAGTGCAGCGCCCATTCATCTTTATCAGAGCAAGCCTTACAGCTTGGAAAAAAAAAAAGTTGAGGTTCCCACCAACAGAGGTGGGAATCCGATGTGCAGGGCTATAGATCACCCGACGTGTGCCCAGACCATACTGCCAAAAGGGCTTCTAGCCTTGCAGACGTCGTGAGAGCTGGCTAGTCCAAGGAGACGTACAGTAGCCAGTTGAATGCCATTTATAACCAGCCAGTCCCAGTTACTTGGTATCAGGACTGGTGTCTTTTAGAATATTTATCAGACAGCTGTGAAGCCTTTAACCTTCCTCTGAAGAGCTGACCATTGTTGGCAAATATGACAGAAGCTATCTGTTCATCAGTAAGTGAATGTTCATTGCAACAAATGAAATTCTTTATGTAGATTAAATAAAATTGTGTTGACTAGTAATTTCTAAAAAAAAATTAACTTGTAGTGCCTTATCTTTTCTTTTGATGTATGCGATCTTTGAAAGCCTGTTAGCATTTAATCTCTCTCTTATGCATTACCTCTGTTTACTTTATGAAGGCATACCTCAAGGCATCCTGACATCTTGTCTTTGTTCACCTCTCCTGTGCTCTGCTTAGTGTTGAAGCTTTCTGGAGATCATGGCACTGCTCTTCAGCCAGTTGTTTGAGTGTGCTGGAATGCAAAGTGGCCTTTGTTTTTATCTAGTACTGTGGAGATCAGTTGAAGTGTGTCAGCATAGTTCAGCAGTAAAAATGGCACCCTGAATTTCAATTATATATATTTTGCTCAGTCACGTTTGCAAACAGACTGAAGTTTGTGTTTCACGTAGCTCAGTGGCACAAGTTAATTGTAGAATTATTAACAAATGAAACCTTTTTTTTTTTTTTTTTCGTCCCAAAGTCCTCTTCTGTTCAAGCCAAGTTGACTGGAATGTGGATTTTAAAGATATTTAACAGTACCAATAAGCAATTGAATGTGACACCCTGAAATTTAATTCTCTGTAAAGATTTTTAACAAATTCAGGCTGTAGCACAAGACCCCCATAGCATAAAATAATGTAAGAATGATGCATAATTATGTTGTTGCACAATCCAAAGTGCTTGCTAATGAGTAGAGAACAATAGTCTTCATAGAGAAGGGAGACAATAAGCTGTTAATGTATTTATTGTCCCAGCTACTAATATGTGCAAACATTAGATCATTTTGAGTGGGGTGTGTGTGTATGTGAATGTATGTTATAAATAATTTCTCCCATATTCTGTTCCAGGACAAGATTAATGTAATGTGCTGGATTTGGCACAGAACCTGAAATCGTTTAGAAGATAGAGCCAGTGCAGAACGTGTCAGCTTGCTTTTTTAAGCAGTGTCCATTTACAACAAATTGCAGCCTCTATTTTGTGATCTGAACTGAGAGGCATTTTGCTCACAAGCATTTACGATGTAAAATTCCTGACTGGTCATTCTTCCCTTGCAAATCATCCAAGGGGGGAGCTCCAGCTTGAAAACCTTGGTGTCCATTATTGTAGTGCTGCTGAGATCTTCAAGTTGCTTTAGCCCTTTGGCTTGGGAGGTGAGGGTGGAGGAGCTCTCTGCAGAGAAGCTGCAGCTCCCAATGGCTTTGGCAGCACATGCCAGGGTCCCAGGGCTTCCAGCTTCCAGCCACAGAGCCAGGAGCTGAGCCCTGGCTGCAGTCAGTGCTTGAGGGCCCTGTCCCAGCAAATGTGAGATGGGTCCTGGGATGCCCAGCTTTTTTGCTGGAGACTCAACAGAGCAGTGCCCATAGCCCTGTCTGCAGGCAGAGCTTGCCACACTTGCTGCTGGTGGTGGAGGACCAGAAGCCTGAAGCTGGAAAGTGCAGACTATAAAGTAGTGCTCTGGCAGGAAACCTTGGGGAAACTGCTGGTATTGCCATGCCCAGAGGTTTTGCACACAATGTTTTTATCACAAAGGAATCAAGGACTCAGAGGTGAGAAAATTACCTTGATTTGAAAAACCACGCAACCCCTTTTTCCATCCTCTGTGGTTATTACTAGAGTGAAACACAGCACAGCTCTTCTGGGCTGCTCTAATAGGGCAGAAAAGACATGCTATAGAGCAGGTGAGCCCCGATCCTGTAAATCACTACTATGATCAAACTCTTGCATTTGCCCAAACCTCTTGAATTAAGATCTTGTTACCTTTTACAGCCTCCCTCAGCCTGCTGAAAGCAGTCAGGAAGGGAGAGGGGGGCCAGGAGATGTCTTTTGGAAGTTCAGGAGTTTGCAGTAGGGGCACAGGGGGATGGTGATGGACAACAGCAAACTGGTACAAACATAACGGGTTATACAGGCAGTAGGAGATATTTGAAAATAGTGTGCAAAATAAATGGCTTTGCGCTTCATATTTGAACGTTCCTCGGGGATTTAAAATAATCTGCAGGGTTAATATGAGAGGAAATAATACTGAATTGCTGAAATGTGAAGCGGTGGGTATTCAGTAACATGCTCGGTCCTCAGGTCTGGCTTCTTGAGTTCCTTCCATCCGTCTTCTGCAGATGGGCTTGGTTTGTTTTCTGGATAGCTCAGAGTATCTCTGGGAGGTTTCCTGGGAGGGTTGGCTGTAGGGGTGTCATCGGTGCTTCCCCCTTGAAGGTCTGAGCAGCATGGAGAACTTGTAAATCTGCCGTCAGCAATGCTGCTGTGCTTTTCCGTAGGCTTAAGGATTGAAAAACATACTTTAGAGGCACCACAAAGGTCTGCTGGGCTGTTCGCTCAGAGGCTTTATGACTGACAGAGAAGGGTTAAATTTATTTGTCTGTTGAACAGTGATAAACAGTTGTCACTGATAATAAATTATCTAAACTGCAGGTGGTCTTTGGTAATGACAAATGCAGGCTTTATGACCTATGTTCAAGCTAGTAAACACTTCAGTGCATCTCTGTGCTGGCTTGGCTAAAAATAGCCACTAACCCCAGTGAAATCTACTTTAAGGATTTCTGTACTTAAATAACATTTGTGTTTTACTGTCTGTAGCGCAAGCAGAGAATGAGTAAGACGAGAAGATCAAAATAAGTAAAATAATTATGGAAAATAAAAAAAAAGACTAGGAAAGGAGTGATTGCAGCAGCCGTGTGCGAAGGCTGATGGGTAACACTATAAAGATTTGTTTATATTTCTATCTTAAAATAATGGCAGTGCTGGAAGCAAGGAAGCAATTTGCTTCCCTATGGCATCTGTAAAATCTCAATCCATGAGACTGTCATCTAGCTTAAATTGTTTCTCAGTAAATTATTTTTATGCTGCAGGATAATTGTTTTTATGTGACATGATTTCAATTAACTCTTCGAAATCTTAGAGCTTCTGCATACTGTTATTAATTGTAGCTGAAGGATGAAGAAATGAAAGCAGCCCTGGAATAGGCAAGTGGTTCTCATTTTCAGGGATGTTTCCAGAAGCTTCAGTTCCCTGCCTGGTGTATTTGTTTCAATTAATACCTAGATAATTTTGCATCTTTGATGGAGCAACTTTACTTCACCTTACAGAGGGCTTACGGAAATGTGTGGGTAAACCTCCTGCTGGGAGGAAGGGTGCTCACCTGATTTTCTTAAAGAAAATGCCAGCATTGTGGCCCTGCTTATGGCAGATGCACTTGATTTCTTTGCCATCCCTTTCTTGGCTCACCCGTAAAAGTGCCTTATACTCCATACGAGGAAATCCAAAACTGTAAAACATATTTAAGCAAAATAACTAAAGCACCTTGGAGTTCTTGAATAAAGAAAGGACTTTGCAGATGACTGAAACACCAAAGGTTAATTTAGGGGGAGGAAGATGGACAGCATATATCTTTAATGCGGGAAATGCAGGCTGATGTGATTACTCATCCTCTTGTGATATTGCAAGGACAGATAAGACAGCACGAAATTAGTTCTGTGTACGTTTCTGTAGACTTACCAAAACATTTTCGCCTTGGCTACTTGGCACTAAGGCAGTATGAAGGTTTTTGGTCTGGACTTGGCCGCTGTTTTTCCTTTTTTTGCCTGGAAGGCACTGTCCACAGGCAAGTAGGGAGGTTTGCAAAGGAGTGGGATGCTCTCACATCTTTCTTCAGCAGCATGCCAAGGCTGTCACTCATTCCGTGGTGGGTGTGGAAAGGAAGAAAGGTTTCTAAAATTCGGCATGGGGAAGAGTTGAGAGTATTTCCAAGCAGCATTTTTTTCTTTCTTTTGCATTCTCTATTACGTGTTGAACTTCACCACAGTGTCTGGCCCAACAGGCAAATTTGTCTCCTCGGGGTGCCTTACTGTGAAGGTTGTGTAGCTGCAGCTTTACACTGTGTTTGTTCCAGAGCCCAGGAAAAATGTAACTGTGCTGTCCCTTTTAATGAACACTATAGGATGCCAGTTGCTGTTGACAAGTATGTGGTGCAATGCCCCATGGATTTCAGTAACCCGTGCTTGCCTTTATCCACAGAGTTATGTCGTTTTGTCATAAAAGCAGAAGAGACAATAAATGTTAATTTGTATAGAGTTAATGTAATTTAATATGGATTCCCTACGCTTTACTACACCCTGTTCTTAAAGCGTGTATGTACAGCTACTCTAGCAAGGGCCTTTAAGACAGGTTGCATGAATAAAATTATTCGTGTGCTTTTACTTCTACAGGATCAGGCTCCAGGTGTTGAACTTATATATGCTTATGTCGTTTATTGTTTCTGTTTTATAGTTGACTATAAGAATTTTTGATAGGGGTTACTTACACACAGTTATAGTGCTCAGAATAATTTATGTTCCTATAACTACTTTGAGCAGGGGAATAGAGAGAAAGAAATAGGTTCCTTGCATTCTTGCTTGGATTTATGCTTTTTGAATGTTCCAAATTATCTGCTATGCTCTGCAGCCTGTAACAATCACCTGCTGCCCTTCTTGTGGGAATGTGCAATGCAGTTCTGCTAGGTCTTTCTTGACTCCTGGGAAGCTAAAAACAGCTTGCCCATCCACGTGTAAATGTTACACACCGTGAATTGCCCAGGGGCAAGTGAATCCCTTTTTGCATCTGTTTCTGTGAAAGGTTTGATGTTCCAGGTTATTTATATCCTGCAGTTATTGCCAAATATATGATGTAATTTCCTAACTTGTGGCCTCATGACTACTTGCTGATGTTATTCCATTTCACAAATAGCATGAATGAAATACAAACTTCATACACCTAAAAGAAAACTTGTCTCGTCTGCCTCTCCCACCTGTTGTGTCTCTGTACCCACAGACGATGCTGCTGCCACTGCTGGTGCTAGGGATCATGTCACCAACTGCTCCTCCAAGGACAGTTCTTGCATGCATCAGGCTGTTAGAAGCATAAAATGCCTTTTCTCTGTTCTGCTCGTATAAACATTGGAGGTTCAGCATTCAGATTCATCGCAAGACACCGATGCACGTCATTTCATCCATCTGCATATTTATTTCTTTTTGTCCAATGGCCTTGCTTTCCTTGAATCGGGGGCAGGGCAATTTGAAATCCGGTGCCCTTGTAAAAACAATAATTTTATGGTTTATAGCTGCGTGGCGTGTGCACAGTAGGCTAAGCTGATTGGTAACACCAGGATTTCCCGTGAAGCTGGTGGGATTGACAGCCACAGCTTGATGATGAAGACAGATGGAAATCTGCTGTGTCTGCAGGCGGTCATGCCCAGCAGGTTTTAAGGCTGCAGCTATGTGAACACCACTTGCACAGCGAAGTCATGGCCCCAAACCCCTGGTCCCTGGAACCAGTGGGATACGAGGGAATGAAAACAGCTTTCCATAAATGCCTGTTATTGTTAGGTTTCTTGGGAGGGAGGGCTAACGCAAAGATGCTGTTATTAAGATAAGAGGCAATTTGTGTGGCAATCGCGTCGAGGTGTGAAGTCTGGATACATTTCTCTTTTGTTTCTGGCTTTCCTAAACAGCTTCAGCTTGCTTTCCCAGTGAAAAGCAAGCACACATCTAGTTCACCTCTTGTTGACTGCATGGCTGCGTGTGTGCATGAAAAATCTGTTGTCCCTCAATGCTGCTTGTCTGGGATGACCATCACCTCTTTCCGTGAGATGGGCAGGGGCTGGTGGCTGCAGGGGTTTGTCAGTGCTTGGTGGTGGATCACAGTTCTCTCCTGAGGTATTGGAAATGCCCTAAGTTTTCCTGCATCCCAGGCAAGTGTTCCTGCTTATCCTGACAATCACCAGGATAGCCTGGTGCTGTTTTCTCCAAAATCAAGCCCATATTTCTGTCCAGCACAACACATGTTTCTACCATTTTTAGATTGTTTTAAGGTAATACAGGACGCATGGTGCGTGAATGTGAACCATACAAAAAGGTTATGATGGCAGTATTGTGCACAGTGTTGAAAAACTACTTCTTGGAGTGCTTTGATTTTAATCAATAGGAATATTTTCCCTTATTCCTGTGTTTCTTTTAAGATAGATACCTGTAAGTGACACTGTGTTCCAGCCATGAACAGGAAAATTTTGATTCATACCCATCACTCATCTGCAAGAGCATTCTAAAAAGATACATTTTTCTCATTTTCATTTCCTTTACATTCCACATATTTTGTTCAAATTTTGCTTTCCACCAGCTTTAAATCAAAGTATGGACTATGTCAGTAGGAAAATGCATGTTTAATTTCTTTATATTTGCCTGCTTTTCTACAACATATGGGTACAGTCAACTGCCATCCCTAAATTCTGGTAGCCTGCACTAGCCTCCAATCATCACCTAATTTTAGGTTTGCAGGCTGGGCCTTCTTACCTTTCTACTCCTATCTACATAAGTTGTCTGCAGAAGTAGCTGAGAATAAAATCCTGCTTTTGTTTTTAGTTTTGATCTTCATCCAAAAAGCAATTGTCAGGAGAAAGGAAGAAAAATAGGAGGCAGCTGATAAACTGTTTCCTTATAAGCCAACAAAATTCATTCTGTGATAGTACAGCAGATACAAGTCCCTTGGAGGGTGTAAATATGGTCATGGCTCAGGCTTTGCAGATGCACACAAGAAAGCCATGCCCTGCAGGAAGGCATGTAGGGGAAAGATCCTTAAGGTTGCCTTAGACTGCAGGGATTTTTCCAGCTACAACTCTGGGCCACGATCCAGGGAGATGAAGAGCTCTCTCCGTGTGGCAGCCTGTACCTCACAAACTGGAAGACAAAGCCTGTTTGGGCACTACAAGAAGTAAATAGGAGGAAGGCACTGAATTTACATTTAATGTATAAGATTATGCCCTATAGCTAAGTTGAATGTATGAGCTGAGCTCAGCTTGCTGTGAATGAGTTGATCCCTTATTACAAAATACTTGGAAGAGAAATTGCTCACATAGCACTGATGGGCCTTTGGAAGATGAGCAAGAGAGAACTGATATTCTTGGCAATTTTAAGGAATGCTGTGTGTTCCTGAAACCTCGGGGAAATAATTTGTGCCACTGGGGTCATAAAACTCATGGGATACTTCAACGGTGAACTCCTGCTGTGTTTGGTTATCTAGATTGAGCAACAGCTTTGAGCAGTAGATGCAGCTCCAAAAGAAAGCTTGCCCAGCCCTGAAGGTGGCCAATTGACATCTGCCTAACCTAGGGCTCTGTCCTCGTGCTTGCTAGTCCTTGCCTTTCAGTACAGTGCCCATTCATTCCTCAGACTTCCAAACACACTGCTCATTTGTGTGTGTGGTGTAAGGAGTTTGCTACAGGGTGTGTTCTGTAACTTCCCTCTCCGCTCCCATGGCCATCCATGGTTTTAGAAAGGGTGAGCATAAAAAATAAATAAACGATGCTGTGTGTTATAGCATTAAGGAATGAATGAGTAACTCATAGCCACTGAGTTTTGACTGCATGAGGATTAATCTGATAACCAAGTTCTGGAAAATAATCCATTGCAGATCACTGAATAAAACCAGAGACTGGTGGGAACTAGCCCATTGTGTGGCAGCATGTGGGAGGAAAATAAAAACGGATATGGAATATTTAAAAATGGGCCATTCAATATACCAGAGATCTGATGCAGCCAATAGGAGCACACTTAGCATTGCTAAAAATGGATACTCTTTTAATACAAAAACCACTGCACACAATACCAGTCAAATCTATTTCAGACGTCATGAGCCGGGATACAGATGAATTGATCAAGGGAATGAGATTTGGTGGTTGCCTAGGGACTGGTGAGC
The DNA here is from genome assembly GCF_009819795.1 of Aythya fuligula. Lineage (NCBI taxonomy): Eukaryota > Metazoa > Chordata > Aves > Anseriformes > Anatidae > Aythya > Aythya fuligula. Next base: position 27,387,020 of record NC_045565.1, read on the forward strand.
ATGACCTACTTCGCTTCGAAGAGCCATATGCTGGTTTATATGGGTAACTTGCTGATCTGATGTTTCAGAAGGGTGAAACTTCATCACTCTGGGGAAAATTTTACATCAAAGTTGATTGAGAAGAAAAAAGTAGAAATAAGTAAAGTAAATTGGGATTTTGTTTAGAAGCACTTGCAAAGTATCACTGCATTCATCCACCTCAATAACTGAAAAATAAACAGGGGAAGGTAAATATAAAAGAATTAAAACCAAGATTGATGGTAGATTTTAAATGGAGCAGAATGATGCTAGTGAAGAGGGAGACCCAGTTTCAGGTAAAGACTAAAGTGGCTAGAATTGATGAAAAAACAACTACTAGTTATTAAATACTTCCCTTTGTAATAAATACTTCATTTTTCTCTTTGGAGAGGAGCAGGATAACGTAGTTGTATCACGTGAAGCTGAGGCAGTACTTCGAAGTCAATATTAATGAGGATATGATAAAATTTGTCTTAGTAGAACTGCACTGAGAATTAACTAGTCTGGTTAGCTGCACTGAGGAATCGTGAGAGTTGGATCCAAAAGTACGCTAAGATTCTTGTCCTCCTAGTAGTTTCAAAAATTATGGAAAGTGGGAATAAATCCAAGCCATTGAAAAAGTGCTAACCACTGAAAAATGGTGACTGGGATGGTCCATGTAATTGTAGTGCAGTTAGTTTGATGCCAACATGAGACAAAATAAGAAGAATTTTTAAGATGAACGCCGTTGATAAAGACTAAAACAAACAAGCTCCAAAGGTAGAAATATAGTTATTTGAGTCAGCATAATCTTCTGTTAAAAAGAATTTTGCTGAATGTTTTTTTCTTTGAGATTTTAGTTTTGTTTGATAAAGGTCAGTAGATAGATAATAAGATTTAATTTTTGCAAGGTATTTTGCTTCATAACTCCTGGTCTTTTGATTTTTAGGGAAAAAAAAAAAAAAAAAAAAAAAAAGCAAGTGTCATTAGAGTGATATTTAAATTGCTGGGTTAAAAATAGTCTGAAAGCTGTAGGGAATTTCCTTTAATAGGGATCTTTTTGGTGGGATACCAGAGATTTGGAAACAGTCTTATTCAGCATTTTCACAAAGTTTGGAGTAAAGTTGCTGTTCACTAGTGCCATAAAGAATGCTATCATTTTAAGTAACAATAGCACTGCAAATTCCATTCGTGTTCTATTCATGTAGCAAGTTGGGTCCCTGTTAGCATGAAACATTCTAATGCAAAATCTGTAATAGGAAGTTTGGAATTGGATATTTAAGTTGGAATGCAATTCCATATTAATAGTAAAGGTAATTAGCCACTGCGACAAACCAAAAGGACACAAACCAAGTAATTCTCTGCCTCTTGCCTAACTTAGGTCAAGACTGCAGTGTTGCTCAGGCAGTCTTGCTTTTAGGTGAACGCACATTACCAGGGTTGCTGGGGGAAGAATCCCATGCTGTGGTACAGAGGGCGACCTAGCGGCTCTTCCCAGCCTTAAACTTCACAAAACCATTAATTTTTTTTTTTTTTTTTTTTTTTTTTTTTTTTTTTTTTTTTTGCGTAGTACCAGAGGAGGAGAGGAGTGGAAAAGGCAAATGAGGTAGATGAGGTAGAGGGTCAGGGCTGAACCAAAGCTTGCAAGGGGAATGAAAAGCTTGAATAAGTATTTTCCAGGGTGAGACAGGAAACTTAAATTACATTTATCCATTGGGAAGTCAGTGAAAAAGCGAGAATGGGAGAAGCAGCAAAAAGCGGTGTAAATCTCTCAGAACCCTCAACTGCTTTCCTCCATCCCCTATTTTGATTTCCAGTTCATGAGCAAAGATTTTCTATGAAATCCCATTTCTCTTCCTTTTAAAGTCATTGGAACAGCCCAATGACCAGCAGCCAGAGCTGCAGAATGCCTCTTCATGCCACGCCATAGGTCCTGTTGTGTTGCCAATACCTGTGTCAGAATTAAAGCCTAGACAGGTTGGGGATGGCATGGATTTGACTGTCTTGCTAAAGCAAAGCGAGCATTGGGTGAGGAATGCTGAGATATTTGACAGTTCAGTTATGTGGGCTTCCAGACTCTCAGACAGAAGCTAACTTGCAGTGATTTGTTGTTGCCAAAAATAGAATCGTCCACAGACCAGCAAGCTGCTCCTGATGGGGTGTAATTAGAAAGGTCACAAGTCTGTGAGCTTGTCTGGATCATGTGTGTTCACTGCCTCAGTATCGGAGACTTGTCTATAATTTCCTCTCTGGGTGACGATCTTTAGGTTCTGTAAGGGCATTTGTATTGAACAAGTGGACATCACATAAATACTGTATACGACTCAGCTGTCATATGTTGACTTTGATATTGAGGAGGCTTATAACTTAATGGAGTGTGAAGAGATGCTTATCTAGCTCATTTTGCTCATGCTGGAAGATTAGCTCCTCTATACTGAGCATGCATACATGTCACCGCTAGGATTCTTGCTTTATTTTCCTGAACACTTTATCCTACAATAAGAGTGGAGCAAATGCTGCTCAGAAGTGTATAAATATAATACCATATTACAGGACTTCATTGACTTGGGACAAGGCCTGAATCCACCACGGAATTTCAATGCTGCTTATACTGGAAGCAACAGAAGTGGTTATTTGAGTTATACCACTGACTTAAACCCATGATTAGCCCACTGAACATTAAAACACGTTTCATTGCCCTGGGAGAATTAGTGGGTAAGCAAATAACCACAGGGCCTTCTATTAAAGCGTATCACAGTTTATTTGGCAAGTTTTTAGCTCTGATCATGGTTGGTAGTGCTGCTTGGAAGATATTGGAATATCTTGTGAAGGGGGAGGGTTATAAAAATTCGGCAATGAAATCTTAAATATGTGAGTCTAATTGGGTTTTAATTTCAATTTTTGTGAAGGGGAATATATGTTCATAAGCTATTAAATATCAGATCACAATCAGCAAGGTTTCTCTTTACTTCAACTAAAGCAAGTTATGCTGGGCTGAGCAGGAGCCTTGGGCTGAAATTGTCCCAGTGGTATGGAGGAGTTTGAGCTTTTGGCAAGGACGTAGATGTGAAGCAGCGTGAAACCAGTGGGTTTGGCCCAGGGAATGAGAGGTGAAGAGTTTGCTATTGGTCAGCCAAACAGGTAAGGTGGAATTCAGACCTCCGAGACCTTTCACAGGTCCAACCTCGATGCTCTTGTTCAGCTTCTTGAAAACTTTAAAATCTTTGGCACACCCCCCCTTCTAAATAAGGACATAACTTGTAGGCTTCAAGCAAGCTCTTCTTCCTTGTGACAATGCTATGAGCATCTAAAGGAAGAGAAGAACATATAGGTTTCTAACAGGGTGGCAATGGGTGACTTCAGTCATAAATTGAGCAGGTGTAGACAGTGAAGGTGCAAATGCCCTGACCTTCAGAGAATATCACAGTTTTACAAAGTCTTGCCCCTCAAAATGGGTGAAGCTATTGTAGGTTACCAGTGCTATGTTGTCCACAACTACACCACATGTTCTACACATAAGCATCATTTTGAGAATACAGTCATCTTAATGTAGTTTGCACATGTGTCTCTTAATCTGCACGTTGTATCTGGTGGTTTATATTTAGGCACCTATGTAAATGTGTATATTTCATTGTGGGTGCTTTTTTTTTTTTTTTTTTTTTTTTTTTTTTTTTTGCCATTTCTGCTCTACCTCTGCAGCTTCGTAGAATACTTGTCCTAATTTCAGTTGCTCACTTTTGTGAAAAATAATAAGGAAAAGAAAATCTCTTAAAATAACAAGCAGTATTTAAAACTTTTATTCTCGGTAGAACATTTCACTTTATCAGTATGCATACTCTCGATATCAACTTTAAGTGGGCTCAGCTCTTTCATCACTCCAAAGATAGACTTCTTGTTATGGGACCTTCTGCAGTTGCCCTTGCTGACATCAGGTGGGTTGTCAAAATGTATGGCTTTTCTCTGTCTCTAATAATTCTTTCCTAACCTTTTTTTTTTTTTTTTTTTTTTTTTTTTATGGGTTCAAGCAAATCACGCCAGCTATTACACTGCATCCAGCCCATCTGCATGGCAGCTACCATTTTGCTGTTAAGAGATACCTTTTCCTTTCCCTTCTGTTTCTGCAGTTAATTGATGGTAGAAGTTCCTGTTGGGCCTTTTGAAAAGTAGAAAAGGTCAGATGTGTGTGCAGAATACTTCAAAATTTTAAGGAAAAACAACAACAACAACAAAAATGAGTCTATGACATTGTTCAGTTGAAGAGAAGATGTATTGTTCGTAAGCATTTCCCTCACCGCAGTGCAAGTCCCACGCATAACAGGGGGCACAAGGGCAGCACTGTTTGCTAGTCATGGCACAAATCACTGTCCTGAAACATTCAGCACCCTGGAGCAATGCAGAGGCAATTGCAGGATTGTAGGCAAATTGCTCCTTGCAAGCAATTCAACTGCTGCTCATGAGAAACAGAACTGCAGTAGCAGTTTGACTTTTATATAAATGAAGCATGGTCAGAAGACATTTCTGGTCAGGCTTTGAGTCCTGAAGATTTCACACTTCCACGCTGCACTGTGCGGATGCCAAAATACTGATCTTGAATGCTAGCATGAAATTCCCGGAGGGCTGGTGCTCAAGTGCTGGATGGAAGTTATGAGAGTTGTACAGATGGTCGCAAGGTGGTTTTTAAGTCGCTTTTTGGAGTGTGAGAGCTGGCAGCAAAATTATTTTGGAATGCTGTCTGGAAGAAAGATGTGATATAAAACAGATTTCTCTTTGCTGTTACAAGTTAGTACAATATTAATCTAATTTAATTAGTATTATATAAAAAGAGATTGTTTTGTGCTTCCTCATTTCTTTTTATGAGCCTCTGGAACACCACAAGGCATAACAGTGTGTTTAGAGATGAGCTTCATTCATACGCTTCATAGTGAAGAGAAGGCACTTACGGGACTGACTGCCTCGCTGCTGTGAACGGTACAATTTCACTGAAATTATGGCCACTTAAATGTTGTTAAATGTGATCAAAATGCTGGTCTGGCAAACCTTTGTTCACCTTGGGCCTGATCCAAACACCAGTCAGGGAACTGGAAACACTTCTTCCAGTCAGTGTTCTGGATCAAACCCTTTATGAAAATAGTTTTCTTATCTCAATTGTTATGGCTTCACGTGGCCTCTAAATGGCTGGGAGCTGATATCCATAGATGAAACATGATTTAGCAACGTACCCCACAAGAACTGGGATGTGGAACATTTTAAAGCTTTCTTAATGCTTAAATAATGATCATTTAAGAGCTCAAGTAAGTGAGATTCAGAGCTTTGCAAGGGAGCTCAGCAGCAGGAGGATGTTTTTCTGTGGAAGAAAATCTAAATCAAGATAAAATCCTCTGTCCCAAGGTGTTGTCCAAATCATGTGCTGTAGCTTGCTTCCCTTTCTGGTAATACTCTTTGACACACTGTCAGCAACACCAAGTACGTTTTTCCCTTCCTCACCCTCTATGTGTCAACACATTTACAGCTGTGATTAAGAATTCTCTGTTTTAAGTTTCATACATTTTTGGATTATATTACACTGAAATAAGCCAGTCTTCATCTGATAGTGCTAAGCTGCACGTACATCCCATTGCTTTTTCTTAATAAAAAAGCTTTGAGGATGAGCCATGTGTGAAATAATAATGCCATACGTGTGCATATACCTATGGAAAAGGTTGATGAGAAAGCTGAAGATGAGTGTAGCTGAGCTGAGTTTACTCCTAGAGCATGCTGGAGAATGCCATAAATGTGTTCACAAATTCTTCCAATTCTGGAGTGAAGCCGGAGGGTCTGTAACGGTGACAAGTGAAGATTTACTGCCATCTACTGTGCAGCTGGGCACTGGTTATGCATAACACATTGAAAAAAAAAAAAAGTATATGTTGTTTTGGAGCGGGGTACTGGTTAGGACTTAAGTTTTTATCCCAACTGCATGCAGGGTTTTCAAGTTCTGCTTCCGTGATGGACGGGTGATGGTGCAGGGCAGCAGTGCGTTAGACAGGGCAGTCTGCATCCTCCAGCACTGAGTTGGAGCTGCTGATGCTCTGGGTTTCCGTAAGGGTACGATCCTTCACGTGCTAGACGAACCTGCGGCTGTTGGTAATGGATCTGATTATTATTTTCTTCATAAGGTAGGTAACTATCTTAAAAAGCCTACTGCAGATGTTGCCTTTTACCAGATTTTTTTATAGCCCTTTTCTCAGAAGTAGGGATACCTTAAATTTTCTGTTTAAGATAAATGGTAAAACACAGTAGTGGAAAAATGAGGTGTTTCAATGCCATACTAGGGAGGTGAAGCCTTGAAAGTAGGTTCCTATCAGCTACTGCCCTCCTACGTGTAACTAGGAGCCTTTTGAACTTATCTCATGCACTTTTTGCCATGATATGTGACCTGTTACTGCAACACAAACCTCCACTTAGTACATAACTGACCAGGCTTCTGAGAACTTTTATCTCCAGCTGAGGCTGCAGGTTCTTTCACACGGGTCAGGAACCAGCCCTTCCAACTGCTGAATTCCTGCGCTACTCCCAAGTCAGCTGCCTTCCTCCTCACACCTTCCCCTTACACCTTCCCCTTATTCCTGCTTTACTCTGTGCTCAGCTTCCTGGCTTTTTCCTTCCTTTTGCCAGATGAGTCCCTGTAAAGCTGCGGTAAATTCTGATAGCAGTAACGCTGATTATAGCAGGAAGGAACACAAATACATCCCTTGTGTTAAAGAGGATTTCTTTTTCACTCTTCCAAGACATTGTTACAGAGAGGTGAAATCTGTGAAATCATTTTTTTCCCCCCCCCCCCCCCCCACAGAATTAAAAAAGGCATTTCTCTCCTCTTACCCCTTCAATCATCTTGTATAATCATGGATCTTGCAGTTCACTGTGGTTAGAGAACATTTCCACAGGGATAAAATGTCTGTGTCCTAGCTGAAGCTGTGCCCATCTTTCGTAGTGTTGTATGATGTGGTTGTGCTATTTGTAGTCTGGAGAAAAGCACTTTATAAAAGCATATATAAAGCATGTTAACGAAAATCCCACTACTTCTACAAAACAGATCCTGGGAGACTAATGAAGTATTCAGGTCGTGGTGAATGATGGTGTGTGAAAAGACGGATTTTCTGGCTCTGTGTTAGGAGTTCTGTTCAGCTTTATCATTGTTAAGGCTTTCAGCTGTGGCATTAGGGTTTAGGGGGAAACTATAGAGTAACTATTACATTATTAAAATATTTTGCACCTAGTCTGTCAAAAGAACAATTTGGGACACCAACAGTAAATAAGTTCTTAAGGTAATAGTGGGGCTCTTGTGCTTTCAGGTTATACATGAACAAGACGTACCAGAAATAGTTGTTCCAGGACATGGAATAATTTTTGCTGGACTACTCCTAGTGCTTCTCCAAAGTGATGGATACTTCTAATGGCATTTGGGTTTTCACATTCAAAAGAGTGGTGTGAAATGCAATCATTTGGGTGGGGGGTCTTACAGCACAAGAGCCTTTCTGCTCCTCTTGTCTCCCTTGCTGTGTGCCCTGCTGCCATCATACCTGTGAGTCCCCCGGGGCATATTGGGTGTCGTAGCATCCAGATGTACAAGTGGGACGAGGATTCTTCCCTCGGTGGAATTTGGCTTTTTGGCAGGCACTATAGGCAGACAGGTGTGGGCAACTTTGGAGCTGGCTTTAGGTCTGCTACTTGATAGGGCTGCTAATGAGCTGTTTTATGCTTCCTTGCTGTAGTGGATGATGTTGTAATTCCAAGGATGGGCTCGGGTTTCCTTTTGGGAGTATTGTCCGCAGCTCCTCAAGAGATGTCTGCGCAGGATCTTTCATGGAGCTGTAGTTAAAATCTTTTCTGATGCTCACATATAGTTATTCTTTTAATAAATTGGAGTGCCCACCCAGATGCTGGTATGCTTGAGCATAATGCGCTGAATTATTTTCTTCATGCCTGATGGGAAGGAATTCCACAGCATAATCGACTGCACAGGATGCCGGTGCAAATGGTGAAATGCCCTTTTAGAGTCAGAGACACAGCACAAGAGGGGCTGCAATGAGCCTGTCTGAGGTTTACCAGATCCTGCAGCTTGGGAGGTGTGGGAGCTCTTTGACTGCACACGGTACCTGTAGCTGAAAACAAGCAAGGGGAGCAAAGTAAGCACCCTCCTTGGGTCTTCAGCAGTCTATAGTGACTTTGTCCTGCAGTTTATTTTGAGCATATACTTGAGAAGTCAATTAAAATGAGGAAGTCTTTCTCTATGTACATATATTTTAAATGTATCTTAATCATAAATCAGAAGATACACCTGAATTAGTTCCATGTAATTCTCAAAGAATCATGACAGCTTTAGTTGGTTTTAGTCTATCACTGTGCACTCGTTCATGTGCAAATTTTGGACTAAATTTGGTACTGTAAATGCACTGAGCCTCCTGTGTGAGCATCGGTGGCCTCTCCTCAGATCTCAGATCTGTTACAGCAAATTCCCAGCAGAGGCTGAGCCTGTACTGCTGAGATCAATAAGTATTTCATCTTTGGCCAAGACAAGTGGTAGGGCAAGAATTCAGCCTGCGGGGCTTTCTGTATTTACTTTCATTTTCTAGTTGAAAGCCATGACGAAACATATTGGACATTAACTTTTAACTGAAATGCAGCTTTAGAAATAAATCCTAGATTTTGCACATTAGGCCTAGAGAAACCTTTATAACCTTTTTTTTTCTTACTTTTGTTAACCATTTTTTACTCTTATATTCATTGACATTTTAAAAGGTGTACTGCTGATTTCAAGGCAATAAAATGAGTTTTGTTTGCAACTCTTTACAGGGTTCCCCAGGTGTCTGCTGTGGATTTGTTCAAAACAGCTTTTTGTACACTTAAGAGCTTCCCATGTGCTCTTTTAAAGCAAGTAATCATGTTCAGATGGTATCATTCCTGCATGAGATTGTCTGCATTGCCTGGAATCTGTAATCAAATTCTCTTGCAGTTACAAGCTGAGGCCACCAGTATGTAAAGGTGAGCACACGGGAGGAGCTTGACTTCATGCGCATCCTTCTCTTGATATATGCTACAATTTTGAAATGATGTCTGAAATATCTTTGAGTATCTCGGAGTGGTTCCCCACAGCTCTACTTCTCCATTCATGATTACTTGGCCATTTGCTTTCTGACACTGGGGAGAAGGGAAATATTAGTTGAGGGGATTTGAGATGGAGGGAAAAGGGTCCTTGAATTTCAATGCACTCGTGAGGAGCGGGTGGAATCCAAAGCTGATAAAGTGAGAAAGAAAAGAGTGTTGTCAGTGCTGTGAAGGGTCTGAAGGTGAGGACTGAGATCATATCCTTCACGCCTTGAGAAATACTGAACTATTAGAAGAGGGGGGACATATGTGCTGCAACTCTGTTATGGGTTGAAGGGGTTGGGGCCAAAAAAGTGGTGTGAAGGGATGGGTGTCCCATTGATTAAGATAGGTGATGTGCATTAAGTTCTAGCTGATGCTTGAAAGGAAAAGGCTGTGGATAGAGAAGTAGCAAAATGTGACAGCCAGATGCTGGATGGGAAAGGAGAGGATGCGTAAGGATGGCAAGGTAGAGAAGAGGGCAGACAGATGGGAGGAAGACCAAAATCAAGGGAAGGCCCAAAAGATGCCTTGTCAGAGAAGGGAGATAGATGGTCAGAAGTATGAGAAACTGCCAGGAGGTCAGGGGAGATGCAGCAGCATTTTGTCTTCTCTGTATATTTATTGAAACTACTTTAATCTCAGTTTGGGAATACATACATTGACCTGATATCATTTTCTACCTGTTTTCATAGAATCATAGAATGCCTTGGGTTGGAAGGGACCTTAAAGATCAACGAGTTCCAACCCCCTGCTGTGGGCAGGGATGCCAACCACTGGATCAGGTTGCCTAGGGCCTCATGAGTCAATTCATCTGTCCTTACCTTGGCAGAGAGGAAGATGGAGAGAATGCAGGAATGGTTTTATTTTTTATTTTTTATTTTTATTTTTGTTTGGTTTTAATAGTTTGAGAAAGTTTTATTGCACAGGGTGACTATACGTCTCCTACTGGGTTTGTAATATTCTGAAGTTGGACATCCCCATCTAGTGGTTGTTCCATCCCCATTCACGTAGTAATTGTCTGCGGAGAAAGATGCCTTGCGTGCACAGCCAGCAGAAAACAGTCGTGGCTCTGTTGTCTTGGTGTTTTCTTTGTGGATGTCTTACACTGCTCTGAATACAGAACAAAATATTTACAAAACTTTTCTAAAAGGAAAATCAGCATTTTTTTAGCTGTATTTTTTTTGTAATTCCTATTACAGAAATTTGCAATTTTTTACTTTGTAATTTTGTATTACAAAAATTTGTAATTTTTTTACACTTTCTATGTGGAAAGTAAATTGCTGCTATATTGAAGGGACTTATTTTAACACTGCTCCTGACACATCAAATGCCCATGAAAATGCTTTTCATCATGACCTTTTCATCTGAGAAAGTAAAGCAGGATCTGTTTGTTTGTTAGCAACAAAGGGATAAAAAGAATAGGTTACCACACAGTACAGTGCTTTGTGAATTAAATTATTACATTAAAGTAAAAAATCAGCGGGGCCGTGTAGCATACGTAATAATGCAGCATCATATTTCTACCACCCTCTGTGACCTTTTGGAGAAAAACCGAATTTGTTGCTTTCCTTGCTGCAGTCCTGCTCCCTGCAGGTTTCAGCACAACTCTTGGGTTTTGGCCCACACTGCTGATGGAGCTGGCGTTTGGCTGGATCAGGAGCAGTTTAAGGCCAGTTTTGGGGGTTTGTCCTGGTGGGTGCAACCCTGGTGCCCTCCCCAGCTCCAGCAGAAATAGTGCCCATGCAATCAGGGCTGTCTTGACCAAAGGCAGGGAGATGTTTTTAGGGCTGCTTGGGACTGGAAAGGGAAATGAGAAGGGCAACACCCTTGTTACACAAACCGGTGAGCCTGTGCCAGGCTGGATGTGACAAACCCAGCTTCTTCCTTGCACTGTGCTTTGTCCACCACGGGTGTGTTACACGTGGTGTCCCCCGGGCACTGGGACATGGCTAAAGACGGCTCCAGCACGTGCTGGGAGGCTGGGTCCCGGCACGGAGCTGCTATGCTGGGAGGACACGGGGTGCCCTGGGCTCGGGGTCCCACCTCTGCAGGAAGCGCCTCCTTTTCCTTCCTCCTGCTGTTGTAAGCACTCCCGGTGGGAACTCTTGGCTTGGTGATAAAGTCCTTGGAAGCAGAGCTAGTGTTTTCAGCCTCTAAGTACTTAATTTACCTCTAACCAACTTGTGCAGAAAGGTAATTGCATCCATGTGACAGAGCTGCATCACAGGCACTAATCCTGGGCAGAGAAATCTCTCATGTGGATTTGAGTGCATAGATGGAGACAATTTTTTGTATTTCTTGGTCTTTGTCTTAACTCCTTTCCTTCTCTTCTTGAGGACCCTTTTGATTTCTCTACACAGATACATTTTCAGAGGCTGCAAGATAACCTGTTTGATCCCTCTCCCTCACTAATCCTCCTGAGGGCCAGCCAGCATTTTCTGTATACCAGGTAACGCTGAGCTGAGCCAGGCATACATCCTCCCGGCAGTTTTGGGGTGGCATTAGCCCCCCAGCTTCCCATATGCAGTACTGGGGCCTGTCACCACACCTGCAAATAAATGTGTTCCTGCTGGGCAAACTGAGTGCTTGGGTTCTCCATCTGAAAATCCTGGTTGGTTCTTGAATGTCAGGAAGAAAATTGCCTGTTGGCAGCTCTGCTTGCTGGTCAGCCCAGGGAGGAGGAGAAGGCTGCTGCTTGGCCCTGGACATCCCCAGCAGCACGTGGATGTGCCCAGCCTGCAGCAGCAAGCGGCTGCACCCAGCTGGTCTCTCGCCTGTATTTCTTGTTTGAGGTGCTGGAGCAAATATTCAGGTGGAATTCTGAGAACTTCCCACTTTTCCATCTTCCTCAAATGACTATTTTAATGTTTCATATATATTCATTTTTCATAAGGTCTTTTTTAGTGGAAGTGCCCTGCCCAGGCACTTTCTGTTCCCAAAGCAGAGGCAGAACTGGTTCCACAGTAATAACAAGCATCTGCTTTTTTTTTTTTTTTTTTTTTGGTTCCTTTTCTTTTCTTTTTTTTTTTTTTTTTTTTTTTTTTTTTTTTTTTTCTTCTTCTTCCAGCTGTTAGTAACCAAAAAGCCATTGGGTGGCAGTATCAGCCAATGAGCATCTCAATTAATTGCTGAGCTAAATGATAAGAAAGATTTGAAATGATAAGTTTAAGTGTCTTTATATGGAAAGATGAATCAGTTTGTATTTGAAGAGGCTTTCTTTAAGGCCAGACGTATGTTATATATATATATATATATATATATTTAGATAAAGACACCAGTAACAAAGCAATCAGCCTTTGGGAAGATAGTTATTACCACTGCAGTTAGTAATGAAACAACTGAGTTTTTTTGAAGGGCTTGTCAGTAAAGAGTCTGCTGGTGGCATTGCTTTGTTGTTAAATGAATTATTCTGATTCTCAGAGCTTAGACCCGACCTTCTGTTTTTAGGTGGTGACCTTTGGATAAATTTATTTAAAAGCAGAAGTCTTCATTTGTCATCTCAAGGGTTTCTTTTCTTTTCTTTTCAAAGCCCCTGTGAGTGGAGTACAAAACTAACTAAGGATAAGAGAAACTGCTGTGCAGGAGCTGTGTGCGTTGCACTGTGAGCCTTTAGCTTGTGCTCGCACAGGGGCTGCTTGAGCTCGCTGTTCCTGAGCTCTGCACGCACATCAGAGCCACAGCATCTGAGCTTCACATCACAACTTTGTATTCACTTTGCTTTTGTTCTTTTATTTAGCTAATATAGCGCTCATTTCTGTGTACAGCTTTATGACTGAAAATAGTACTTGTGATGACCAACAGTTTAATTCTCCATCCAGAGGCAGCAGACTTTAAGAATCACTATATTTGCAATGATGTAAAAGTTTCCAAATTGGCTAGGAGTGGCCCTTCCAGGCTCTATTTCTAGCTACGTTTGTATTTTCTGTAATGGTTATTTTTGTGGTGGTGTATCATGTCAGCTCAATTATAGACATTTTCATGGATCTGCTGTTCTCTACGTTCATGGTAACTCTCAGCACTCTCGTTCTATGTTCAGACTGGCAAGATCATGAAAACCACAGGCAAATTTTGACTTGTCCCTAATATCCTTTACTTCCCAAACCCCATCCAGACAGGAACATTTTGTGTGGTACCAAAAAAAGCTGCACGATCATGTTGTTCCTGTCTTGCTTTCAGGCGCACCAGATAATGCCACTTGTTTAAGCTTAGTCACGTCTGGGGGAATGTCAGAAGTCTGCATCACATGAGCTGCTGCTCAGATTTCCCAGCCTGTATCAGCATGTTTTCCTGGGCAGAAGCAGGGTAGGGATGTTATTAAAATGGCTCATCTTATGTGTTAGTATGGATATGTAAGCCTTAGCCTTATTCTTGTGATTTTCATGCAGCATTTTGCCTTTATATTCTGCCACTTTATGTGATTTTTTTTAAATTTTATTTTATTTTTTTCCTTAAGGTAGGCATTTCAGGAGGAAGAACACACATTCTAACCGGTCATCCTGCTTGCATTCTAGCTGGTGTTTTCACTTTCTGCTCAGCCTCAGACTTACCACCTCTGAGCAGCTTTGAGCCTGTCTTTGGCTTCATTTCCACGACCTCATTTCTCTCGCTGTGTGGTCTGTTTGTAGACCTGGTGCTCTTTGTCCTCTTCCCTCCTTGGATCAGGAGGGCTGTCAGCATGTCCTCGCTCATGCCCCAGGCCAGCAGCTTCCCCAGCAGGATGGTGCTGTTCCCAGGACAGGAGAAGCACCCGTTACAGTCTGGTTTTGTTCCCTACTGCCTCTGGGGTGCCTGTGATAAATGCACCACATACAGAACTCGAGATGCTCCAGGCTGGGCAGGTGTTTGAGCCTTTCCTTTCCAGCATTGCTTTCTGAAGTTCAAGAGCCACAGCATTCACCCCACCAGCTGTGCAAAGCCTGGAGAGAATGGGAAACGAGGAGCGACAAAGGCCAGCAGCACGCAGCGCTGGGCCTTCATTCACCTTGCTCGCAACAGGTTTTTATCCACGACTCTCACTGCGTCTGACTGCTCTGCCCCAGGGGAAGGTGCTGGCCCCGTTCCCAGATCCTGGTTCAAGTCAGAAGTTGGTTGGCATTGCCTCCTAAGACCCGAAGCGTGTGCTGTGCCCGTCCCGTGCCCCCAGTCCCCCCCCCCGGCTTCGGTGCATACGGAGCTGGCGGCCCTGCGCGTGCCCTTGTAGGGAAGGGTGACACTATCTTGTTGACATCAGCTAATCCAGCCAGGCATGTGGAGGGGCAGCAGAATGTGATGCTCACATGTAGGGTGGCAGATGGCACTCGGGACTGGCTGTCTCCATCGCACCCGCCGACACGGACGTACAAGACAGGAAAAGACCTTTTTAGCGTAGCTCTGCACGCCCTACAGAGCTACCGAAGGGCTGGGCTCTGGTAATCTCGTGTGCTGAGCCACGCTCATCCCTAGAGGATTGTTTCCCTGTGTGATAATGAACCATTGCACTCGCCATGGGCTGCAGTACAAAAAGCTGTAGGAATGAGAGAAAAGAAGGAAAAAGAACATGAAGGAAAAAGAGCATAAAAGCAGGTAACTATCTTCTGCCTGCACATGGGAGCAAGCCCTTAGAAGTGCAGGACGACGCAGATGTCTCATCCAATTACACTTAGGGGGTGCCTCAACCCTCACAAAACTGGATTTTACAGCTCTGAGGCCAGAGAGCAGTGGCTGACCCTGGCAGCAGCAACACGCTGCAGCCTGGGTAGTTTTTATCAGCAGTTATCTAATGTTGCCAGTCTCTGAAGCTTTCCTCTTTGCAGACATTCAAGCAACTAACTTAAAAATAAGTTTGCAATTCTGATACGGGCCTGTTTTACTATCTACCCAACAGCAGTCGCACCCATAAACATAGAAGACCATGACAAGGTTTGTTTGGTTTCTTGGTCATTTTGAAAAGTATTTCTGAATTTCGGGTGGCTTTGCTTGTGGTCCTTCAAAAATGTTGATGTCCAAGAACCCAAAAATTTTGGAGTTGCAGTACTTCTGTGGGGTATTTTCAGTCCTTAGTAGATAAGATGAGAAGACAGACCTTCAGTGTTTCTGTCTGTCTCAAGCTGTGCATGAAGCCTGTTTCCAGTCCTGATAAGGAAGCCGGTTTGCTGTCCTGAACAAATCGGGCTGTGATGCTGGCTGCAAAAAACGATCATAGCTGGGTTGGCTTTTTAATCACCTTTTTCAAATATTGCTATATGGAGAACAGTAGGAGCTTAGGAGGAGTGTAACTGGTAAAAACAAAAAAAATATATGTGAAATTTTCTGCATGAAATACGAAGACAGTTTCTTTGTCTTCTTCCTTGAGGGAAGAAAATACCGCTCCGTTAATATTTAATTTTAAAACTTGGGATGGATTTAACAAGGTCATTTAGAAGAACTTATTTGATTGTTAGAAATTCTTACAGGGGATCCAACCGCAGTTCTGTTTGCCAGCACCCCATTCCTTGGGCTGTGACAGAAAGCAGGGCTACAAAGCGCGATTGTGTGGAGTCCAGATAGAAGCTGCCTCCTACCCCACCTGGAGGTGGCAATTTATGCCAGGAGGTTTGCAGGCTCGTGCCCCATACAGGCTTCAGGATGGGTTGTTTGTTCAGTAATCTTCTCTGAGTGGGGATGCTCCCATATCTGGAGTTCTCTGTACAATATTTTTTTGAATTCTGCTGTTTAAATATTCAAATCGATCCGTCACAACCCTGCTTGGCTTGCATCAATGCATCTGACTTTTCAGAATGTTTTCCAAATGACGTACTGATGGGTTTCTGTAACGTTAATACTGCAATCCAGAAACTCCATAGACAAGGGCAGAATTTGATTCTTCCATGTGTGTGTGCTCAATTTAAAAAAAAAAAAAAGAGAGAGATTTTTAAATGCATTAAGATATCAGAGTCCAGAGATTATGCTAAGGAATTTATATGAAGAGGTTGACCTCTGAATTAGAAAGCTGCGCCAAAAACAACCCCTTAAGTAGGGTGTTAGAGAGCAAAATTTCCTGAAAAGCTGCACTGCAGTGCTCACAGCTCTCCATCAGATGTATTATTGCCTTTGACTTGATGGTTTCTCACTATGTGTGCCATCTGCTCAGCTAGAATTTGTTCTCAGCTGCATTACTTCATTCTTGCCTTTTTTTTTTTTTTCATGACACAAATGGTCTGAATGATTGTATTTATTTATTTTTCATACCTCCACCAATGTTCAAGGCAGTCAGTGAGCCTTTCTAAGTCTCCCCAGCACCTGGAAGGATGCTGTCACCTTACCAGAGGGTGTCAGGCAGGTGGGAGCCCGTGCGTGTGCCCACACTGCGGGCATCGAGGCCAGCACGTTGTTCTATCCGAGAACAATGGAGAGGCTCCCAGCTGAAACGTAACCAGCTGAGGGACTTCATAGTCTCACATTTCTCTCTCAATGGGATTTACTTCCACAAGTAACGTTTATTTTTGGTTGCTTTTAGTTAAGGTAGCAAAGGGACTGGAAGGGCGTGTTATAATGCATGTTGCCTAATTTATTCTGGTCTTTCTGTAGGGGAAAGACCAGAATAAATTTATAGGGTTTTTATTATTATTATTATTATTTTTTTTTTTTCTCCCAGCTCAGCAGATAGAGGGGGCAAGGGTACGCCACAGGAATGAGATTTGCCCGATTGCCTGGAACATTGTTGGTCTGGGGCAAGTTCTTTCCCTGGGTGTGAAGCGAAACACAAGTACCCGATGACAGACGAAAATGCAGGTTGGGGAGAACTAACAGAGAGGAGAGAGTGAATCTTCTCCCTCTCTGGAGAGATCAGAGAGCGTGCAGCCTGCATGCTAGGCAGCGTTTTCTGAAATCAAGTTGCCCACGTTACTCGCCTTGCTCCCCTTTGTTGTTCGCTGCCCTGGCTGGGTGGAAAACACGCAGGCCCTCCTGCTGACCCAGGCAGGGCCCGGTGCCGAGCCATATGCAGGCACTGCAAGGATTAGCTCCGCGCCCGGCCGGAAAGGTCTCGCCGCCGTTCCCAGGCTGAGTTTGCCATATGTGTTTCACGTGGCTGTCCTGCGGTTTGCGTGAAATGGAGAGTTCAGCTTCGAGTGCGAGTTGGTTTGTGTTTCCTCATTCTGTTTAATGTAACACAGATGCAGAGGACAGCGTGAGGGCGCCTGTTGCAGAGGGGAGATGCAGCAGGCTTTAGAAAAGCCCCACAGGTTTTGCTAATTCCTTCTCCTTCCCTCAAATTTTCCGCTGCTTCCTGATGGGAGTCGCATGTGGGAAGGAACACCCTTGGACCACCTGTTAAGTGCCTTCCCCCTTTCAGTCACAGGCTTTGCCATCTCTTAAAGACATGGCTTTTTCTTTTGGAGAAGGGCCAGAGACTTGTACAGCAGTTTTCTCCTTTGGAGAGGTGGGGAGAGCGCTCTGACGTGGCACCTGAAGGAGGAAGGAAGGACAGAAAGGAAATTAGAAAGCCTGGACGGAGACCCCTGAGGGCTCCCCTTTGTCCCCTCATGTGAAGTATTCAAAGTATATCCAAGTGTGAAGTACTGCAGTGGTTTCTTCTGTAGGACCGTGTCACGTACGCAAAGCCCCTGCTATTGTTAAATATTCCCAAGACTAATGCTATTAATTGCTCCAAGCCAGTTCAATAAGCTTTTGCCGTGTCCCAGGTTAGTTGAGTGGCCAGCTAAACAGCTGTAAAGAGGAGGCCTGACTGGCTACAGGGGTACGCACCTCTAGCTTCTTAATTAAGTGTGTGCTGTGGTGTGTTATAAGCAGAGGCAGAACAATAGCGCTTTTTGTACCCAAACTTTGCATTTTCTGTTAATCCTTGAATAACGTGAAATACGGGAAAGGTCAACAATTTTGGAAGTCAACTATGAAATATTTAGGTTTAGGAAGGTGCAAAACTCGTTCTTGAAAAGCTTTTGGTTTAACATGGCAGGGACGGCAGCGGGGAGGGACCGGCTGAGCCCAGCCCCGCAGGAAGGCTGTGAGGTCCGGCGCTGCCTCTCGCCCGGCTTTGATCGCAACGGAGCGTGTGGCACAGGTCAGCCTTCGTGTGTGCTGGGGGCAGCGGATTAGCACTCGGCCATGAATTTCCTTTACCGAGTTTCTGCTGGCTGTTTCCGAGAAGGCAGATAGCTGATTTTAGCAATAACATTATCCCAAAGACCAGCACTGCCTTTCCTCAAAGCCTCCGCTGCCCTTGGGAGGCAGCAAGTCTCCTCACAAATTGCTCAGGGGTTAAAACACAAAGTATTGAGTGTGCATTTTTAGAAATTGCAATTTCTTGTTAAAACTTTGTCTGGATAACGCTCATTGCTTTCCGGAGCAAGGGCTTGTGCTGTAGCAGCCAGTCCCTCTCACTGTTCATTAGCATAGCTCATTTTTTCCGCAGTTCGCCTAATTAGACTGTGACCCTCTCCCCAGTAGGATCCCATGGCTTTACACTGTGCTGAAGCAGGATTTTGGTGCTGAAATGTGGAGAGACCGAGACCATATGGCATAAACATCAACTGATATTGTTTGCCATCCACACTTGCTGCGTGTAATGCAACAAGAATGGTTCCCGGCAGCCACGTGACTGCCTTCCAGTCCTCCATTTGGGCTGGGTTGGCTTTCCCTTTTCCTTTTTTTTTTTTTTTTTTTCTTCATTCCTAAAGTTGTGACTTTCTGGAAGGAAGCTTGTAACTAGACGGCGCGCAGGGAGCAGGTAGAATGTCAATGGGATGTTATTGGGAGGCATGTGCGTAACGCGGACATCGGCTCCCGGCCCCGCTTCCTCCGCACCCGCGCGCTGCCGCCCGCAGCCTTACATGTCGCAGAAAGGTAAGATGTACGCTAATTTGCCAAGCCGAGCATGGGCTCGTGGTCACCTTTAAAACTCACTTTTAAAGCACGGCGCCTTCCGTAACAAAGCGAAACAGGCAGGCGTACGTAGCTCTGGCTGCGACGGCTAACTTTGATTTCAAATTAATGATTTGATCTGTTTCGTGCAGTAGCTCGTACTGCTTAGCTTTTCGTAACACGCTTTTATCCTTTAAAAGACATTCCATGCTGAATTGGATCCTATTGATTTTCCATGGTTAACCACCCTGTAATAAGCCTCAAAGTCACTGCGAGTAGACAAAAAGCAGAATTACGTTAATGTCATTTACAACCAGCGGGCAGAACTTATTTCCAAAAGCTAAAGGAAGTCAAAACACCAAAATATTCCAAAGATGGTTGAATTTGGGAATGTGTTCATTAGCTCGCGGACAGAGTTCCTTGGATTAGAAAGAAAAGAGAAAGAACCAGAGCTATATTGTTAATGGCGTTATTATTATTTTTTTAATTGCTACATCATACATCAAGACACCTTTTATTTTAAAAAATAAAAGCTTGGAGATGAATAAGATAATTTTAATGAAAAGCAGCACAATTATTTATTTATTTACTTATATATTTAGCGAGTAGCGATCGCAACTTTCTTGGGCATCTTTTCAGACTGGAAATAAAACTGAGTCCAAGCCCCTGAGTGTTATGAGATTAAAAGATACATCAGTAAGCATGAGGTGTAACACCTCATGTGCAGGCCAGCAGAATGAATTAAAACCTGTTTTACCTTAGTCATACAGGCTGATTAGTCACACAGACTGCAGCTACCGAGCAGAGCACATGCAGTAAAGTAAAAATAGACAAAACCAGCACGCAAGAACTAATGGGAATAATGCCCTGCTTAACCAAAGAGCAGAGGCTGTCCGTTTGTATTGACAGTTTTGTCAGCAGAGCTGGGCAAATGACCAGCTGAGGTTAGTGGACGGGTTAATATCTTCACACTTTTCCTTTCCTCACAACTGCCACGTGCGGTGCTCTGGAACCTGATATTTTTCATCAAAAACTGATTCCTATTTTCCATTCGAGTCTACTAATCAATTTTACCGTGCAGCGCTCGAAGCACTTTGACTGTCAGTTACTCCTAATTAATGCTGAAGGCAGACAAAAAGGGAGAATACAATAACTGACGTTATTTAATATAAGATGCCTACCCCAATTTTGTTTCCTTTGTGGAAAGCTCTTTTGGTCCTCGTTCAAGATTTAAGCACTGTTTTATGTTTTGTTTCAGAGGGTTGATTGAATGGCAGTTTATTATTCAAGACAACAAATTAAACTTCTCAAAGCCAGAGAGTTCCAGCACTTCTGGCACAGGCTGTTTTCTGCCAGAAGGAACACACTCAAGTCTGATTCATACCAACTGTTGCTTTTTAATGGAAGAAAAATAAATAAAGATTCACATTAAAAGATTCGCATTAAAATTTCTTTAGCACAGAAATTTGGACGCGTTAAAGAAAAGGCAAACAATGTTCAGTGCAAAACAGATAATGAGAGCTTCCAGGCCAAACTGTGCTGCGTGTTACTTGCATGTAACAGTACGAACATTAGGGCCTAGTATTGCAGTCTGATTTCAAAGAGCTCATGAAAAGAGGGCATTCTTTGATGTTTTGTTTAAATTGAATATAACCAAGAGGGGACACGGAAGCATTGCTCTGGCTGCACCGAAATCAGGAAGGGCTTTGCAGCTCGCTTCAGTAACAGCTGAGCTAGGTCTGTGTGTGTCAGTGTGTTTCCTAAGGTTGGTGTATATATGTACTCTGTATGTGTCAGTAATGAGTGCGGGTGTGTAAACAATAGGAATTTCTAACATACGTGTTTTAAAAACTGTAAACTGGGAAACTATAAAATAGGCCTGAGTTTATACCTGAGTGATATTTATTTTAGGAAACCCACAGAGGTTCTGCTTTTCTATTCAGAATTCTGAATAATAAATAACTGAGAACCCCTCTTATTCCTTTAGATTTCCTCCTTTAAGTAGGAAAGGAAATATCAGTGGTAAAGTAAATTATGTTGGCTGCTTCAGATGAGAGTTCTTGCAGCGTTCCTCCTTGGGCACCCTGGTGCTGCGGTGCTCAGTGCCACGCAGCATTCAGACAGCTTCTGGAGGAGGAGGTGACACTAGAATAATTACAAAGCGATTGCAGTGCTCTGGTGTGACTTTTAGTCGCAGGCTGTTGCTTTTCGGCTGGCCTAGGGTGCAATCAGGAGAGCTCAGATTTACATGTGATTTCTGTAGCCCGTACTGCTCTCATTAGGAGAGCTGACTGCAGCTCTAGAGACTTCATTAGGGACTTAAATTAGAGACTTAATTTACTAATAAATTTTTTCATTGAAATTTTAAAATATATCATTAGACTAATATATAATATATAACATAATATATAATAATATATAATAAATAAAAAGGTGAGTGGTAATATTTTTTCCCACAAATGACAATCCTTTCTCTGAGCACAAATGAAACTACTTTGAAGTAAAAATCCTTCTTAGTACTTTAGCATTTCTGCAGTTATATGTCATTTTCTTGTCTACAAACTGAAGACATAACTTCTGTAAAAGGGCTTTTATATTGTCTTATATTACTGTGAAATAGATACGGGTTATTCAAATGAGAAATTATCTGCCTACCACATTACGCTTCCTACTTTCTACATACAAATGAAAACTGCTTTGCCTCCAGGCAGTGTGAGATATTGATATGCTCAAACTTATTATTTTTGTAGTGGTTAACAATACCCCGTGGAAAACACATTAGCAGAAGGTATGGCGAGATATTACTGTAATATCTTTTCTAGTAAGTACTGTATGCCAAGGATTATTTTCCTGTTGGGCATTTGTCCTTTGTGCTTGTGTAAAAAGCCTTTGAAGGGTTTCTGACTTTTTTTTTTTTTTTTTTTTTTTTTTGAGGCTTATTTTTCATTTTTTCCCTTTAATTACAAGGAGCTTTCCAGATCATTTCTCCTGTAGGGGTGGCTCGGAGCGCCGCTGGGAGCCCTGAGCCGCGGCAGAGCAGCGGGTGCTGCTGCCCGTAGCTTGGGTGCTGCTGGAGCTGCTCACCCCGTTACCTGTTTCTGCCAACACTAACCCCTGTCCCAGCCCCTCTGCTAGCCCTGTGGGTCTGCATTATCATCTTTTATCCTGCTTTTCCACTCCCCAAAAGCTTCCCTGCCCCTCAGTTTCCAACAAGCCCTGGTCTCTGCACTTCTTGGGTGGGAGCCGCTGGTGATTTGGGCACGGCACAGGCACCTGCCCGCTGAAGATATGGGGGAACCCCAGTTCCTCTTCTTATGGGGGCACTGCTGTGAGCGTCCGGCCTGGGGACTTTGCACCGTAAGGGTGTTTGAAGCCTAGAAGATGAGGGTTGTTGCAGGAAAGGCGCTGGGGAGGCAGGCACGGGCAGCCTGCTGCTGCCAGTCCCATGCAGCTTGCCCACAAAGTTTATGAAGCTGTGAGACAACTTCTGTGCCAAGTCAGAGCTTTGCAGCATATTGCAGGGGGCACTGATCTGGTACGATAGCTATTTCTGACAAGTTTTAGCACATATTGAAAATGAAGTTTTTAAACAAATTTCCTTGAAGTTCAGTACATGAAGAATTACGTTTCCTTGGGAAGTGCTTGCAGTTAGATGGCTGCAGTGTGGCTTACCGGATTTCTATGGCCAGATACAGAAGTTTAAAATGTAAAGCAGTGTTCCTGCGCACACACTAATCCTCAGAGCCCTTGACATACCGTGGCGTGTCGTCAAACTGGACACCATTTAAATGTTCTGGAACAATAGCTTGCCCAACTTCTGAAAACCCTTCCCTGTAACCTTGGGTTTAGGTGGTCGATGTGCTAGTTCTGTATGTCCTTTATTTGAAAGTGGTTGAACTTTCCTCAGTTAAATATTTATGGAGACATGTGTTGCAGGAGAGAAAGCAGAAACATACCCAATATACAGTCTGGATTTCCACACAATATAGGACATGTTTTCAGGGTAAAATGTGTACTGAATAACAGTATACAACAAAGGAGAGAAGAAGCATGAAGGCCACTGCAAAATTCAAGAATACCTGGTTTTGTTCTCATGTTGCGACTGTGGGTTGTTGTCTATGGCATTGCCTTTGGCATTTGAAAGTGTCTAAATCCAACAGAAAAGAAACTAAAATGTATAGTTGATTTTAAGCAGTAATGCAAGACATCTCTCCCAGAACTATAAAGCAGCAGTTCTTAATAAGAATCACCAGAGTTCCAGCCTTTTTTTTCTTGAAACTGCAGATAGGGCAGTTGCTTTTTTTTTTTTTATTTTTTTTTATTTTTTTTTTTTTTATTATTTTGAGGGGGGGGCTTTTTTTTTTTCTTTTTTTTTTCCAAACCATGGAGGAAAGAATGTGGTATGTTCAGCACATAGAGCGAACCAGCCACGTGGAAGAGAGGTCCTTGCAATACTAGTGTTTGGAGAGAAGAAGGCAAAATGCATCATGGTTCCCTTCTTGGGAGTGGTCTTTAGTTGATCTGACACTTTCATTAATGACTTGGGTGAACAAAACACCCATTGTAATTATGCAGTTATTGCCAAGAGGAGAGGATTTACAAGTGTTCTGGAGGCAGCACAGGAATCCAGAGTAATCCCAACAAACCGGATCTGGCATAACCTGGATGCAGTATTGATGAGGGCGATGTGAAATGCTGATGTGAAAAATCCACTGGACGGTCAAAAGGAGAAAGGACTGAGCTGGCCATCCCCATGTGGAAAGTAAGACCAGCCAAGTTCCAGTGATCCCTCCAAACAACCATCTCTGGTTCCCACGTGGGCAACAGCTCTTCAGGAACAGGCTGTGCTGTGCTGTTAGGAGGAAAAGCAGTTGCACTGGGCATTACAAACAAATGCAGTACAGTAGATGTGCAGAGAAAGGAGCTGGGGTGGATCTAAGGAAGGCATGACTGTGGCTTCAGGAAGACAAGAGAAACCCTTCTTGGTGTGCGTTGGATGACTGAGCAGAGAGCTGCTGTAGATTTTAAGAGGGGCCTTCTAAGAGTAGGGGAGTCAGGCAATGAATTGTCCCTGGAGGTTGCGAGGTCTCTTCCAGGGAAGGTTCCCAAGAACGGATTAAATGAGTACATCAAGAGTTGTTGAATTCAGCCTGATGCCACCTCAGCAGTTAGTTTAAAAATCCTCATAAGATCTCATCCACGATCACAACCATTATTCAAGTTGTAGCTGCTGTGTTTGCCCCTGTATCCTCTACCGTCATCAGTGGAAAATGTCTGACTTCTCTGCATATGAAAAAATGTTGGGGACATTTTAGGTGAAAATTTCAAACGAGCCCAAAGGACTCTTGGTGGGAGTCAGGCACTTAACTCCCAGCTTTGTAAATCTCGACCTTAGCAGCTCTGTGGTAACATTTTACATTTCATCTTCCAGCTAACTGCTAGGTTGGATGCTTGTCCAGATAAAAGAGTTTACCGTTGCCAAACATATGCAAAACTCTCTTGGCACAGTGCATGTATACATTGGCCAGAGTTTTATTTTAGTCCCTCAGCAGTATAATGGAGGACTTTAAAAGTCATTATTTGGGATAAGAAGGGTTTTACTTGTAGCTTATAAACGTATTAAAGTAGCTTAGGGTTTTTAGTGCTCCCTATCATTAGCTGAACTTACTGGGAAACATGATATTTTTTTAATCAAGTATAACAGAAACTCAGCAAAAAAAATTCTGCAGCAGATGATTTCAGAACTTAAAGTCTAAAAGTGGAGGGTTTTTCTCCTTTCAGCAGATTTTCGAAGCTTTCATGACCAAGAAAATAATTTCACTAAAAAATAAAATAAAATACTTCTTATGGACACATGGAGAGAGAAATTTAGTATCAGCCAGATGCAATCTACGGTGTAGAAAAAAGTTCCCGTGTCCACCTTTTAACCAGTGTACCAGACTTTATTGACGTAAGTGTTGGTTTTATTCAACAAGAAAAAAAAATTAACTTAGGCCCTGTGTTCTTAGTGGGATCCACAAAACAACATAAAACATTGTTACAACAATTAGTTATTCTAATAATTAACATATGTTGTTGAGATTGCTGAATTTTGTGTTTACTTTTACTGGCATTTGAAATACTGCTTTGCAGTTCCATTGAATTCAAGGGGCTGAATTCTGTCCTCAGAAACAAGCAGATACTTTCACAGAAGTCAAATTGTACATTCTTTAATTGAAGGCTAGGTTTGCCCCTAATATTTTTCAGCTTCACCCATGTAGCAATTGGGTTTTAAGTTTTTCAATTTGCTCTTTTCATGCAGCAGCAGTTGTTCTGGATAAGTTTAAAGAAGGCAGCCCTGTGTGTTTTGAATAAATGATACGTTACAGGGAAGGGATGTTCACACAGAATATAATTGATTTTGTGCTTGGATAATTAGAAAATGGTGCTCTTTGATGTGTTCAGGAGTCCCAAATTAAAAATTCGGAGTTTTCTAACTGTTAGAAAAATTGATTCAGAAACAGTTTGAATGGATGAAAAACAGCATGTTGTTGCAAATGTGGTCTTAAATCTAATCCTAGGCTAACAAAGAGTAGTCATACATTTAGAATATTTAGATATCTTCAGATCCTGCTCCATTTTAATTCTGAAATCAACACAATAATAGAAAAATAAAATGTATGTTTCAAATTATTTCGCAGTGAAAAATATTAACAACTATATCTATCAAAGCTTTTGACAAGTAGATATAATTATGCATAAAGGCAAAAGTGTCATGGCAGAAGGGATACAAAATCTTAGAAGATGGGCAAGTTTCATGGCAAATGCAAGAAAAATATGCACAGCTCTGAATTAGTCATTTTTTGAAGAATTCAAATTAATTCCCTATGCAGCAGTTCAAATATTTCTAAATTTAAATACTTCCTAAATACACAGTTGTAGCTAATGTCATAACTTTATTAGTTTGTATTTTAAAAAATTATTCCTTTGTTTTGGAAGGTGCCAGGCAGCACTTTAACATCCTTAATTTTGTCATTTGAAAATCACCGAATTGTAGAAATCAAGCTGTGGGTTGTCAGTCTGTTCTAATAGATGTGTTTTGTGCTCGGCCTTTTCATCACTCTTGTAGCCAGGATTACTCAAATAATCCAGCAGTCTAGATACCTTACCTCCGACACTGTGTGTTGCTCAATGTTCTTGGATGCTAAAAACATAATAAGGATTACAGGGGCAGCAGATGGGCAGAATTTATTTATAGCAATGGGGTCTTGCCAACATTTGCAATTTCGTTATGAATACTGCAGTAGGTGAAGCACCTCTTCAACTCCTAGCTCCTAGAGCTGGGGGAAAACTTGCCTGGTTTGTGGCTTTCTTCATGGAAACTTTACAGCAGCGCTCCTGGCTGAGATATTTTAGAAAAGAAAGATCATCTCTGGTTTTTCTAGTTGTGCAGCAGAGGCACTTGTGTAGCCCAGCTGTGCGTTTAATGTTAAATAAATTAACAAAGAGAACAACTCCTGTTTACTTTTTACAGTATGACCTTACAATCAGGAATGTTTTGCAAGGGATCGAGCTAACTTTGGCTGATTCCCTGAGCACTCAATGGAGAGCGAGAGGTTATTCATTCAGCTGCTTTGAATCATCTTGCGGCAGGGACCCCCCACGAGCAGCCAGGGCTGCGTTTTGGTAACCTGAGGACAAGCTGGGGTGGGACATGTGTGTGTACGAGAGGTGAATGGCCCCACAAAATGCCGCAGCTGAGCCCCATCTTCACTTGATGCTTGCAGTTTCCAATGATTTAGTAAATCTGCAGCAGGTTTATTTGCAAAGCGATGTTATCAAGTATATAATATAATGATTGTAGAACAGAAAGGGAAAGATTTTAAAAGCTCTGCATGCTGCCCCTGCATATCTCTTACAGCCTGTATTTCATAACAGAACAGAAATATTTAAATGTGGATGCTATTCTAAGAGATGCTTTATACACAGCCCTCTTCCCAGCCTCCCATCTGCATATCTGTTTTTCCCACTGCCCCATGACCATTCCCTTCCTTCTTTAGCTTGATTAGATAAAATATTCAGTTTCTGCTGTGCGAGGATAAAGCGTGCAACCCGAAGCACCCTGAAATCTGGAAATGCAAACCAGACAGCTGAATTTTGAAGCTGTAGCCGTTCCCAAACCTACCAGTGCATGGGAATGACCCCCCTCGCTAATTCTGTCCCTCTGCAAGTGGCTCAGGGGCTGCAGCTTCTCCTTACAGCGTTTGCTTTTCTCCAGGTAAGGCAGCTCCTCGCAGTCCCCGGCTCCCCACCACCAGCCTGCGGCAAAGGGCTGAAGCCAGTGGGTTTTGGCAGTGCAGTGGGTGCTGTCCTGCTCCCCAGCCCTAAAGCTTTCAGCCCGAGCTGGCTGGAGGCTGTCCTGCTGTGCAGCTGTGCTGGGCACCCCCTGCTCTGCCTGCCCCCAGTGCAGAGCTCAGAAATTATTTCAGAGCTGGGGGGGCAGCAAACTGCTGGGCATTCCCAGCTGTGCTCTGACAGGGCACTGCTTATGTACTGGGGTGGGTTACAGGGACATACGAGTCAGGTAGATGCAGTCAGACAGAACACGAGGAGAGCAGCAAGTCTGAGGGAGTTTCAGAGCTTGCAGCAGCATTGTGAGAGTTGTGGTTCCCCTGGGAGGGACCCATGCCCACGTCCTGCAGGTAGCTGCGAGAGCTTGCAGGCAGCTGCAGCTGTTGGGATGTGCACACTGCTGCACGGGCTTGCAGCAAGGCACAATTAAGCTGCTGGGAACAGAAGTCGTCTGTGGCTCCTGAGCCTGCAAACGTTACATGCTGGCTCTTCTTTTTCTTTTAGGGCCACCAGGCAGTTCTTATTTGCATGCTCTATAAAACTTTTGAAAACATTTTACAGCTTGCTTAACGTACAAAAGGTACAAGCAGCTATAAAATGAAACAGTAGCTCTGACTGTGGTGAGTGCCGCGCAGCACATCGTAAACCAGGATGGTAAACCAGATGCTGGAGGCACAGAAAACACAGCCTGGGCACAGGGCTGTGCCGCGTTCCCCAGCAAGCATGCTGGTGTGGGATCTTCCACTTGCTGAAACCCTGTGGGGCTTCTCAGCAGCTTTTGTGGGTCCTCAGCTTGCAGGCTGGCAGTTCTGCGAGCCTCTGCGTTGTTTTGACTGGAGTTGCACACTGACTTTCATCCGTAATCAAATTTAGAGCAAACTGTATTATAAATGCAAGTCTGAGAGCGAGGGATGGAAACCGCGCAGGAAAACAAAAGGCACCTCAGCACTGAAGCGCGCTGGTGTCAGCTTGTGCTGGCAGGGAATCTCGTCATGACATAATGATGCACTTATCCAACGGCGTTTTGTATTTTTGGAGACAGATGTGCCGTGCAGTTGCTAGTGGAAGTTAAATGTTAAATATGAAACCCATTCATTTTCTCTTAGTCATACTTTGGATTTAAGCAGATGTTTTCCTAATTTGTGGTTTTCAAATGTAGCATGCTGACAAGACATTTATCATTAACTACAACTTCATCCATGCAGTTTAGCAAATTGGCCAATTATTAACAGTGAGTGTTGCATGGCGGTTGATGCGTAGCTCCTGCTGCTTTGAAAGGCCTAAATTGAAACTCAATACATTTTTACAATATAAATTAATTGAGCTTTGGACCACATCCCTGTTGTTGGAGTGCTCTCCGCTCTCATTTTCAGAATGAGCAGCCATTTGTAATGTGTCGAGTAGCTGCGCCATCTGTGAGCAGGGCTCCTGCTGGTGTAAGAAGTGAAGGGTCACATTTTTTTCTGGTACGGGTGTGAAAATGGCTGCTGGTATCCAAGTGCAGGCAGCATGGCTTACAGGGGAGCGTAGCCACAGGACAGTTTATGTACACACACACTGGGCTGGCTCTGCCACGGATGCTGCTGGAAGTATACCAGAAGGATGCACGGGGACAGCGAAAGCAGTGTGGGTACAGCTGCCTGGAAGCTAGCATTGCCTAATATTTTCCATTATAACATTTTACTTGTTTATGAATTTACCCATTTAGGATGATTTTTTCTCCTGTTTTCTGTTGACAGGGTTTCATGTGGTAGGGAGAGGGTTGCTGTTGGTGGTGTGAGCTGGGGAGATCTCCCAAAGGTGCTTTCCAACACCAGGAACCAACGTATGGCTGAAAAAAGTATCATCTCCTATTTTCTTAGTTCTGGAATTCAAGTGGAAAATTTAGTTATCATTTTATTTATCCTATGTACAAGGCTTAAAGGACAACACTCAATGCACCTGTAATTTCTAGGCAGTACAAAGACCTTGATTTTCACCAGCTGACACTGCAGAAATTTTGCCTTACTTTCCAGTTGAACTATGAAAACTCTTTAGGATGGTTTGTTCATAGTCCTTCTTGCTGCCATTTCTCTTTCTACGGCTTTTGAAGTAGCTGCGCAACCTCTGATGCATTTTTCTTCACATTCCCAGCATTTGTTTTTGCTCTGGCTTTCCAGCAAATCATATGCTTTTTTTCCTCCTCTACATTCCCATCTGCCCAGCAGGGAAGCTATGTATTTTGTTACAGAACAGGCTGCCATACAATTAAAGGAGAATTGTAAATAGTTTAAAAAAAATGTGTTATGTATTGCATCTTCCTTGATGCCACCAGCTATGCTAGTTGTGTAGTACTTACTGGGTTGCTTTATGCAACCATCTGATGTCCTTTCCTTCACTTCCCCCTGCTCTGTGGGAAAAGGTGGTGCTGGGTCCTACTGAGCATAAAACACCATAAAAATCCACAAAGGCTACTGGGAGGTTGAAAACTGTATAAAAAGGGCAGGGGGGTGGGAGGAGACAGAGTTTCGGGGATGGTCTGGGGTAGCTTATGTTGCCTCTGCTCCTGGTTTGCATTACGGGTGTGAATCCCATGGGTATTTAAAGTGAGCTGAAGGTCTGAGCCAGAGGGTCAATGAAGGATGAAACGGGGGTTTGCAAGAGAGATCCGTGATATACTTGTCTCCCTCATAACTTTTTGATTGAAACGGACATGCAGCAGAGGT
Source organism: Aythya fuligula (assembly GCF_009819795.1). Taxonomy (NCBI): domain Eukaryota; kingdom Metazoa; phylum Chordata; class Aves; order Anseriformes; family Anatidae; genus Aythya; species Aythya fuligula. Next base: position 27,417,019 of record NC_045565.1, read on the forward strand.
TTAAGTAAAGGCGGGTTATAGCTGCATTGCCAGCCACCACCTTGCTCTCCTGGGTTTAGATGAGTAAATCTCTCGAAGTGGCTGCTTGCCTCATGGCAGGCTGTAGCAGGAGGCAAGACCAGTTTGATTTCGGGTGAATTTGGCTAACCCACGTCCTGACCCCTTGCAGCGCTGCCAAGCTCCTGGAGAAGAGCCCGTTCTCCGTCGGCACCCCGAACCCCCTGCTCCCCTCGCCGGCCAGCCTGCAGCTGGCCCAGCTCCAGGCGCAGCTCACGCTGCAGCGGCTGAAGTTGGCTCAGAGCGCCGTCACCAACAACCCGGCCGCTGCCACCGTCCTCAACCAGGTGCTCTCCAAAGTGGCCATGTCCCAGCCGCTCTTCAACCAGCTGAGGCACCCCTCCGTGATGAACGCCCCACCGGGACACACGGCCGGGGGCCCTCCGCCAGGGCCCGGCATCGCTAGCGCGAGGTTCCCCTCCGGTGGCATCGCCTTCCCCGCACAGACCCCGGCCTTGGCCACGCCGGGGGGTGGCCTGGGGCCCGTGCAGGCTCAGGCCCCCAACACCATTGTCATGAATCCCTTTGGAGGCGTTATGGCTCCCACCTCCGGCCAGCAGCCCGTGGTCGTGGGTCTCAACAAGGCAGGACCCTCTGCTGCCGCTGCTGCAGCAGCAGGGGGGTTTTACGAGTACAACAAGCAAAATGTCACCGCCCCACAAGCCTACACCTCGGAGGGGGATCCTCCTGGCCAGCATGGCTTCCCCTCGGCAGCAGGGGCTCGCTACGAGGCGCCCTTCAGCACTGCTGGGCCACTGAAGCACGATGCGCCTGCGGGGTTCCAGAAGGAGGCCTTTGGGGCGACGCCGTCCTTCCCCAGCGACCCGCACACCAGTGCTCATCCAAAGGGAGATCCCGGCCCCATCTTGCATGGCACTGGTACAAGCAACCAGTGGGAAAATATCCCTAATTTCTCTGGCCAAAACAAGCCTGACCTCCTGCCCAGCGACAGCATGTGGCCATCAGCAAGCCAGCAGCCGTATGAAATAAGAAACGAGCTGTACAACCCCGAAGAACCGACACCTGACACAAAGTTTAGCGCGGCCGCGGCCCCGGCGTTCGGCAGGCTCAACAATAGCAAGCAGAGCTTCGGCAGCCCCCGGGTGAGGCAGAATGAGGAGCTGAGCGCCGGCACAACCGAGCTGCCCATGCGGCCGCTGCAGCCCCACGAGCTGAATGACTTTCACGGCGCGGCCCCCCTCCACTTCCCCCATGTCTGCGCCCTCTGTGACAAGAAGATCTTTGATCTGAAGGTGAGTGGTTTTAATTGCATGCAGGGGCATGGCTCGGACACAAGGCGTTTGAAGGGGTGCCCTGTCTGTCTGTGTGTCTGTCTGGTGATTTATCTGGCTGCCTGTCCAGCTCCAGGTGTAGCTGTGTCCGTCAGCCAAGTCAGCCTCGCTCGCTGTGGAGGTATCCAGAGAGAAATACAGACAGAGTTTCATAGGCCTGGGACTTGGAGCATTGTAAATCTGTTTTGTGAAAATTACTGGGGTTTCAGGGTCTGTTTTTGTTCCGCATTTCACTGTGAAAATGTGAGGGCGGGCACATGTGCGTGCGCAGCACTCTGTCACTGGGAGATTATAGTCCCGGCGTGAGAAATGCCAGATCCAGGCTCAAGTTGTTGCTCATCTCTGATGGATGCAGTTCAAGGGGAGGAGGAGCTTGAACCTGATTTCCCCCCTTCACCCTCCTCTTCTCCTCCCAGTACTGTAATTGCACATCTGCAGTTTCTTCTGGCTCTCGCTTTGTTTCTGATCCCAAAGCCTTCCCAATAAAACCTGTGTGGAAACTTGATTAAATAGCACTTTTTCATAAAATGAGTTTGCTAATTTCTCTTTTGGGATGTCCTACACCCCTTAGTAGCTCTAAGGAAAATTTAGATCCCATTGTCCCAGTGGCTTTGGCCTGGAAGCAAGACGCTACCCAGCATATCGGGTACAGACCATGCTCCCTGTTCTTATGTCATGGGCCCAGCCAGCTTTTCTTGGCCATGTTTATACTGTCAGAGGAGCCTCCAACTCAAACTGACCCTTGAGCAGAGACTTCCTGGTTGTCCAGTGAGCCTGTGTGCTAGATCACGTTATAGGTCAGCTCTGGAGACAGTTATGTACGTAGCCCACCGCTGCCCATGGGCTCTGCCTGGGGCTGTTTTTGCCTGGTGAGCCCAGCCCCACAAGTCCTTGTGGCCTTTTCCATCACATCGCAGGACCAGCACCTAATGGCAAAGGCATGTGTTCTCATGCTGATGGTGGCCTGACAAAAATATTACAACAGGAACAGTGGCCAGCAAATGAAATAGTAGCTGATATGTACATGCCCTGTGGCTTTGGGATATTTGAATGCATTTGCTCTTTCATGTTTCTCTTTTAGTCTTTGAGCAGCTGTTCGCAAGAGGGTTTGCTATGGCTACTGCAGCTACAGGAGTGGTGTGAACTATCCCCCATCTAGGGCATGCTGGTCATTTCTTTTTTTCTTTAACATTTAAAAAGTGTGGGTAGATGTCATTACAATGAGTTTTAGTTGATCTGTTCATTGGTGAACTGCCTCATTTCATTCATAAAAGTGTAAATAACTAAATGCACTTCTCTTACAAGTATTGGTCATCTAGTGAAATGAATAATCACCCTCTTCATGGACATTGCAGAAGTTGAGAATGCTCAGAGCCTTTTCAGATATAATAAGTTGACTGATTTAATAGAAATAAACATTCTAGATTTAAAAATGAATACAGAGAAGCTGTCCATGTGTAAAGTAACTGGTAGGTAATTTAGCCTACAAATAACAAATCGGTAAATGTATTAGATAGAAGTGCACTTGGATCCAGTATCATACACTTTGATCTTCAGCGTTTCAGCACTGATTTTAGAATAAGGCAATTGGAATGGAGAAGCAATTTCTTGTATATTTGTTTCAGGATTTTTCCTATGCTCATCATCTCTTTGTTTCAACATAGGACTGGGATCAGCACATTAAGGGAAGTCTTCACATCCAAAAATGTATGGCTTTTTCAGATAAGTAAGTATTATTTCACAGACAGTCTTCCAACTCAATTCCTAATAGAGCATCCCTTACTTCAGTGGCTTTACACCAGGAATTTACTGTCTAATAATAATGCTTTAATATTTATGGCACATTATGCATGCTCCTAAAGTTGTTTTTTTCTTTTCCAGCACTGGTATCCGGTGTGTGTTAAGTTCAGCAGATGGAACATTGCATTTATCACCAAATAATGCAGCAGTTTTCAATCCATCTAGTATTGAAGGTGAATGGTTGCATGTGCAATAATTATGTATATATATTTTAATGAAAAGGGAAGTCAGTCTTTGGGGAAAAATGGACATTTCAAATGACATATGATACAAGTTTCCAAGGAAAATAGTTTTTAGATGTTGTATACAGAGAGACTTAAAAGGCAAGATTGTCTTTCAAAATGTCAATTTATTTTTCGTTCAATTAGTTGTTTTCACAGTACAATGTGAAGCAGTGTATAATTTGGTGTAGAAACTATGAAATGAATTGTTATGTAAATGGGGCATTTCTTACTGAGTCAAGATGATAATATGAGTCAAGATTTTCATGAAATGTGTGTAATCCATTATTTAGATTATCCTCCAAATGTCGGCTCATCTTTTATCACAACGTCAGCAAGATCCTTTGGCCAGCCAGGTCCTACATTTTCTTCTCTTCCATCAGGGGTAAGAGTGAGTATCTAAGCAAACTGATCTCCTTGCTGAGATTCTTGTAGAAGCCACTTCTACTTGCTGGAATTTTAAATGTGTCAGTTTAGGCAATTATGTGAACATTGAGTTTAACTTACGTTTAAATTTACCAGCAGCTCTTTTATGCCTTTGATTTTGATCAAATCAGAACTCAGCTGTAGATTTTCTTTTCAGAGTGCTAGAAGTTGTTTGCATGTTAGACAGATTTGGGGAGGGCACTGGACTGTTCTGTGTGTATCCCATAGTTTTTTCACCTGTATTCTGAACCTTTTTGACACAGGAAAATCATCTTCAGCTAGGAATGAAGAATAGGATTATTTTTTACTTACTGTATGCATCAATTGCAGTGAGAAACCTCTCCAGATATTTATCTGTAGCAATCACTCTGCCTCTCCCATGCTGGGGTCCTTCTCCCCAGTAGCAGTGGTGGCAAAGACAGTGGCTGCAGCTTCGCTAACACTTACCCATCTAGGGATCCCAATTCAATTCATTGTACTGGGCTAGCTTTTTCTCAGTTTATTTTAGTGTACTATTTATATCTGCTGCCACTGGTAACATTTCAGTCAGTTTGCTTCAGTGTGCAACCTTCTGTGGTTTCTGTTTATTAGTTACCCCAGCACTCATCACAGGTTCCCAGTTGTATTCTTCTAGTGTGCAACTGAATTACCATCCCAATAAGCAAAAAGTGCCAGAAAGAAAAACAAACAAACAAAAAACTAACATTAGAAGTAGTTCTTAAAATGGATAATAAAAAAAAAAAAAAAAAAAAAAAAAAAGAAGAAAAAAGGTTTTAAAAGAAGTCAAGAAAAGCAAATCATATGCATTATGGAAATCCAAAGTTGTTAGGGATAAAATGAAGCACAAAATATATAGGAAAGCTATGATTAGAGTTGGAAACATCAAAGACTAATGTTAGGTCATTCATCGAATAGCAGCAATAATCCAGGGGTTCAAATTTTCACCTTGTTAGCTTTTGTGTTTATATCCTGATGTGGTCTCAGACTCTCCAGAAAGCCAGGCTGAATTGTGTTCCTGTGCCGCTCCAGCTCACATCAGGCATTGCTTACAAAAACATCACCCAGATTTGTTTAATCCAATCAATTTTCTGCTGTGGGGTTTTGCTGTGACAGGAGTTATTGGAAGAGATTTTAGCTGCTGCCCATCGCAGACACCATGTGTGCAAGGCAGCAAAGAGTGGAGCTGCTTGTGATGCCTGCCTCCAAGGTCAGAGGTGGAGTAGCAGCGGCTGTGCAGGAATGTTCCTTTTCATCATGTCTGTCAACCTCGCAACAAATGAAATTGCTGCTAATACCAGTATCGTTTCTCCTCAGAATCTGTCACTATTTGTCATCTAAGCTGCCTGCAGAAGTCCTTCTTCTGAATGACCTGCAGTACTAGGAGAGATGAAAGAACCAATAACTTCACTGTTCTTGGGCACCATAAATCCCCTTTTTCTTCAAAAGCTCCTAAGGTAGACAGGGAGCTATATTAGAGGTGTTAAGTTTGAGTTTACCAGCTGTCATTCACCCCACAACTCCGGTGATTTATAATTTACTACACCTTTGCACAGCAGTATTCATTTTCAGCTAAGCTGCTGCCATTTAACTGAGCAGTTGGAGATTATACGTGACCCTGCATGTAATCATAAACAAAGTGTTCAGATTTCTGGAAGAGCTGGATACATGCTGTCTGTCTGTAAATAACTCTATCCCTCTTCAAAAGGCAAATACAGTGCTACAAGTCTTCCCTCAGCCATGCAGAGCCATTAGCAGTGGAGGGACAGGACTGCCAGTTTCTTATTATCTTTAGAAAAGATTCATGAAAAGCTCAAGTAAGGGATAAAGAATTTGAAAAGTAAGAAACCCCAAAATCAGGGGAAAAAAATAATGTAATAAAAATAACTAAATTAGATTGGAGAAATAATATGGCAAACTGAGGTGCTTTTCAGTGTTACACATCAAATAATTTATTCAACCAGTTATATGTTGAGCAATTTGTTTTTTTAGTAGTTGTCCAACTGCATTAGTAATCCTCTGTAGACATCAGCTGCAAAGAAAGTTAACTTAAAGTCTTACACTCCATGCTTGATGCACAACAGCTACTTTAACTTCCTGAGTGTGGATATAGCAGGTGTGTATTCCTTTTCAGGCTGTGTTTTACAGCTCACTTAATGAATGGATCCCATTTAACTTCAATCAGCTGTCAAGGTTATTGCCCGGTACAGCCCATCCACTCCTGGTATGAGTGTCTGACCACTTCTTAATCATGAATTGTAGCAGATTTATGATGTAGCATTTCAATTCAAGCCAATTTGGGGGAGGTGGTAACATCTCACAGTCATCTGATTTAATGTACTGCTGAGTGCGTGTCTGAACCTGGGCCCTGGCACGTAGGTAGGGAACAGCTAAATCTTTCAAGACCTATATATGCTTAACAGACAATCTCTCAACAGATCTGACAAAACAAACAGGAGGTGCCAGGTGACTTGAGGTGTTCCTTTGCTGTCAGGAAGGTTTTGTTTTTGTTTTTTTTTTTTTTCCCCTGTTAGGTGCAGGTTGTATTCTCCTGTTGTATGTTGTATGCTGCCTTGCCAGATGCACTCAGCCATCACTCCTTTTTTATTCAGGTGGAATTGAGTTGCTCCATCTTTATCAGGGTCAGGTCTGTGTTCCTTTTCTGCCAGAGAAAATACCTTTCAGCTGGACTGTGGCACTTTTCTGATTTACCTTATGCACCTGGGCAGTCTCTGTGAGATACCAGCTAAACAGCAGACCACTGCATGATATAGGGTCTTACTGCAGCAAAAATACACAAACGGTTAAGTGGTAGAGCCTGGAGGGAAAGTAATGGGATGAAGGTGTAAATAAGATAACATTAGCTCTGTGACTTGTGAAGTTGCTGACAAGCCAAACATTTGTGATGGCTCTGGTGAACTTGATCCCACAAGATTACGTGATTTGCATCTTTCCTTGAATGGCACAATTTTAACTGAAGGTAGAGTTACTTCTTCAATAAAACCCTAACAGCAGAAGTTATAAACAGGGAAGTAGTCTGGGAGGATGTAATCCTGTGTGAGCAATGTTTGCATATCATTAACTGGGGTAAATTATGTTTCTCTCTCAGTATACACTGATGTCTGCTTGCACACGGAGCATAGACCCTGCTTTCCATGTCCGGGAGATGGGCAGCTCTTTGGGAACTGCCCCAGCACTCCAAAATAGACTTCCACCCTTGGGAAGTGACACTGCACCAGTAGCGTGTGCCTGTGCCAGCCAATTTGGGACCTCTGCCTCTCTGCATGTCCAGTGGTCAGCACGCCCCCAAGAGAAATGTCCCTCCTACTGGGTGGTATTGTAATGGGAAGGGAAAGCAGTAGGTTTTCCAGCCTGAGATACAGCTGTTTTGTCCTCTAGCAAATTGAACGGGGTTGGTTTTATCCCCAATTCAATCTGTTCCACAAGGGCAGAAGAAGGGTTTGAATTCAGCCCGTGCTATCCTGAACTCCTCTGCAGTCACCTAAACTGATTTCTAATATCTGTCAATCCAGCAGGGACTGCAGTGAGCATCTGTTTTAATCTGTAGGCACCACAGACAACAGGTGTTCACTGAGTCATTGAAAATATTATTTATTTGTGCATTGCTGGCAAATTATTTGTTAAGGGCCTTTTACTCAGCAACAATGTATTTGTGTGGGGAAGGCACTGAGCCATCAGTGGCACAGAAAGCTGCAGGACAAAGGAAGGCTACGTGACTTGGCAGAAGAGCCATGAGGGTTGTGGTGGTGAACCAGACAGGTATCAGGCTCTCAGGGAGCTTTTTGGAGGGTCTGAGACCTCCATGTGGCAGACAACCGCCTCTATCTCTATCTTTGGAGGGGGCTCCAGACTCTCACTGGTGCTGGGTAAAGTCCAGGGTCCTGTGCGTGTAGCCTGGCTCTCTGCTGTGACGTTCCAGGGACATAAAGTCGCTGGCTCTGTGAGGTTTGAGGTGGTAACTTACCTTCTGCAGCAATAGCACTAATTCTTGTTTGAACTCTCTCTAGAGGAGAGTTCTTTCTACTGGAAGAGCATCTCTTCTAGTAATCTTCTGTGGACTTTGTCATATCCAGAGATGGGGACTCCATTGCAAGTCACGCTTCAGTTAAAAATATGAATGGGAAGGGAATGTCTTTAACGTCTTTAAATAAGAATATTTGTCTTTTATAACAGCTACACAGAACAGAACATTTTGGTTTTTTGCAGAAATGTAAGGTCTTATCTAGTAGCTGGCATATCTAAGATAAAAACATGGTTTTGAGTTGGGTTTTTTTCCAGTTTCCCCAGAGAAAATCTCCATTGGGTCGAGTTGTTCACATCTGCAACCTCCCCGAGGGAAGCTGCACAGAGAATGATGTCATTAACCTGGGCCTTCCATTTGGGAAGGTCACCAACTATATCCTCATGAAATCCACTAATCAGGTACTGTGCATGTGGAGTCACCAGCAGTGATGTAAATGGACACAAAAATGTACTGACATGCTAAGGGGAGGCTGTTCCCTTACTGGGCACCAACACCTCTCTCCCTTTTAATCTGCTCTGTATTGCAGTAGAGCTCTGTTTTTGAGGTGTTTTTAGACTCCAGTGGTAGACTTGGAAGATTGAGACGTATTCTCTCACATAACTATAGCAGACAGTGCAGATGGACGTGGAAACCACACCAGTGAGCAGTGTGTGGGATGGTAACATTTCAAAATGCGGTCAGTGCACAGCTGGGAGTATCCTTGGCCAGTTAGATCAAAGTCACATCAACTGCAATTTTCATGCAAGTAGAAGTGCTAGATAACGTTGCCCTTCTTTCCTAAACAATAAATATATTTTTTGACTTTGTTTTGTCTGGTCATGCTGTGATGTTCTGCTCTTGCCTAGCTCCCTTGCACTTTGCAAGGCAGAGCTGGCAGTCTCAGGAGCGGTGCCTGCTGCAGCATTGCAGTCCTGCATCCTGTCAGCAGCTGAAGAAGCACCAGTGAGAAAGTGGGGAAAAGATGTTGGATTTTTTTTTTCACATATCAAGAAAGATTGGGTTCAAGTCACTTGTTCTTTTAAGTGGCTTTTAAAGTTGCCTATCCGCTTTCATAGCTGTGTTGAAGCTGTCATTTTTAGTTAAAAGAGGCTGAACAACGAATGGCCTGAGTATTGCTATTTCAGCTGCAGGGCTGGAGAGCTATCCACTTCTGTACTATCAGGATATTTTGCATGAAAAGAATCCAAATGAAAATGATTGTGCTGCCTTTTCTGTCTTATACTTTGTTTTTTTAATTCTGTAGTAGATTTTAAAGCTCTCCCCGTTTGTGCTAGGCCTTTCTGGAAATGGCTTACAGTGAAGCAGCACAAGCCATGGTGCAGTACTACAAAGAAAAACCTGCTATGATAAATGATGACAAGTTACTTATTAGGATGTCTAAAAGATACAAGGAATTGCAGCTGAAGGTAAGATCAGATTCCCAATCAGATTTCCCGAGTTTCCATAGCATGTTCATGAGAATACATCAAAAAACCTTTGCTGATTGCTGATTTTAGTTAACATTTTAATATTATGGAAAACAAAATAAAGAAAGATAAATTAATGAATGTATGTTAAAGATTGTTTATACTTAGCTGTTTGCTGTTGTTCTAAATTGTAATTCCTTGGAAAGATCCAATTTTCTATTGTTTTATCATACCATTATTTCAAAAATCCCTTCCAAGCTTCCTTCTGAGCAGGCTTCCCTACAGTGCTTGAATTAACAAAGGTCTAAAGCACAGCCCTGTGTAAGATACCACATCTCAGCAAAAATAAGGGGTGCCATCCTTTTACACAGGCATTAAGCCTGAGGCAGTGCTTTTCCCTGGTTGCCTGCTTGAGCCGTAATGCAGTCTCTATTCTGAGCCACAATGGCAGGGATAAACATCACGCTGATTAGTTTTTCTTTCTTTCTTGAGAAAGACCTCACTTAGAAATATGATCTATTGTCACTTATGTTGCTATTATTATTATTTACATAGAGCAGAGCAGTATTTGGTCCTTGTACTTTTTGCAGAGTGTGATGCTTTTGATGTGGACACCTGAGGGATCTCCAAAAATCTGTACTCTTGAGAGCGTAGTGGCAGGAACTTATGTTCTGCTGTAATGTTAAGGGAAAAAAAAATAAATCGTGAAGACTTGGACTGGAACCAATGGTGCAAAGCTGAAAAGCTTTATATTATATTATCCAACACAGCACTAAGTTATTTTATAAAATAAGTGCAGTGTTCCAAGTTGAGGCCTTCTATGAGCATTAAGGGAAAAGGAGTAACTCAGATGATCTGGTTTGACCTTTGGAAAAGTTTCTATCCTGCATGTGTTTAATAGATAAAGGAGGCTTGAACGAGTTGTCAGAAGCCCGTAAATCAGGGTGCTCTTTCTTGCTGTGGTATTGTGAGGCATCAAGAAGTGAGGTGGTGGGGGCTGCACAGCTACACATAGAGGCTGAACTGGGCTTACCCACAAAGGTGTAGGACTTTGCCTAGACTTCAGGAAGATTTTCATCAGTTCCAGTGGCAATTTCTCAGGTTATGGAATTATTTTTCCCTGCATGAACAAATGCCCTTTCTCTTTGTTAAAAACAAAGAGACGAACAAAAGTACAGCATCAGGAAAGGGGGAATATGCATGAGCTGTTTGCCACTACGAACTGCTCTGAGTTCCTGCATGATTATGGTGCTCAGCTGTGCATGCTCCAAGTGTTTGATGAATTGCACGCACTCCAGCCTGGAGTAGTGCACCTTTTGTAGAAGATTACTTGAACCTCAAGTAATCAGCACTTCCTGCACACATTTTTCTTGCACTTAGCTTTTCTGAAGCTCTTGCATCTAAACCTCGTCTTTCAGAGCCATCCTCCAGAATGGCAGGTCATTCCTAGGAGGGCAGGGACAGGCTGATGCATCTATTTAGTTCAGCTGTTAGAAAAGCTGCCTGGTTTGTTTCATCTTACATCCACTTCTAGAAAATACTCCACAGCAAATGTGTACCAGGGAAGTACAAGGTAGTTTTCAAAGCCGACTTTGCAGAAGCCAAGTATGAGGAGACAGCGCTACAACATAATGGAGCAAATTTTCCATTTGTATCATTTGCCTGCTTTGATCATGCTGTTGAGATACCAGTTGCAGAAAAGACTGTAACCAGACCACTGAACAAGTATTTCTCATTAGTGGTAAAATGGAATGATGCATGGGTGCCGTTTCTGAAAGGACAAATCGCGTATAATAGCTTGGAGAGCAGTGCAGCGTGCTAAACAGTGTCTTTGTCTTACTTAGAAACCAGGGAAGAACGTGGCTGCTATCATCCAGGACATCCACTCACAGAGGGAAAGAGACCTGCTGCGTGAGGCAGACAGGTAAAGTTTCTGTAGAGTTTGGAACTGGGACCTGGATAAGTCTGAAAACCAACAGGTAGAATAAGCATAGTGTGTGTGCTTGCCCCTCTTCTCTCATTTGCTTTCCTATTTCAGGTGTCATTTCAAATCACTGTGAAAAGAGAAGTGGGTACTATAGTAGGTGCAGAACCTATGTAATGAGATCAGATTGAAACAGACTGTTAGGAAAATAAATTAACTCATTACTACTGATGATAATGACTCAGAAAATAGGCTTGGCATGCAAAGAACATACAAATGAAGCCATTCCCCTCTCCTCACCCTTGAGTGAAAAGCATAAAGGCTGGGGTTGCTGTGAGACCTGGAGAGAGAAGGAAGTTTATTTTGGTATATTCCTGATCTGACTGGCTTCATTAGTACTTTTCTTGACCTTCCAGAGGAGGGAGGGAGGGCGGGGGGGGGGGAAGAGGGAAAAATGGAAAGGACTCACAGTCTTAAAACACCTATTTTAAACAGGTGATCATTTTCATTTTTGTCTCAGAGATGCCCAAAAGGAGTGAATACTAGGGATGCTAACACTAGGGTCATTGTAAGGGTGTTAACTTATTATAGGCTTTTAGCATAAAAACCCCTATGAGACATTTTAAAGAATGAATGAACGTATTTTTGGCAGATCTGTGGGGACTTGTTTCAACTCTGTGGATATGGCACTGCCTTTTCTCCTGTTTGCTGTGTCTGCAGCTGTGCAGGGCATGTCTGCGACAGACCTGAGGTCTCAGGCACACAGGCACCGGGGTAGTCCCCGTGTGTTTGCAGTGGGCCACGGTGGGCCAGCCAGTTACAGCTGCCTTTTCCTTCTGCAGCAGGTATGGCACGGAGAGGCCCCGCTCTCGCAGCCCCATAAGCCGTTCCTTGTCACCCCGATCCCACACTCCCAGCTTTACTTCCTGCAGTTCACCCCACAGCCCGATGGGGACCAGCAGGACCGACTGGGGAAATGGAAGAGAGTCGTGGGATCAGTCCCCGTATTCCCGACGGGACGAGGAAAGAGACAGCAGAGAATGGCGAGAGAATGGGGATGAGAAGAGGGATAGGACTGACACGTGGGTACACGAGAGGAAACATTATTCCCGACAGCTGGACAAGTTTGATTTGGATGAACGGATTGAAGGAGGCAGAGGGCACAGAGAAAAATATTTAAGGAGTGGTTCTCCTGGCTCCCTTCACCTTATATCTGGCTACAAGAGTAGGGAAGATGACTATTACCGAAAAGCCTCTAAGTCAAAATCTGACAAGTTTCAGAGGCAGCTGCAGGAGCTGCCTGGCAGATCCAAGAGAAAGGAAGAGGCAAAGCTAAGGGAACGGAGGCATTCTTACAGTGAGGACGCTACTAGGGAGGAGATGGCCGAACAGAAGCACAGCAAAGCCTCTGAGGGCTCCAGGCAGAAACAAAGTGAGAAGAATAAAGTGAAGAAAGCAGAAAAAGACCAAGAAGAAGATGCTGCTGCTGAAGGCAGCGACTTGAAGGAAACCAAACCTGTGGAGAATAAGGTAAATAGAATCCCAAACTGATGTAAGAAGAAGGTAAATGATGAGGTGATGTATTTTCTGTAGTATTTTAGGTCATTTGTTTTGGGTGTGGTGCTGGTGATATGAAGTGTTTTGCCATGATACGATTAGGGAATATAGCTCTAGAAGAGATCTTGAGAGGTCACCTCATCCATGTTTTTGGCCAGATTTGTGCAAATCTATTATGCCATTTCAGTGTTAAACACCTGGACGTCATCTTTCGCTGTCACACCCAGAACCTCTGGGTAACTAGTTGGGGGAAGAGTCAAAGGCAACTAAAACTAAACCAAAGGAATATCTGCTGTTTGCATGCAGGTTGCATATGCAGGGGCCATTGGCCTACTGTTCTCTTTTCCAAACCTCTGACTTGCCCTCTCTGCCCTACCCCAGCTGCTCTTTCAGCATCATTACCTCCTTCCTGCTGTGTGTGATGTGGATCAAGTTATCTGGGAATTAAGTAGTATGTTACAGGGATGCACAATATATGTTGCTATGCTGCCATAGCTGTAAGTTACTATACTGCAAAAACAGGGAATGAACTTTTTATGAGGAGCATTTATTTTCCTTTGGTCAGCTCAGTAAAACAATTGGTGTCTGTTAAACCTGCACTCCTGCCCTCAGCTGTGGCAGGGATAATTCACACCGCTCCCTTTAATGTGCTGGCAGGAATCTCTTCCCGTGGCAGAACCACTGGACCAGCTCACCTGTAAGGCTATGGGATTGCTGGAGAAATGCTGCTGGTCGGTGAAAGTGGCAGTGTTTGTGGGTTTGATTCTCAACTGGAAAAGGATAGAGAGGGAACAGATTGGGATGCCTCGCTCATCTCAGAACAACCCATGCTCGTATCCCCTCCCTGCAGGGATCTTATTTCTGGCTCTCGGCCACCCTGCCTCCCCCAGCCCCCTGGTGATACCCGGCCTCCATCCGCCCACGGGGATGCTGGCACAGGAGGTTGCGGAGCTGCTTTGCTGACCAGGGGTCCATCTCTGGCTAGTGACTGCGCTGCCAGGGCTGTCCCTGGCTGTTTTTAGTTGACCTTGCATTTGTTCTTCTTGTGTGGGGGCAAGGTTGGTGGAGATGCCTAGATCTTGTAACTCAGCGAGTCTCTGTGAGAGTCAGCAGCGCTAGCTCATGCCATAGATATGTGCCTCTGTAACCACCTTTTGTCATCTTTCTCCTGGGGCCGACATTTCGCTGTGATGGATGGTTCCTTGCGAGACTTCTTTCACTTACGGAAATGTCAGGCAGCTTCCTGAATCATCAGTGCTGCACACCCCTCTGCATATTTTTCTGTTCATTTTTAAACTGGCTTTGTAAAAGGCACATTTCTCCGGGGACTGCTGCTAATAATGTGTTTTAAAAGGAAGAAATAGGTTTGAATGCTCTTGAGCTCATACTTTTTCTCCACCCCTCTTTGACTAATTGCCAGGTAACACTGTGGTTTTGTTCTTCCAAAGCGTGAACAGTGCAAACAGTCACACTCTTGACTGATCCTGCATCAATAAACAAAACAGTTGAGGTCTTTTGCAGGGTTTTAACACTGCTGCTCTCCTTACCATGTCTGACTCAACATAACAGATGTGAGTAGAGAACGGGGGAGAGACTGGAAATTTTAATGAATTCACATTCTCCCCAACCTGTCTTCTTGCTAACTCTATGATATAAATTACATATCTCTAATTTTGTTTCAATTTCTTTTTTCATAATTCTTATTTGTGCAGCTTTGCAAATGGAATCAAATTCTTGGGTCTTTTCCCACAGTCCAGTTGACTTGCATTAACTTTAGAAATAAAGAATGTGACCTTGTGGGTGACTTTGCTTCCCCAAAGCCAAAATAGAAACATAATAGAGCACCACTGTGTATTGCTTTATGTGTATATGTTGTATTTATTTTAGCTTGGAAAAGAGGAGCAAAATGCAGAGAAGAGCTCACCTTCAGCTAATAAACAAAGAAGAGAATCTGGAGAGATTCTGGAAAACGCAAGAAAAGAGAAGGTTGGTGACGTGTTGGTGACAGCTTCCATGATAAAATAAGTGAAAATCCAGGTGTGGTAGCATGTTCAACTGAAATATTAAAAGTCCCATGGAAGGGCGTGTAGAGGGGCTGTAGAATGGGTGTCTAAATTACTTTGCCTTATCTTGACCTTTTCCTGAAGTCTCCAGAACTCTTTTTTTAGTTGCTCTTTGCCCATGTACATTGCTTCACATGCATAGCCCTTGGCACTGACAGCTGTAATGTATGCCCAAGTGAACCATGTAACTTTGTGAACTGTGCCCAAAAATAGGAGATGCAGTCAGTCAGTGGAGAAGGAGGGAACTAATGATGAAAACTTTTCAGAGCATTGGCCTTAGATGGATTAGGGATAGTAGCCTCTTTGATTATTTCTGTTTTTTAATTAAATAGTGTCTTAACAGCACCCCTACTGCAGCATCGCAGTCGGAGACAGCAATGTCCTTGGAATTCCTCCAGCGTCATATCTGTAGGGTCATGGGTTGATGGTCAGATATGGAAGCTATTGATATCTGTTGCTGCAGAAAACTGATCTCCTGGCAAGAACAGTGTCAACTCCCAGAGTTTTCTTGCTGTTTTAGGATTCTAGGAGGGGAAGTGTGGGAATGACCAAACAGGAGGAGAATACAGATTATTAATAGATTATGTGCTCACGATGATTCTGAGAGCTGAAATCTAAACCACACCAAGTATGTGTTGAAAAGAACAAAAACGTTATAATTCTGAACATCCTAAATGTCTATAACTGCATATATGAGGTACTTCAAATTATAAACATTGGAATATAACAGTAAAACTGATTTTTCTCAAAGTCGAAGCCAACCTCTGTCAACACAGTCCCTGGCAGAGGCTCTTGCTGGTGGAAGGAAATGACTACAAAACATAGACATGTTTTCTCAGTCACTGTAGGAATTTTAAAGGACCTAATCTAGCAAAGTCAAAGCCACAGTGGCTAGAGTAGGGTTCAGTATATTCTCACTGCAGTGCTTATTTCTGGCTGCCCTGGGACAGAGGTAGAGAAAGGGCGAGGTTAGTTTCCTTGGGGATCCCACAGCAGTCAGTCACATAATAAAGTATGACATGTTGTGCCTTGTCCTGCTGCTTACAGAACAGCAAGGAGTGGAGACTTCAATGCCGAAGGCAGTTACAGGATCTTCCAAAAATGAAGTTTATATGATTATTATAAAAATATTACTTGCTTTTGTGCATAACGTTTAAAATCATAGCATCAAGGCATGCCATTCATTGAAACTAAAACTCAAAATGGGCTAGACATGGTCAGAGCAAAGCTTTTCCTTGTTACTGAAGTTCAAAGCCCAGAGTTTATCAGTGTTGATTTGTAATCACTGATCTCTCAAATTTTTTACATCTTTATGATAGGACCAAGACTGGGAGAGTGGAAGTGAGATAGAAGGCGAGACCTGGTATCCTGCTAACATGGAGGAATTAGTGACAGTAGATGAAGTGGGAGAAGATGATTTAATTATGGAGCCTGATATAACTGAGCTTGAAGAAATCGTACCAGTTGATCAAAAAAGTAAAGCTGCTTCAGAAATGTGTCCCTGTATGACAACCATGTTAGAACTGAAAAATGATCATGGCCACGTAACCAGGAGTGAAGACAAATTTGCCCATAAAGCTTTAGAAACAAACTTCAGATCAGCAAAGGGTAGTGTAGCTTCTAGCGTCTGTCAGGATGAAGAGGAGGAGGATGACAATGATGATGCTGTAACTGAAGCATCAAGCCTAAATCTAGACCCTGAGCAGAAGCCAGAGGAGTCACAAGAAGACCAACCTGCTAAGGATCAGCAGCAGAAGGAAGAAAAAAATGATAAAACCTCTGACACTCACTTAGAGCCTGAAGATCACCATATACCTTCTGTTCAGCTGAAAGAAGAGGGTCTCCATGTCCCGGATACATTTATAGATGATTACAAACAGATGGAATCACAAGGAGCTGAGAGCAGAGAAGTTATGGAAATGCTTGTTAAAAATGCTAGTGAAGAAACAAGACATGGAAGCCAAGAGTGTCCAGAGGGTAACTACCGTTTCTTTACTGTTTCTTTTTTCTTTTTTTTTTTTTTTTTTTTCCCTTTTCAGCCTGCAGAGAGCTTTGCATGTTTTCTCTGACAGTAGACTGAAATTTATTGCTAACAAGAGTAAATGTTGCTAATAGCATCAAGACTTGTCCTTGGAGCAGCTCAGTAAAAGAACTCCAGTGCCTTTCGCCAAGCTAAACCATTAGAGGCTCTTAGCTGAATAGTGTAAAGGAAATATGATAAGCAGCTTGCAAGCTTTCTGAAAGGCATAAGCTGCTATAATTGTCATGTCAAGGTTCACATGAGTTTAGCTGAACCCTTTCAGTGCCCTGCTAAATTTATTTTGAATTGTCAATGAAATGAGTGACAGTCTCTGAAGGTCAACAGAAAAGTATCTGTAGTGTCTAGCTGGCTGCTGGACAAGGTGGGTATTCTTACACACTGTACGGTGGCATTAGTAACATGGAAATTATCCGTAAATTGTTACTTCTCAGTCCCTGCATGCCTTTTGTCAGGACTTGCCTTATCATCTCCTGTTATCTAATGCATGCTGCCTTTAATATATCTGAGAGGACTGCTGTGAGATAGAGCCAATAAATGTAATCGTAGCTGTCCATTAATATTTTACTGTCAGGGAAAAAAGAGATCCCGAGTGTCTGAAATTGAGTTCAGTTCCTTGTCACACTTTCAAATGAAACTTGAGCGGTTGGGTTGTGCATAATGAGTGGAAGTGGAAAGCAGAGACCGTGCAGGCCAGGAATGCTCTTTTTTGGTTGCTGCTGGAGCTCATGTGGTGGAGAAGGGCAGGTGAACAGAAGTTGCAGGAAGCTTTGTGAGTGTCATTTTCTAGCAGAAAATGCTGGAACCTTTAATGTGAATGTCTGATCTTGAACTAACTTCTTCCTCCAGGACAGATCTGAAACTTGCTCAGTTTTCAATACTTACCTGTCTGTCCCAAAGACAGCTTTCCAGGCTGTGTGTATTCAGAGATAATGCTGCCACATGAACTCCCTGCGACTGGGGTTTGTGAGGTTGGCTCCCCTGCCTGCCCACTTCACAGCAGTCCAGGTCCAGTAGCACAGTTGTTTTGGTGTTTTCAGTATCTCAGCTTCCAACTTGCCCACAGTGAGCCTGGAAGCTCCAGGGGAACTTGTGTGCCTTATGGTTCTGCCAAGGACTTGGTATCTGGGATCTGCAGTGCAAGGCTCTAGGCTCTCTGCAAATGTAGCTGCCAGCTCACAGGGCCAGAAATCAACTCCAGTGGGACTTCGGTTGCCACAAAGGCCCTGGGATGGTCTTAAAGGTAACCTGAAAATCAACCAGCCAGGATTTCATATTATTTTCTTTTAAACCATGTATTAGATGTCTTTAAAACAATGAAGAAAATATCATTTTCATAGCCAGATATTGCAGATCTCTGAACTACAGACTTGAAAGGCAGGAAGGGTTTGGTTTGCGCAAAAATCTCTTTGTTTTATGAGAAAATATATCCCTTATCTAGGCAAAATTTGCAATGCAGTGGAAATGTCAGGGTAAGGGAACCAGTTCTTCGATGTTAGAACTGAAGAATAGGAACCAAACCAGTGTTCTGATGCTCTATGGAAAAAAAAAAATAAAAAAAATCAACCCACTGTTTTCCATGCTTTCATCTCCTGCCTGTGTCCATTTAGGCTGATCAGCAGGGACCAATCATCCCCTCCCTGGCCAGAAACTGAAATCTTCAAATGGCCCAAAGCCATAAAGCAGAAACCATCCCTTGGGGAGCTGAGGATGGGAGAAGAGTGGCTCCAGGAAGAGCTGCTCTCGGCAGGTCCTGCAGCTCCATCACTGGCCGTGCAATTCCATAGGTGGTTACGGAGCTGCAGTCTGGCCATCCTTGTGCTTATTGCTTGTGTAATATTACAGATCTATTTAGAGATTAAAATATGAAAAGAAAAACAATAACAAGCATGAAGTTAGAAATAGAAAAATGGCCTACTGAGAGAAATAGGAGTGATTGTGTCAGCTGTTGGGATGCACCGAGTAGGCTCCTATTTCAGTCGAAAAGCATTTTATCCATTTTGCTTCATTCATAGCTCCATCCAGAAAGTGTTCCCAAGAAGTCACCAAGTGTCTTTTCATACTAATAAAGTGTTTTCATTCAATACATTTATTCATTCGTTAAGCAAATTCTAGGTACCTGGAAATGAGATCTCTCGAGTACCCCGAAGTAGAGCCTAGAAGAAGGCACTCTCCGCCAGGCTGGGAACAGGAGGACGTCTTCACCGAACTCAGCATTCCCCTGGGTACGTTTGGACGCCCAGGCCGAGGCTGGCCTGAGATGCCACCCACTGCAATTCCTAGAGCTTACAACAAGATGTCACTTTAAGGCTACTTGCTATATTTATTTCTCAGAACAGATGTGAGGAGAGTGAAGGAACAGGGCATACAACAGAGAGGTAACTGTTGAAAGAAACAGACTTCATTACAGACCATTGCTAATTTCTTTCCACATGAATGGCTAAAAAAATAGCTGCTAATGCTGTCACTGATGAAATAAGTTCCTGTGGACTTCTTTGTCTCAAACCTGAGCCTGACTGATGCAGGGAATCTCTGCAGTAACCAAGAATAAGCATAAATTAGCCTGTTTAGCCTCATAAGGAAGCTGGTGAGGCTTTGGTAGAACCTCTTGAGGGTAGAAGGATCATCCAGGGAATTCTCCAGGAATTGGACAGTTTAACTCTTAAGACATATGGTATGAAAAATACTTAGCAATTTATAAGTATTTGTTGTAAAAGTGTTTTTTATACTTTAAACAAAAACATTGGCTTTACTGTGTACACACTGATCATGAGTAAAACACCTGGGAGAGGTACATCTTTAAGTAATTTGCATAATGCAATTCTGAATGTTGCTGCTAATAATTACTATGGCTATTCCAGCCCTTGAGGTTACACAGTGAAGTTTCCAGTCAACATTATGTGAGAGAAGGTACATTTTTACATATGTATAATATTTCTGAAAGAAGAAGTGCAAAGTGCATTTGCAATGCACAAGATTTTAGACTGCAGCTCAGTATTGCAAAACTAGGTAAATCAGAGAAGTGAATCCAGGATCAGTCTTCATATCTATGTTACTTAACGAAGCAGCACCTTTTTTTTTTTTAATTTTTTTTCTTTGAAAGCAAGTTTATGCTGGAAGGGAAGGGTTTCAACTGACATTTTAATGTAAATCAGAATCTCTCAATAGGTGTGGAATTCGTGGTGCCTAGGACCGGCTTTTACTGCAAGCTCTGTGGACTCTTCTACACAAATGAAGAGACGGCAAAGACAAATCACTGCAGAAGTACCGTTCACTACAAAAATCTTCAGGTAAAAACACACTTGAAACTAGCTAATAACTAGCTCATGGGGTGGACTGTGTATAAGATAATTATGCTACCAAAAATTTGATTTTGTGCTGTAGTTAGAATTCAGACAAATTGAAGTTCAGATAAACAAAACTTTTCAGTGGTTCCAAATGTTAGCACACTAATTTCTCATTGCCAAATCCCCACAATCTACCTCTGGATCATAAATAAAATGGGGCCAGGTGACAATTTTATCTTCTTATCCATATTTGGTCCTTGTCACCAGCACAGGAAAGAACTCGGACCTTTAGCTGTCTGGTCTTGAAGGTCCCAGACATTTGCATCACTGGGAGCAACAATCTTTATTATTTCTTAGTTCAAGGAGCACTAAATATGCCACTTGTTTAATAAAGTTGCCATTCCTACTTTGCATGAGCATATATTTCTGCAGCATGTTTCAGCAAGCAGTACTCTGTGACGCACAGGCTCTGCGAGGCATTTCCTGTGACCTGCTGAAATCACCTTGCTACGCTGCAGAGCAGCACAGGGGCTCAGCCACGCAGAACACCACTGCTGAATAATTTCTCTAAGGATCTGCAGAAGCATGTAATCACCTGTGTGGTTTCAGCACTTGATAATAGCACAAAGAGACTGTGGGTGCTTGCCATTAAATCAAAAGCCCCCCACCTTTATCACTTCTCAGATGCACGGCTGATAATATCAGTCATAACAGCATGAGCATCAACTGCCCAGGGCTGAGGACTCCTTAGAGGAGGTGACCTTATTACACATCCCCTTGAGTCCATGCCTTTGTGTAGGGTACATGTACTGCAGGAGATGCTTTTATCAGAATGCTGTTGGCATTCTCACACTCCCAGCAAAAGACATGAAAGAACAAGACTGCTTCTTCTTTTTCTATTCCTTCTGTCTTACTTCCTGGAGCCCTGCTTCTCTTCAGGTAATACCCATCTCTCCCTAACTGGCTAATGTTAGCTCTCCCTAACATTAGCTTTTCTGAGAATAGTTTTTTTGTAAGTCACGCTCAAAGTCAAATCATTTCTCTGGGAGAATTTTCTTCTTGACTTGCCTGAAGTCACTCAGCTGTCATCCTACGAAGGCCTCTGGCTTTCAAAGACTGTGCCTGCAGAGCTGCTATGCTTGCTTATGTTGGATCCTCCAAGTGTAAGCCTGAAGAACAGGTGCCCAGTTTGCATGTCCTTTTTTGCTTATTACAAGAAAATCCGGAGGGATTCACCAAAGGTAGCACCACCCAGTGCAGGCCATGTGTCCCATGCAAGTCTGTCCCAAAGAAACTCATGCTTCAACAAAGATTGCAACTTCAGCACTTGGTAACTACCCTCATGGGAAGGAGAGGCGTTTTTTTCATTTTCAGTTATTTTGTCAAAGTCATAGAGAAAATATGTCCATTAAAACTGAATCAACATGAAAAAACAAACAAACACACCACACGTTTTCTCTCCTGTAAGACATTTCCCATGAGCACTGTGGTCGATATCTAATACTGACTTGAGATAAAGCACAGAGACCGCAAAAGCTGTTAAAATTAAATCTGTCAAACATGGTAATGAAAACATATTGTTCTCTAGAGCTGTACCTCTTATCTTATTAAATGAAGGAAGTAAGTGTCTGATAAATACCCATCCAACTTTTGCCCTCTCAAGTGGAAACTCAGCAAATTTTAAATAATTGCTCTGTATTTCTAGAACTGTTCTAATTGCAGTACTGCTAATTTATGCACCCTACAAGAAATATCAGTCTTCTAGGATGATGCAATTTAATGAGTGTATCCACCAACATAAGAGCTATGGACAGTGACTGTATCTGAAGCTGTGGCACTGCAGCTGCCCCCTGTCTTTCTGTTGTCTTGCCTACCTGAGGAATAACATCGTCCAATGCCAGCAACGTTGTCCCAAATTCTTTCATGACTATGAGTCTTTTGTAGTTATTTGCTACATGTCATCTTTCACACGATCTATTTGGAGACACATCCAGAATGTATCCTCAGTGTTTGGATTTGAACACCAAGCTGAACAGTTTGTCTAACAGTTTTCTTCAAAAGCCTCGCTTAGGTGATGAGTAAAATAGTCACCTTCACCTCAGTGTGTTGTCCCTTGAAGAACACCAATCACTGAAAAACTTCCAACTGTTTCTTCATCAGCCTTGCAGACTTTTTGTAATTTTCCATTCTCTTCAGCTTAATAAATAATTTCCCAGGTGGTATTTATATTTACAGATCCACCACAGTTTCCATGTCCAAAAGATCCACCATTTGTCCTTCCCTCCCACAACTACCACACAAAGCTGTCAGATTCATCTGGTGTAAGCTACCTTTGGCAACTCGGTGCAGCATTTTATCCTGTTTTCCACAGGCTTTCTGCGATATTCATCAAAACTTGTATTTAGAAGAAAAAATATTTTTTGTTGACTCTCATTTTCCTATAAATGAATTTGAATGTCTGGTTTGTGAGCTTCAAAACTGGTGTTCATGTTAGTCATGATAGCTGACATTAGCATCAACTAAAGGTGGTGGATAAATCTGTCTTATTTTGGTGGGTAATCATTAAAAAACAAAAGTGTGTGCCTTATCTGATCCAATGACAAGCGTTAGTGATTTATTACAGCTCATGATGAACGGATCACTTCTCCCCATCTTTATGGATCCTATATCTCTGTATACTCCCGTAACGTTTACTCTGGCCTTCTGCCACATGGAATTTTGTACCCAGGGACCACAGTTAAGAGTTGTAAAATTTCCACTGCCAAATCTCTCTATTCAGGTTGACAGGGGTGCAGTCATCATTTTGTCACAGGTATGTCTGCTCTTTGCCTTTACTGATCCCCTTTCAGATGTGTTTTTTAAATCCAAATCTTGTGTTTATGTGAGACAGCCTGGCAGTCTTAACACAGCCCCTAGTTTCTTTATACCCATTTCCCATTCCACCTCTTCCCCATGGGTAACCAAGTGTTAACTTTACTCTGGAGGAATCTTGCAACTAGATAAGGTTTTGCAGTGACATGACATCATCTTTTTGAGACAAATCCAAAGGAATAATAAGCTAGAAAAGAGAGCTTTATGTTCATAAAAATGTACAGGGCAGATATTCTTGCATGTGCTAGCTGTAATAAGACCATCTGTACATTATTATGCAGGTGTCTGTCTAAACTAGTTGCTAATGAAGAAGCTTCTTTCCATCTATTTCTAGGTCTGTTGAGTACCATTTTCATTCCTACATCAGGTCATTTTCCATTTTGTGTGCACCTCCACTAAGAGCACTTCCCGAAGGTTGGAGGCCTCACTGGCCTTGTCTTTATTTAATAGTGAAATGCTTTGTCTTAGAGCAATACAATAAATGTAAATATTCTAGCCAGACTGCTAAATTTTGTTAATTGTTATTGATTTGATTCATCCCTTAATATAAATGTTCTTGTGTATGAGGTTTATGTCTGAACTGGATGTGCTAAAAATGTAATATATATGCTTTTACTTATGACTCAGAAACCACATCTACTTTCTGACACAACAGCCTTACACCAGAATACTTTTGTCGACTCAGTGAAATTAGTTCCTGCACTATAGCATACAGGAGCAGCAAGTTTGCTTGTAAGGAGAAAATGTGAGGTTTCACTTGTGATGGGAAACTGGGGTCCTCCTGGCTCTTTCACCAATTCCCCTTGTGGCACAAGGTAAATCACACAACTTTTGAGGCTCTCCGTGCAGTACAGTATCTCTCATTAAGGTAGTTTGCCTGGCACAGCTATTTTTCCTGGCTTGAATTTTCACCAAAAAGGGGCTTCCATGTGTTTTCTTTCTTTGTGAGATGCCAGGAGAGTGTAGGAGCTATGAAAAGGAGTAAAGCATCCTGTGTTGGATATTTTCAGTTTTGGTAAAGATGCTTTGTTTCTGATCTGATTGCAGAAATATCTATCACAGCTTGCAGAAGAGAGCCTGAAAATGAAGGAAGAAGGCAGCCATCTGCTTCAGGATGACACTGGAATTGTTCCTCACTTTGCAAAGAAAAAGTTATGATGTGGATGAACTGGAAGAGCTATAATGAGTGAATGCTGATACTTTTTTTTTTTTTTTTTTTAATTTCTCTGATATAATTGTCAATTTGCACTGTACAGAGGAGGGGAAATAAAGAGCATGTTCCATGCATCTATGCCCAGAGTGCCATTAAAAACCAAAATGCCTGAAACTGTTTCCCACGGTGAAGCAAAACTGGCATATCTGTAAGAAGTGGAGCAATTCTTTCTCACACTCTGCATGCTGGGAGTGGTTTCCTAGATTAAATCAGAATTCTCAGGGATTCTTCAAGTTTTAATTCTGATGTGACACATCAGGTCAGGCACAGTATTTAGAAGCACTCAGCATCCTCCAGTGGACGCTGGAAGGAAAGGAGATGTGACTATAAATAGGCTTTAATGTTGCTTAAAATATCTTCAGCCATTTTACTCATTAACCCAGTGAGCAGGATTTGCATAGGACATCTAAAGCCATTGTGCTAAAACTAATCTGTAGATGGCAGAATGTAAACCCCATCGGCATCCATCTCCGTGTGTCTTAGAGCTTGCTGAAATTATAGATATTTGTGTTGTTAAGCACTGACTGTGTTGTACGAATGCAGAGGGAGCCACAGTCTCTGCCCAGGGACCTTAGAGCCTGAACCCAGCACAGCGAGAGCAGTTCAGATGTGTGTGCTGACAGCTAACCTGCTCTGGTTTTCAGCATTTTCCATGGTGTGATCAGGATGTTCTCCAGGTACTGTTGTGTTTGAGACTCTTCTTTTTGATAATTCTAAAGGGTGCCAACTTCCAGTCTTACAGACTTGAAGCTCTCACGAAAGGATTTTTGAAGTGCCGTGTGTTTGGACCATGTCACTTTTAGACATTTTACTCAATGACTTTTAGAGTCTTTCTGTTTTCTTTCAAACCTGCTTTTCCTCGGCTTGGCAATGTTGAATTTTCCTGGTTTTCATGGAAAGATGCCAGACTTTAAATACTGTTTTTGTATTTTATTTCCCTGAATTTTTAAGGTGAACACAACAACTGGTGGCTCACAGTGCTGTGCTGAGAACACAGGATGCACCAGCAGCTCTGACATTATTATGAGCTATTGTTTCTGCACAGTTGTTGCTTAGTATTTTGCAAAGTCCCTTTGAAATGCACTGTACGAGTTTCTGGTTCATTTCAATGGGGCTTTGTGTTGTAAAGTGAATACGTATGCAAACCATTGCCAGAATTGATCCCAGAGTTATGCTTTTATAAAATGCACCACGCAATTTAGACAGATGGGGATTTGCAGACGTGTTTCCGTTCTTTGCCTTACTCTAATATTCATCACGGTACGTTCTGTAACAGTTGCTGGTGCTAGATACCCTGTTGAGATGTTGCTCAGAGGAAACAGCTTCCCAGAAGGTTCCTACCATCCCTAAGAATGTTGCAAAATACTGCAGAGTGGCCAAATGGCCAAAACTGCTTCCACCAAAGTATTTGTTCCATTATTTCTTGTGCCAGCAGTCATGTTCACTTCCTGAAGTGCCCTGTGGCCAGGCAAGGTGTCTCAGAGGTGCCTGTCATTATTGCCTGAAGCCCTCTTCCAGTTCATGGCCTGTGCTTTCTGCTTGTTTTTTACCAGAGGTGGATTCAGATATCATATTTGGGATTCCTGTTTCTTACAAGTTGAGGGATTCTTTGCATCCCACATTCAGATGTGGCCTATCCGAAAGAAGAGGGGAAATGAAAAGCATTGCAGCATAAATCCTCCTTTGTCCATACTTGAAGTATTTTAAGATTTGGGTCCATCTGTCATTTAAAACAGATTTTTTTTTTTTGTTTTCCCCTATGTTAAAAAATAAATAAAATTGCAAACAAGGTATTTTTCCTTCAAGGGCTGGGCTTTCCTTTGACTGTTTGTTTTTCACATTGCAGTGAAATTTGAGCACAGGGCTGTTAGGGCAAGAGCTTATATAGCAAGCTATAAGATTACGAAAAGGGCAGTAAAGATTGTGCAACCGTCTTCTAAAGCACAGCTCCCAAGCTGGTCATGTATCATCTGAATATGAAGTTCCCTTCATGCCCTTCAGCACAATCTGAGCACAAGGGAAGGAAATCACTCCAAATGCAAGCATCAAATCTTTGAAGCTAACCCTGCTATCAAACCGGGGCTCTCACCGGCCTAATGGGAGCTCATTAGCCTGTGTGGTTAAGCTTAATTGGATGCGAGACGTAGCTGACTCTATATCAAAGCCATGTGCCTCCAGCAACTTTATCCCCAGGTAACCTCAAATGAGAAAAGTATCACTGTTATTATTCTTTGTTTGTATTGCAGTAGAAGCTACAGGTCCACGGCCTTTATTATGGGCACAACACAAATCCACAACAAAGACTTTCCCAGGCCAGAAAGCTTTAAATCAGACCTTCAGAAAACAGACGACAGGTGGATACAGGCAGACAGGGAAAGCAATAGGCAGCGATGAGCTTTTTGACTGGCAGCAGCAGAATTATTAAAATGAGTGTTTGCCCAGGGGTTATCTTGGGATTTACAGGAGGTAGCTCAAACTACTTCCCCCCTCCTCTGATTCTGAATCAGGCTCACTCCCTTTATTCATAGCTTGCATGTTTAACCTCCTCCTTTCTCCTAGCCAGCTGCACTAGGCACGCAGGATTCCTTCCTGAGAGAGTGGCCCTCAGCATCCTTCAGTCCCTGACTGAGATGTTTCAGTCCCTCTTTAGGGCTTCAGAAGCTGGAATCCTGACCAAGGCTCACCAGGGCCTGTCCTGGCTCCAGATACCTGGTTTGGGTCGAGGTCCAGGCCCTTGTTTGCAGCTGTGGAAGGAGGAGGCTCTGGAGGCAAGATGGGATCCCTGTCCTGTGTAGTTCCCTCTTCTGGAGGGAGATGACAAGAGGGTGATGCAGGTGCAGGGCCCAGCCCCACAGATGTGACCGAACCCAGGCGTTAGTAGGGGTGGTTTGGCTGCCCCGTTCCTCGGGGCTCTGTCCTGACACAGCAGCAGTCTGCAAAACCCAGGGTACAGCCAAATGTTTCTCTTCTCAGTTTCCCTTCTGAGAAAATCCTTTCTCTCCCTAGAACCTAATGCTTTAGAGCAGTTAAAAGCAACCCCAAATCTCAACCAATTCCTAGTGATCCCAATGATCCATTTTCAGCCTGATTCACTTTGGGATCTCAGAGATAATCTCCTTCCCTCTCCAAGAGGCCATCACGCAATGCTGGCAGGCACTCAGCTCCTCAACTTCTCTCTACTACCTATTCTGCTGAGGAAGAAGGACACTGTAGGCAGACGCTTTCCTTTCCCAGCATGTGTAAAAATGTGTTTCTTTTGGTTTCTTATATTTAAAATCTTTACTTTTTTTTTAGTTGGCATAATTCATCATCACTATAATCCACGCTGTTTATTAATACATATATATACATATATATATATATATATATAGCACAAAGCAGGCTCAGGTCTAGCCAAAAAAACATAATATTTAAAAAAAAAAAAGAGCTTCCTTAATATATACAAACCATTTCAACACATCTCAACCAAAGATTGCACTTTTTGAATAGGGACTATGCTTTTCACCTTTGTGAAATCTGTATTGATCTCAAATAGTCTTTAATATCAATCTGCAATTTACTCTTTTGAAGTAAAACGTAAAATAAATAAACATTTGCCCCATAAGATTAGACAGTTTCATATTGGCTTTAACACTAAATTAGTGTTAAGCTGGTTATATTCAGGGTTTTTCTATTCTCTAAGGATTAAGGCTGTGATTTATTGAATTATACTTGAACTGGACCAGATGTATTATTTATTGAGCTTATATAATCTTGTTAATTTAAGTTTTGGCTTGTAAACAGTTGGAATTTGTTAGTACTTGTTTAATTATGTAGGAACTGTCACCAATATTAAATGATCTGTGTAACTGATTGCAAAGTGTTTCAATTTGTGTTTCTTAAAAGGAAATATTTTAATAAAGAGAATTAAAAGCATAAGCAGTGGTGGGCAAATGTCCCAGCAATGACATGCTTCTAGCTTCCCAGGGGATCTGTTAAGAACCAAAATGAACAAAAGATAGTTTGGGGGGTAAGATAAAAGCGGGAGGCCAAAATGTTTGCTTTCCAATATAATTACTAGAAGTTGTGATTCTTACCAGGTAGTTCCTGCCACACAGATCGCGGGTGACCACAGTCATCTGGTGCTGAAGTGAACACATCTCGGCCTTTCACTCTGTAACTATTATTAATTGTTACTACTGCTTCTGCCTCTCTAGATACGTCTTCACTTCCCTTTTTATTTCCAAATGAACTAGGCAAGCTGGCTGTCCCCACTGGCTTTTCTGTCTCTATCCAGATTGCCTTCTTGTCCTTCTGAGAGCACCGTACAGAATTATTGTCCCCAGCAAAGCTAAGGACACCTCCACATCTTGTCTCCACCTCAAGTCCCCTGTTTGTCTGTTTCCCTTCTCTCCCTTGCTCTCCCTTTGCTGATTTTTCCTCTTTTCATCACGCTGCCACGGAACAGCTGGGGAAATGGGCCATGGGCAAAAAGACTGGCACACGGGTTTTCTGACTCTCCAGTTCGTTAAGTCAGCACTTCAGTCTCTTTGAAGTAAGTGTTTTGCAGCTGAGGCACACGTGCAATGTATTTTAAGCACAAATGGTTTCAGTTCTTCTGCCCCGGATGTACTGAAGCTTTCAAACTCGTGATTTCAATACCATCTCATGACAGCTACAACTCTATCTTGCTCTAAAAGTCAGGAAAGTCAATGTCATGTGTTATTTTGGCATCGTATATCCCTAACAAGAAAACAATCCAGATTGTGCAGTTCAAAATGTAATGAGTTTCCTGTCCAGATTTTGTCATGTGCACTTTTCTTGGCGGAAAGGGGAATGCAGGTGTGAAAGACAACAAAAGATGAACACCAGCCCACACCCAAATACCAGCTCTGCCTTTTGACACAAGGCTGTGACGGGTCTCCCTTTGATATCTGGCCCGTAACCTGGCTGTCCTCCTTGATTAGCAGAGCTGAGGAGGTCAGGGCCATCCGAACACGGGCACCCTCCCAGAAGAAGGGAGCTGGGGCCATGCTGCTCACACAGACGTGTGGCTAGGCTTGTAGCAGGCTCACTGCTGCTCTCACCATGTGGAGGTGGTCTTGGAGAGCAGGAACCACCTCGCTGTGAGTAGCCACAGGGCTGGGATGCTGCCAGGGGCACAGCCTCCCTTCCCCTGCCTTCCATGCCAGCGCAGCCTGGGACTCCGCCGTGTTTGTGCAGGTGGCAGCGAGGGCAGCCCGAAGGAACAGGTTTGCCTTTGCTTGCTTTGACTCCGCCAGCCCTCGCTTATCTCTGTCAATACAAGGAGCACTCCCCATCTGTTCGGCGTGTCTGATGCAATGCTGCACTGTGAGGCCACAGGAGCATGGGTATGTATTCCTGGGGGAAAAGTGCCCCCACTATGGAGAAGGTGGGGACTTTATGCATCTCGCCCTGACCTAATGAACTCCCAGCCCCATGGAAACACGGCTCCCCAGAGGCTGCACTGAAACCAGCATTGTCCAGCTCTTCCTACCTGTCCCCTCTTATTGATAACAGATGCTCCAGAGGGCCCTGCCCGGGGTCTGGAAGCAGGCAGGGGAGCTGCAGGGCCAGCAGGACCCACCTGGCATGCTGCGGTTGCTCTTGGGGTTTATCTGCACACAATTGCATCCGCCTACTGCAGGGGGAGATTTCTAACCAGATACCCGTGGTGATTAAAGCCGGGGAGCTCTCACATCAGGCTTACACTGGTTGAGCAGCCGTCTGCTAGGAGCAGCATTTAACTACCTGAAGTAAGCTTCTTTTAAACCGAAATTGGAGCGTACATCAATTTTTAATTAACTGGGTCAAATCTAAATGAGTGGGCATGTCCAAAAGCTTTTTGTGAACTAGAAAGCTCCATAGGGCAGGCTGAATCCAGCCTGCTAGATGTTTAAATAATTGCCAGGCAGGGCCCTGGCCAATGTTCCTTCAGGTGAGACAGTGAGCACCAGCAGCGCAGCCCCGGCGGGAGGCAGCTTTTCCAGCCTGGTTTCTTCCCAGTGCCTTGGAAATGAGGGATCCTGTTTATAAGCTGTCCTCCCCTTATTTCTGAGCCTTGTTTGAGAACATGCTTATTAGTTCCACCTTCCTCAAACACAGCCTTTGTGTCTTTAAGAGGACACAGGAAGCCTGTTTTGTTTGTGGGTTTCTTCTCTGGCTGGGCTGTTTGCATTGCAGCTGGGTTATCTTTGGCAGATAGCGACGTGTTCTTGGCAGCAAACTTTCACCTTGAGCTCAGGGGGCGTAGCCAGGCAATGTTTTGCACACCTGTGGTGGGAAATTAGGAGAAATTTGCCTGTTTGCATCACTGCTGCGATGCTCAAACCAGTTCCACAGCAGTGCTATTACTGCATGCTTGGTGGAGCGCCTGGCCCCAAGAGGTGGGCACTTTATGGGGCACAGGGTGCACGCACGTGTGTATGTGTGTGTGGGTGCAAGAGCAAGGCTTGTGCTGCCTCGCCTGGACTTTAGCATTAAGCAGTTGGCAATCAGATGTACTTTGCTAATGTTACAATAACAAGTCATAACTTTTTGGTGTGCGCCCAAGCTGTTTCTAACCTCCTTATCTGCCCTGTTTGCTGTTACCTGCCCTAACACAGGGACTTGCTGTGCTGGAGAGGGGGCTGGTTTCTGTGCTACCTGGGGTGCCCCAGCCAAAAAGTGCAGGGAAACAAGGCAGACCTTACACAGGCATGCCCACCGCAGGTCTGGCTGAGTGGAAATGCACTGAGACCACCAGGAAGAGCAGCCCAGGTCTGTCCTGGTGCTAATGGGGATCGGCACTGCTCCAGGGCCTATTTCCATCTGAATGAAAGTGGGAAAGATTAACACAGTTAGGCACAATATGCTAGATATTAGACTGCCAACAGGCCAACAAGGCAGCCAGGATGCTGTAAGTGATCCCAGAAGCCTTCTCTTTCCTTTTCTCTCACAGATCATGCTGGGTGGGAGGGTGAGGGGAGCTGTAGTGTGGCAAAATAGGAAAGAGCCTTCAGCCGTTCCCTCCTGTGCCAGGCACTGTTGGTGCAGGAGTGGACAGAAACCTGGCAGTGCCTTGTGTGGCTAACACCAAGCTGAGCATGAAATGGAGCCAGGAGGTCTGACAGAAGTTGGTAGGCCCAATGTTTGTGGGTACTTTCCACCAGCAGGCCAATGTCTCTGTGGCTGCTCATTCACAGGCTGTGTGTTACCTGCTGCTTTTGTCCTCCTGCAAAGGCAGATGCTGCCTCTCATTCACAAGCTGCCACTGTTTAGCCATCAGCACGTCTTTACCCAAACCTCCTCTGCAGACTCTGATCCCAGAAGTAGCAGTGAGAGCCTGGTTGAATCGCTACCTGGAACTTAAGGTTAAGTAAGTACCCGTTTACACTGGGCTCAAGCAACCCAGTAAAATGAGAAGAAAACAAAACAAAACAAAATCCACAAAACAAGAAGTGAAAGAAACCCATCAGAAATGCCATTCAGTCATATTCTTCCTCAGAGCTGCTCCATCTCTTTGCACTCTGGGCATGTTCACGCCGTGGCAAGGAATGACATGAACTCACTTTCATGAGTTACTCCTTGCCAGCCAAGCAAAGTGGGACGTGAATTATGCTTGCTTAAACCACTGTGCAGGTGGTCTGAGAAAGTGGATGTTACCTCAGAAGGAGCAGGCAAGGTGTGCGTGCACCAGGAGCTGGTATGGGTCAGCTGGTACAGACTAACTAGCTCTGCTGTGGTATCTTGATTGCTGGTGATTGTGTGAACATGCCTGAGGATGCAGGCAGTACAAAGCAGAGCAGTGCTTATGAGGTTTTTGAAACTCACATCTGCTGTTATTTGGTCCTGGAGGCTTTCAGCAAAGACCACCCACTGAAACAAGAATCATTTTCCTGAAATGCAAGGGACCAAGACGTATTCAGTCTCATTCAATGCCCTTCTATGATCTCGTGGAGCCTTTGAATTCCTCTTTACCTACAAGAGATTTACTGTGGTGCAAAATGAGTTCCTGGAGCAAAAAGACTCCTTTCTAAGGGGATCTGTGCTCTTAGGGCTCCAGGTCTTTGGTCTTTAAAGATTAATGCTCCAATGTGCATTATCATAGGTTGCTAAAATATTCTTTTTCCCACCAGTTTCCTCATGTCAGCATTTCTGGAACTCCAGAACATTGCGGCTGCTGTTATGTAAGGATTTATGAATGGCCACAAAGTTCAAAGGCATATTGGCAACCCCAAGTCCTGAAAAGCCAGCACTCAGCCCAAGCCTTGCCCCATTTCCCAAGAAGAAATTATTTGCCAACTAGTTCTTTTCCCAACTTTTTTTTTTTTTAAATTATTATTAGCTAGTGAACTTTAGGATCTCTTTATTCACTTCCTTATTTTGGAGCATTTAAGTCGCACTGGTTTCATATTTTCAAATCTTTCATCCACAACTTTGAGCACATGCTTTGTTTATAAATGGGAGCTGCAGTTCCCTTGTTTCAAGGAGCTGTGATTTTACAATACAGTCCCCAAAGGTTAAAAATTAGGATAAAATCACAGGAGTTGCCAGCAGCACACAGAGTCTCCTCTGTTGGGGAGAGGAGGTGTTGGACTGCAGCGAGTTGCAGGCATCAGCTCCAGCTCCTGTTGTGTTAGTGAGTCAAATAAAAATAACCTCATGGTTACATGCAAGCTCTGCAGGCCCAGCTGAGAAGACAACCTCATCTCTTTTTATCTGCAGTGCGTCACCAAAGAGCTCCCTTTGTAAACCTATGGGTTGATTTCCCTGCTCCAGATCTCTCCCCAGAAGGCCCTGGCAGCCCTGGCAGGGTGCCCTCAGAGTACAACAAGCCCTCCCCAGGATGCAGGGCAGGACGTGCTGGCCAGGCACTTTTGGGACACGTGGCTGTGGCTGCTCCCAAGCCGGGCACATTTCGGCCTGAGCGATCTTCCTTTCTCCCCTCTCCTTCCTCTTCACTGCTGTTTTAATTGCAGCTTCGTGCCTCCTTCTACGTAGCCCCCCTCAGCTTGAATCAGATCCCTATTGTCTGTGTTGTCAACACAGCTGTTTAAATCCCTGCCCCCAGACACTCCTGCCTTCCAGAGAGCTGTCTGTGAGCAGCAGGCACCGCTCTGAGCTGGGGGCTTTTTGTCAGGTCCCGGGCTCAGGGCAGATATCCATTTGGCCCAGCGTGAGGGCAGAATGGAGCTGAGCTCAGGGAAATAAATCCTCTGCTCCAGCCAAGCCTGATGCTCGCCGCCTGCACGCTGGTGACTTCTGCAGTGCTCCAGCCCGAGACTGACGGGCAAAGCAGAGCGAAGCGAATGATTAGCATTATTAAAAACGCTTTGCAATTATGCAGCGTCTTTTCATCTGAAGATTTCAAAGCTTCGCAGCACTCACAAAGTTACTTATTATCCCTGGCATTCAGCAGAGTCAGGAAATGAAGGAAAGCAGCTAAGTGACTCGCCTTAGGTCATGCAGTAAGTCGGCGTCAGAGGTGGGAACTGGGTCCCGAACTGCTGACTCCACTGCTGCTCATGCCCCAGCACGAGGCCACACCTCTGCCTCGCTGTGCCGGGCCTTCTCCTGGGGGTGCAGAGCTGGGGGAGCCCCCTGAGGGTCAGCACAGCTCAGTCAGGGGGTGCCTGGCTGGGAACAGCACTGCCATGCTCCCCATGAAGGACCCTCACGCCGAGGGTCTGTTGTGGGGTCTGTCATGCTTGGGGCTGCCATCCAGCTTGTTGTGCACCCACAGCCCTTAGTGCAGGCCCTGCAGGGCGAGATGTGGTGTGGTGAACGCCGCCACCGCAGCCCCTGTCACCAGGATGTTCCCCGGCCAGCCTGCTGGCCATAAAAAGGACCTTTCTTTATGGCTGTCTTCTCCACAGCCACTTCAGGCTGGATGGCCCAGAATGAGCTCTGTAAGAACTGGAGGCGACCAGAAGCGGTTCTGCTTGTATCAGCACTGCGCTCACTGCAGCAAAGGTGCGGCAGCACGGGCTGCCTCCTGACTGGGTGCTCCAAGCCTGCTGAGCAGCCAGGATATACGTTCATACACCCGCCAGGAGATCAGAAATTTATTTCCAAAGTGTTCCTCTCCGTGGCTGGCCGAGCTGGCTGTGCTGAGAGGGACGCACCGGGTGCCAAACCCACGTGCCTTGCAGCAACTGAGCCGAAAAAGCCAAGCCCTTGTAGGCTGCCCCTTTTCTAACTTTCCATTCAGTGTCGGGACTTCAGGGTAGCATGTCAGCATGGGGGGAACAAGGAGGGATTGAAGGGGTAGAGAGAGGAAAGGTGGTGAGAGACAGGTTGGCCTCAGCTGCCAAGAGAAGGGCTTGGCTGAGTCTCCTGGCCCTGCTGAGGTAAAATACCTCTTGGGTGAACCACCACGAAGCTCACCTGCACACTTATATTTTTAAGGTTAAAATTTATCTCTAAAAAGGGCAACAAATCTACTTCTGCTCTTCCGTTCTGGTTTGCTGATATTTACCCTGGAAATAATAGAAAAAAATCCACTTTTGTCAATTTATTTTTTTTTCCCCTGAAAGACTTCAGATGCTTCAGGCTTTTTACTGACAAACAACATCCTGCTTAAAGTATTACATCCTGCAATCAAGGCAAGCTTGACAGATTTCTAAGGTGTATTTAAACAAATAGCAGTAACTAATCAATATTATCAGCTTTTCTTAGGAGCCTGGGGATTTACATGTCTCAGTGTTACTGGGATGAGACTCCAGGACTGGGAATAAAACTCCAGTTAATTAAGCATAACTTCACTGGGGATAAAACCCAGGCAAGGGGGAAAACATGAAAGCAGATGCTGCAGTTAAATGAATTTCAACCTCAGAAATAATATTGAGAATAAGCAGTCATTACAAGGAATCATTTTGAAATGGTAAAAAAAAATGATTGGTTATAAAAGCTGTGTCTCATAAGTCAGGCAGAGTTTGGTCTTCTAAAGGATATTAATAAAGCATTTTTCCTGG
The DNA here is from genome assembly GCF_009819795.1 of Aythya fuligula. NCBI lineage: Eukaryota > Metazoa > Chordata > Aves > Anseriformes > Anatidae > Aythya > Aythya fuligula. The sequence continues at coordinate 27,452,171 of NC_045565.1, forward strand.
TTTCACATGGTTGAAGAAAACAGGGAAGGAGGAAAAAGAGCAGTTATTCTGCAGTGAGAATGGGATAGAGTTTAATTTATGTTAGGTGTGTGCAAAACCTGAGTTCATATGAACTCTCACTGAAGTTAAGGATGTTAACCACGTGGCAGCAGCTGAGAAGGAGAATGGGATGGGGCCGTGGAAATGTTCACAGCCAGCATAGAAACAAATCTCCGGGCTCCCTCCTGCACTGAAGGCAGAGGAACGGGCTCATCCACATGCCAGAGCTCCTGAAGAACTGGCCCCAGCGTCTTCAGCAGATTCCTCCAGTTAGGGACCAGAGCAGAGTGAGCACACAGCCTGTGTGTATGAAGTGAACCGATCTGGACAAGAACAGGCACGAACGTTTCAGCTTAATGGTATATGAAAAGCTTCAGAGCAAACTGTGAAGGAAAGGATAGGTAAAGAGAGGGAGGTAAATGCCGTGAGATTAATTGGGTTTATCAAACCCATTTATCTTTCTTGGGTAAGGTAAGGCATTTACTTGGTGAGAGAACTGGGGTGGATCTCATCCATCTGGGCTTAAATTGCACAGTGCTTATGGTGCAATGTGGAAAGTCCTGAAAAAGGGGAGAAGAGATTTAGCACAAGGTGTAAATTCAGTAAAGACCTGCCATGAGAAGAGTGCAAGACTGCCAGGCTAGAGGGAAGTTACCGGGGGGTGTTAAACGTCATTCCTGGAGATCTGGCAAAGTGCTCTTGTAAATGAGCTTGGCACAAACGTTGGTGGAGAACTAGTGAAATTGCTGATGACAGAAAATACCAAGCAACCTCAGGACAAAAGAGGCCTGAGGTATTATACAGAAAAAAGGTAGTCAGCTACAAGGAGAGAAATCAGCAGAAAGGGAAGGTTGTAGGCACAGATGACCAAACCCTTTCCTACACGCAAACTGGCAGCTCACACTTTGATCACAGAATAACTCAGTTGCCAGAGTGGTGGAATCATGAAGAAAGTGCGATCCTAGAATACAATGGGAAAGGCACAGCCCAGGCTGCAGTGAAAGCACAGTTGTACTCAATGAGAGGCTACTTTTCTTGATTTTACAATGCAGGAGGATTTCTCTCTGTCAATACATCATGGAAGTATCTCCCAGGAAGGGAATGGGAAGACGTAGTGGTACTAAAGGCCAGTGCTGGTAGATAATAAATGAGCAAAAGGAGGCATCAGACATTTTTAACAGATGATTGTTACTAACCATTCGACAATCTGGGAGGAACAGCCTGCCAGTTGCAGTCGTGCATGCAAAATATTAAATTGTTCTGAAGACGGAACTTGATAAGTTTGTGAGAAGGATTATATCACATGGTGCCTGTGATATGGGACGTGGTAGCCCAGAAGTTCCTGCCAGTCCTATGCACATAGGTAAATATTTTGTAACCCTCTGACAATATAAATATGGAGCATGTGATTATACACACACAGAAAGCGGGCACGTGATTTATTAATCACAAGACCTCAGCTTGTCAAATAATAATTACAAGACAATAACACACCTTGTTGTAATAAGTGGCTCCCTAAGATTTTCTCCCACAGTAAACCAGTAAAAAAAGGACAATTATGCTGAGGTAAGGACAATATTACATGTTTCTGGTCGTTAGCTTTTAAATGAACTCACTGTCTGGAAGTCTTTACAGGCAAATCAAGGGCTCCCTTTTTCTGCACATTTCACAAGTTCAGCCCTTTCCTGTAAAGTGTCTTTTCAGAGGCATGATTGTCTTTGTTAAGGCAAGAATGAACAGATGACAACTGTAACACAGAGGAGACATGCCTGAAACAGTTTTACAATGCAAACCCAAACCTGGGGTGTCTGCCAGGAGGGTGCACTGAGAAGCACGAACAGGGATGGGTTTTGTGCACTGTCAGGGTGCACAAGTCACGATACAGACAGGCAAGCTATGATTTGGGAAAGCACTTGTCCAAAGACATCTCAGCAAGTGACTCTTGAGTTTCCTCAGACAAATGTGAGACTATTCCTCTGCACCTCCCAGAGGTGCCCGTCCCCAGCAGGTGCTGCAGATGCAGGGCAGCCTGGCCACAGCTCACATACAGGGCTGCAGGAGGATGTTCAAAAGCAAATCTAATTACTGAGCATTAAATAAGTGAAGGCGTGCTTTAGCATCCTTTCAACCCGGAGCTGACACTGACTGGTAAGGAATGGGATTGCTGTGCTTGCAGTTCATTTTATGAAGGCACCTTGAAGCCCATGCAGAAGACACAAAATAAAAGTGCATTGAAGGCAAAGAACCCAGAAGGCCAAGAGACAGGGAACTGAGCAGAGCAGATTGATTTAGCAGATACATTTTTGCTGTCTGTGTTATGGATAGAAATCTATATTTTAAGTGACACTGCGACAGACTAGATTGTGATCAAACAGAACCGCTGAGGTTTCAAGATCGCAGACACTGCCTTTTGAAAACACTTAAGAACAGAAAGTAAAACTCTGAGAAATCCGCAGTGGGGAGTGCAAAGAAAATGCCCTGCGATGTGTTTAACCAGAGGCAACCTCTCCGCTTTCTGCTGCTCTCTGCGGTGCGGGAGGGCCGATGGCCAACGCGAGCCACAGTGGGATGAAAAGCAAAGGCCAGCAGCACGCCCACGAGGGTGCGTGTGCTCTGGACCCAGGCTGGGGAAGGGCTGCTCCACGCGTTTTGGGGAACTCCAGCCAATGGTTTCCTCCCCTGGGTGTCATGGGAGGGCTTGGCCAGCGAGCGAGAAAGGGAGGGGAGAGTTTGAAAACAACCCAGCAGGCGCTAAGGGAGGAAGAGAGCTGGGAAGTGACCCGCTCGCCTCTCTTGCAGCACTCTGCTCCAGGTGGAGGGCAGCAGGGGCTCCCAGCGGCTCCCCACGCGGCGTGGCGTGGCACGGTGTGACACGGTGTGACACGGTGTGACACGGTGTGGCACAGCGTGGCAGAGCTCCTGGCACAGGTAACCTCGCGTGGCAGCTGCGGGTTGCCCACAGATGCTCAGAAGGGCTTTTTTCTTCTGTTTTCTTTTTTTTTTTTCCTAAGAAAACCTGGGTTTGGTCTGAGTGATGCATGGTTTTTTGCCCTCTTGTTTCGAGGGGGATTTGGGAGGTATGTTGGCTATTAATACAGCTGGGGGATGGAGGCAGGGAGGGAGCAAGCAGCCCTCTGCAGCTCAGAGATTTGTGTGTGATTGGCTCTGTCTGTTCAATATTAAGGTTTTGAGGCTGGGAAGGCAAAATGGTGATATCTTTTAGTAGGCTGGTAGATAACAGTGGGAAAATACAAATAATCTTGCATGCACATCAGTCCTTTTTCATGTCACAGTGTCTTAGAAATCTGAAAGTATGGACAGTCAAACATAGATGAGATTTTCAGTGTTTGATAACCGGGGTGCTAATAGAGACGTGCAGCAGAAGAAAGGAAACCTACTCTGTTTTCTTGTCTGGCAGTGTGCTGGTTAGTTCAGGAGCGTTCATCTTCTCTTGATTTAATCACCCTGCTTTTGGGCCTCGTGGAAGTGACCCAGTCCAAAATTTAACCAGAAAAATCCTCCCCCAAATTTTCTGCGGTGCTTTACACCAGGTAGTAGCAATTGCCATGTGTTTTGTGGCATCTTCTCTTGTCACTATTTCAAAATGCTTTTTCTGCCACCTCCTTTCTCCTCTTCCAAGCTCCTCTCCTGTCTTGCTGCAGGGAAAGCCGAATTCCCTGATCTTTGCTAGTGGATAGAAATTATTTTCCAGATTTCTGAGCTGTAGTGGTATGTACTACTCGGTTAGGGTGAAAGAGCAAACTAGAAATTATTTTTTGATTGATGGGGGGAACAACATAGTTTGAGGTTGCTTCTGGGTTGCTTATGAAAAAAGCCTTGTGTGAGCATGTGAAACTGTCCCGACTTGAAAATGCCTGGAAAAAAAATGCCTGGAACCTGGAGTCTTCAGGAACAAGAAAGATTTTCTTCCTGTCATTTGCCCGACGGGAGCAGCATTTATCATTTATCACTAGAAACACGGCAATCACGCCGCACGCTCGTTTCCCAGATCACTGTTGTTTTGATTCTTAACCCTACTTTTGATGATTCATGTGGAGCCGGGCCAGCAAATGCACTCGGAGCCTCTTACACAAGGGAAGCCTGCCTTTTAACTCCCTCAAAACCACGCCAATTTGGAGCAAAAATCCACTGGAATAATACCTAACAGCCCCATAAAACTCAGCTCATGGGGCATTTATGTAAAAAACAGCGTGAAACCCAGCTGGTAAGGGACGAACTGAGGGGGATTCTCTGTGGGGAGTGAAAAACCTACAGGGCACAAACCCCTCAGCGGGGCGGTGTGGGGGCATGGGGAGACGGGCTGTGAGGCTGCCTCCATGTAAAACCTGCACATAAGGCAGGAAGGTGGAGGTTTGGGGCTGGGTGAGGGTGTAGGACTGTAGGTGTGCAGGGTGTAGGACTGTAGGGTGTAGTGGTGTAGGACTGTAGGGGTGCAGGTACAGGCCACACAGCCCAGCAGCGGCCCCCTCCCCACCCGAATGGTTCCGTCCCGCTCCCCCCGCCCCTCATGGTCTCGCCCCCCTCCTCTCCCTTCTCTGCCCAGCGGGCCGAGCCCCCCCCCCCACCTCCCCACCCCAGTCCGCTGATTGGCCGAGGCGGCGGGCGGGAGCCAGCCAATCAGCGGCGCCGCTCGCAGCCGTGTCGCTGGGGGGAAGAAAACCCAAACAAGCGGGGCCGGGGGGCGGGGCTCGGCCGAGCGGGGCCGAGCGGAGCCGAACGGAGCCGAACCGAGCCGAGCCCGGCCCCGCCCCGCTCCTAACGGTCCCGCTCCCGGCTGAGGGCTGAGGGGAGGTGCCCGGCCCGGCGGGCCCTGAGGGGCTCCCGTGAGGTGCGGGGCAGCCCTGCTGTGGGGAGCTGCAGCCAGGGCTCTGATTGACGTCTATTATCCTACCCGAAACCTAAAGTTCTGTTATAAACTACGTTTTTCTCTTAATTGGTGCTGAATTTGGGGGTTTTGTCTGCTTTTTCAAAGAGGTGCAGCGGCTGATGGGACGTCCCGCTGGGAGGGGTGCAACGCTGCTGGCATAGACCCACCGCACGGCCAGCCCTGAGGAGGAGCTGCTGGATGACTGTGTGAGGTAAACGCCAAGCAAACGTGTCTGAATTGAGCAAATGTGAAGCAAAATTCCCTGCTCTGAAGCTGTGGGTAGATCCGTGTGGTGCCAGGGGGTTGGGCTCGACGTGTCCCTTCCAACGCTGGGTATTTGGGATGTTCAGGGGTTAAAAATGGTGTGGGGATGAGGAGGATCGTGTATTGCATTAAATTAACTGTTGGGATGGGTGTTAGGAAATGACAAGGTGGTGGCAGTTTGGTACCGTGCCCTAACCCTTCAGTTCCTTTCCTGTCAGTGCGCTGCGATGAATCGTGTGCAGTTGGTAGGTCTGTGGCCGGAAAGTGGGCATAAAAGGGGAAAACCAGGAAAGGAGAAAAGCGGAAGGGAGCGATGCCGTTTGGTGTCACAATCTTGCCACTCAACGGTAAGCTGCTTTCAGGGCAGAAATGGATGAGAAAGAAGAGCCACGGTATTCTGATGGGACAGGCACGTACTGGTAATAGTCACAGTGCTACAAAGTGATCTGTGAGGATCTCGCAGGTAAAAAAAAAAAAAAAAAAAGTGCACGGGGAGTTGTGAGGCTGCTTTAATTTTGTGTACATTAAAGGGAAGATGGATGAGCTCGGGAGGGATGAGCTCTTTCACAGTGACCTGTGGTGGTTTGTGGAATAGCAGCTGCTAGGAAAAGAGAGCAACAAAAAAAAGTGAAATGTTCAAACTTACCCCGTGCTGATTGGCACAGAGACGTGAAAGTTTGACAGTTGTACATAAACACATACGTTAAAATATAACCGCTGTGTCCTTGAGGGGAGGAACAAAAATACCTTGTTTTTTAAGGATTTGTCTGAACTTGATAAACAAGTACCATTTTATCAGTATAGTTCAACCTGAAGAACATTTCTCTTGTGGATGCAATTATTACGTTGATATCGCATGCTTTTGTAGATAACTGCTCTGCAGAGGTGGACGGTCCTAGGTTGATAGAGGTGACTTATCAACTTAAAAAAGCTGCATACAGGGGGCTTGTACCCTTAACATAACGGTTTTTATCCTGGTTCCTCCTATATAAGCAGCAGAACTAACAACTGCTGAGACATAAAGGCTTTGATAGATGTGTTTAAGGGTGGTGCTGTCTCATGTTACATCTTCTACCTTCTCAGGAGTTTTTCAGTGGCTACTGGTAGTTAAGTATAACTTAAACATATTTTGTGAGTGAAGCCTTCATAGCTCTGTACTCCTTTCGGACTTAGTCTAGTGCTTTTCTTCACCTGGGCTTCTCCTTTTCCGTTTAGGCCCTGAAGGGAAAGCATTGAGACTTTACATTTCACAGTCAGTTCTGTTAAGCAACTATGGAAATAGAAAAGGAGCACGTTTATGTTAACACAACAGGTAAGTAATAGATTCAGTACCTTTTACTTATATTTGCTTAGCTGACCTCAAGTGTTCTCTGTTGTAAATCGTACTGCCTGTTAATTTTTAACACTGCTGCTTTAAGAAAAAAACTTCACATATTTAGAGAATATGTGTTGAAGTTTGTTTTTTTTTTTTTAAAGGTTATTTCTTTCAAGTATATATTACAATATCCTGCTTGATGTTTATTTTGAAGCTGCTCTGAAAATAATAATGAATATAACATTTCTCCCATAAGTTAGTAAATAGTGACTTTCGACTCTGTCATCTGATTTTTCAGTAGTGCAGGTGTAAAGGCAGGTGTGAAACTGCCTTGAAATTGACAGCTTGGTCCATATCACAAGCACATTTTATCATGCTTGGTCAAATTAATGTAATTTCATGTTGTTTTTATGTGCCTTTCAGAGATTGTGATGATCTGCACCAACCTTCTTATGTCAATTAGTTTCTGTAGGTTTTGTAATTCTTTTTTCTAAAAAAAAAAAACAAAAAAAAAAACAAACAACTACATATGGATGGTATGCGATGCAGTTGAAGTGGCAGCATTCTCCATATGAACTCTTACTTTAAGCTTGAAGTAGTTTGCTGCAGAAGATGCATTGCTTCTCAGCATTTTAGAATGACGTTTGGATAATGGATGGGAGGCTGTGAGATATCTAAATTGATCTAATTTGGTCAAATGAAACTTGTAGGTAGGTAAGTATTTGCTGAACGTTCTTTTTGTCTAATAGTAGTGCCCATAAAAGCACAGCTTTCAACTATGCCTGCTAGGCTTAATAGCAGGTTAATTAGATCAATTTGGATAACTTTTTAATATGTGTAAGCAAAGCCTTAAAGTGTATAGGATGCTGTTCCTGCTTGTATATGTGATGTAGATCTTTCCAATGTCTCATTTTAACGTCATTTTTTGTGTACTTCTAATGAAAGAGATTTATAAAATTATTCAAAGCTAGTTTAATCTATTTTTATTTTTTTTTTCAACCTAATTAGGTGACTAACAGTGGAGGGCCAGTAGGTCACGGTATTGTGGAGTAAGAGGCTACAGGTGGAACTTACATGGTGTTACATAAAAATAAAAAAAATGTAGTAAGAAATCAGTAATGCAGTATGAAATCCTGAGTCTGGACGACGGGTTGGACGTTTCCTGTGGATGATTAAATTTAGATTTGAACCTGAGATTGGGACTGTGTAGAGGCTACACTGTTGTCTTCCCCTTTTTTCTTAGTAGTCAAAGTCATGATTGACTCGTGTTAATTAAATGTTGACCATTTTCTTTGAAAATGGAGAGAAGTAAGTGGTCGTCGAAGAGTGTAGATCCTGTGTAGCCTGGTTGCAGGTCTGAACTGGAGAAATTCATGGGAGACTGGGCATGGTGCAGAATCTTAATTCAGTTATCTGAGATGAGCTGGTTCTGCTGGCGAGGGCTCCCTGGGGAAGAGAAGGAAGGAAACCTGTTCAGTTTTGCTTTTTTGCCCTCTGCTAGCTTTATGCAAATCTTTCATTGTGGTATTAAAATATTATAAAGCTGAGAGTGCTTGTTGTGGGAATTCTTTTCTGTACGTAATGGATGCTTTTCTTTTTTTAGCTTGCTGCAAGCATAAAGGGAATGCTTTTGTGGGAGTAATGAGTGGAAAGATGAAGCTTATATGGGAATGACTGCATTATTGTTCAGCTATAGCATTCACATCTGTGAGCACTAATATCTAAATGTTGCTTCTTTGATCATGAAGGAGGCAGTTGCATCAGGATTTCTTCATTTTACAGTGCAGTGTCCTCTTTGATATGAGTAAATACTATGAGGTTGGAAATATTTTATTAGTGCACTTTGCTTTCAAAACATTTTCATGAGCTTGTTTTGAATTGAAAAAAAATCCTGTTCTGAGAACAGTTGCCAAATGAATGCTTTTAATTAGAATGTATTGGAATGGTAAAGTAATATATTTGTCTACGTTCAAATAGAAGTTTAAAATACTCTTCATGTTCTGGATTTAGGGCTTCAAACTTTTCTGTAAAGCAGGTTTGGCACAGCTGGAAAAGCAGCTTCTTCTGTGCACCTCATCAGTGTACATCCTGGGGTTGGGGCCATAGGCTGTGGCTGTGAGACTCTACCAACTGCAGGAAAAAAAAAAAAAAAAAGAAGAAGGAAGAAGAGGGGGAAGAAGAATTTACAGGGACTTTTGCACTAAATAAAACATTCTGCTGAACCATAGAGTTCATGTGGGGGAGAGTCTAACTCTCTGAAATACAAGACTTTAATGCACATTTAAAATTTGTATCTAACTTAAGAAAATTGTGAAAATCAGTGAAATTATTGCACCTCTCAATGCTCTGAAATATTTTTGGGTTGTTAAGTTGTGAGAGGGCTTTTTTCATTGTGCAGAGGGTGTTTTAGAAGGAAACAGGGCTTGTTACCTATTACATGTGATTGTAGCGGGGAAAAAAACATGGTAATTTTTAGAAAAAGTCTTGAACTACCCCACAGTAAGGAACAATCCCTAAAGAAGAGAGATCACATTGTTTCAAAATACTTTATTCTGAGTTTTTGTTACCAACCTTTCCAGATTTTGTATTAAACTGCACTTTTTTCATACCTTTAAAAACAGAAATTAGTGATCTCATTCTTGTATTTTAAGTGTAAATCGTTGATTTTTCCAGATGGTGAGCTTTGTTTGAAATTCCTTGAATGAGAGGAATGTTGCTTGATGATGTAGGAAATTAATTTCACTTCGGTGATTATTCTGTTAACATTGCTGAGTTCTTACAAAATTTACTGCATTGGCAGTTCTGTTTGTTTCCAAGTCAAGCGATGAGTGGGTGGGGTGATAACAGGGCACCTAGACCTTCTGTGCTGAGGAATTCTGATAGATTGTTTAACACGGGTGGAGTTCTTTGCGGTTTACCTGTTTATAAATGGTTTATTCATTTGCTGTCTGCCTCTTGACATATGCTCTGTTTAGATTGTGGATGGTATGTGGAGGGGGATAAGGAACGCCTTATTGCTGTGATGTATGGACATATTTAAATTAAACACCACCGTTTGCCTGTTGAATATGAGTGCTGTTAAATGCTGTAATCCATTTTAAATGCAGCATTTTGGTATTTTAACATAAAATACTTTAAAACAGTAACGAAATTTCCACTTTGCCTCCTTTTTAAGAACTTGAGAACCTCAGTGATGCTCCATTTTCCGGTGATGAAGAAAATGGTGGGTCTGACGAACGAAAGACTGAAATCAATGGAAATTGGATTCCTGCAACTTCGATTACTGAAGCCAAAATAAACGCTAAAGCCAAGAGACGGTTGAGGAAAAATTCTTCCAGAGATTCTGGGCGAGGAGACTCTGTCAGCGAGAATGGAGAGACACAGAAGACCGGAGTTGTCATTCCAACGAGCCCAAAGGGGAAACTCCTGGATAGGCGGTCCCGGTCCGGAAAGGGAAGGGGTCTGCCAAAGAAAGGTTGGTGTAGCTTAGTGAAAAGATTACTGTGATGATGATTCTGTCAAGAACATAGAGATTTTGTTCTCACTGAGAACCATACTTGTAGCCCACAGTCTATGCAGGCATTTGCTCCTATTGCCACCTACCAACCAAAAAAAGCTAGGTGGAATCTTTATATCAAAAATTTGTGAGTATCATTAAGTAACTTGTGTCTTCGAGTTAGGTATCTTTTAATAGTAAATTGAAGTAATCTTTTAATAGTAAATTGAATATGAATTTGAACTATTTGGGGTTGAGGCGGTTCACAGGAGTGTTACTAATGCGAACTGAAAGCATGGCTATATTCGAAAGTATGGTTGTTTCAAACTTCAGCAATTCTTACATAGTTTCATTCTTCTAGTGTCTTACTGGAAAGTAATGAAAAGACTGGTTGCTGAAGTGGGAACGTGTCAGAGAGACACTTCTGCCCTTTTCAGCAAATATGGCTAGAGTCAGGAGGTGGTCACAAGCACATACTGAGTCAAAGAATGTTGGGATGAACTGAAATTATTGCATGTAAGCTGACTGTCCTTGCTTGCTGTCCTCTATTTCGCCAGGTGGAGCAGGTGGTAAAGGAGTTTGGGGAACACCAGGTCAAGTGTATGATGTGGAAGAAGTAGATATTAAGGATCCTAATTATGATGATGACCAGGTAGGGCAAATTTCCTTGCACAATGCTTGTTTTGATTTCCGTTATTACTTAAAATTGCCGTGATGCTTATATTAATGAAAGTTTAACCTCACAAGTTATGCGGGTGTTGGACTATCTGTACTAAATGCTCATTTTTATGTTCAGTAATGGATTGTTGGCTAGCTAAAGGGGTGTGATGTAGGAGTGTGGCAGTGTAACACTATAGATCTTAGACCTAAACTTTCCCTCTGTGTCTGACAAGGCAGTGTGGTTTTCCCAGGTGTGTTCTTTCATTGCTTGTTCCCATGGAGGTGAATGTTGCAATGCTGCTCTAAATTGCAAGCAAGCACCAAGTTAAAAATACCACACAGATTTTTAATTTGGGAGTTTAGTCCATGACAGTATCTGTTAGGGATTGCTCTCTTCCTTATATTTCTCTTCCTTATATTCCCAACATAGCCATTTCTTGTATCTGCTTGGTATTTGTTGTGGAAGATTGTGCCCTACAGCCATATTATTGGGGAGAACATCCCCCGAGTGATGGAGGAATCCTTTGAGCAGAGGTTGCTGCTTGTAACCATAGCTGCTGAGGTGATGCTATCTCGGTATGCCAGGACCTGCTTTCAGAATCATTTTTTCCTGCAATTCAACACTGACATCAGCAGACATGGCTATTGAAAACGAACCTGATGATTTCATAAAATGAAGCTTTATGAAGAATTAATATTCCAAGGAATACCTGCATGCTTAGCTTTTCATAAACATAGTCTATTGTGATAGGAAAAATAGGCTTTTGGTCTTCTGCTGGAATTCTTGACCGTGGTAAGCTTCCTTCTGATAGATGTTAGTTGGAAGCTTTTTTTTTTTTTTTTTTTTTTTCTTTTTCTTTTAAATATTGCTTTGATCTCTAGTATTGCTCTGAGTATTACTTCTGAAGTCTTTGAGGAACTGAATTATAGTGGAGAACTCTTCAGGACCAGGTTATACAGGAGGCAGCTGTTGTGTGATTCCTTTTTCTCTTTAGGGAATGTCTTCACTCACAAATGTTCTGAAAATGCCTTTCTCTGTCATGCTATCACCTGTCTGATCACAAAGTCCCTCCAGGGAAGAGGGAAAACAGGCAGGCTTGTCGTGCTGTCAGGGACAGAAGTACCATTGCAGGGAAGGCTGCTAGAAGTTAAATCTTCTGTTGCAGCACAGATAACTCAGCTGGGCTTTAACAGGAGTTTCTGTCACCCTCCCTTGAGTACATAGGTACTTGATCTCTGTGTTCATATAGTGTCAGCAGAAATCCAGTGACAGAGTTTGAACTATTTTCTGTCATTGAACAGTAAATTCAAAATGTAAGAAACGTGACATTTAGCCAGCATCATCCACAGTTAAACTGTAGAGACATAATCTGGTGTTTTCTGGTAGAATACTAAAATATAAAAGCATTAGGGATGTAGAAGGTGTTTTTTGATGCTATTAATGCTGCTGAAGATTTAAGAAGTGACTACTGTTTACAAAAGGGTTTATGCTTTTGTTTCTTTTGAAATAGGAGAACTGTGTCTACGAAACAGTAGTTCTACCTCTGGATGAAAGAGCATTTGAAAAAACTCTAACACCAATCATACAGGAATATTTTGAACACGGAGATACTAACGAGGTTTCGGTATGTCACATGCCTTTATTTACTTCAGGGGGCAAACCTGTAGTGCACAAGGGAACCCAACTGCCAGCTGTAAATGAGTGTTGGCAAGAAATGTGCAGTAAAAATAGCTAAGCAGTTATATTCATTACATAAGCAGAAGCGTACGTGTATGTGTGTATACGTATTTGTTTATAATATATATTTAATATTGAAATGATGAAATGTTAATCTGTTTTGTTTTTCAAATCTTATTCAGGAGATGCTGAAGGATCTAAACCTCGGTGAAATGAAATACAGCGTGCCAGTGCTGGCTGTTTCCTTGGCGCTGGAGGGGAAGGCTAGTCACAGGGAAATGACATCTAAGCTTATCTCCGACCTTTGTGGGACAGTAGTAAGCAAAACTGACGTGGAAAAATCATTTGACAAACTGCTTAAAGATCTACCTGAATTGGTGTTGGATTCTCCCAGGGCACCCCAGGTATATCTGCAAATTTTTGTGGTAGAAGTCAAAACCTTTTCCTTCTAAATTACAGCTAAAATTGATCAAGCAAATTGAAACAAGGCACTGCGTTTTGAAAAACAGTTATAGATTGTCTTGATATCTGTAATCCCCTATCCAGTTTCCCAGGCTGTGTTTTCTACTTTGAGCTGTCTCATTTAAATAAAATCTGAAAACCAAATACGTTGTAACTTTCTACTTAAGCTGTTTTGAAATTCAAGGTTTATATAAAAATGCTTTTTTTTATTTATTTATTTATAGTTGGTTGGCCAGTTTATAGCTAGAGCTGTTGGAGATGGGATTTTAAGCAGTACTTACATAGATGGCTACAAAGGCACTGTGGATTGCATCCAAGCTCGGTAAGTTTCTTGCTTTCTATAGCAACGTTTTTTTCTATTCCACATGCCTGAGAAGGAAATCATGAATACGGGGCTTCAGGATAAACCATGTGGTTCTGTAATTGCTTTTCTAATTTCAAACTATCAAAAACCCACATCTGCAACAACAAAATCTAGAATTGCAGATGCCAGAGGAGAAGTACTGAAAGTGCCTTAAAACTATATTCGATACACTGGAGTTCATCTTGTCAGGTTTGTCTGGCTTTTGTTCTGGGGGGGATAACCTGAGCTGAAACTAGACGTGACTATAGAGGGTTGTGTCTTCTACAGAGAAAAAGCTTTAATGTGACTAAGGACTAATAGCATCAGGACAGCTGCTGTAAATATGTTGTGAAGTACGCAAGTGATCAAGTGTTTTGCCTCACAAAGATTTTAAGTTTGTGTAGTGCTTTCCTGGACTTCCTTTGTGACGTTTCATTTATCAATAAAGAGAGTTGTTTTCAGTTCCGGGGTGAGAAGTCTGAAGGAGCAATCTCTGAGCAAAGAGGAGCATTTCAGTAACTAGCCATGCATTTTTAATTTTTTCCCCATAAGTATGTTTCAGGCTCGATACTGAGATGCTAAACTCATACAACTTCTAATGGTGCTTAACTGGAGCTGTCTTTTTTCACTGTTTTTCTTCTCAATGAAACAACAAACATCCCTAGTTCACAACATTTTTGCAACTACATATTTGCCTTCTGAAATGCTGTCTTGGCTTAAATTCCAAAGGTTTCACAATTCTTTAGACAGAAAACATTTCAGTGCAAAAGCCACTTTTCAGCATGGAAGCAACTCAAGCCTCTTGTTCTGAGATACACATGCTAGCCTGCATTTTTGGAGGAGCCCAGATACAGTTCCTCCCTACAAAAGAAACTATTAAATTATTTCCTATGAGACTGTTTCAGGGTTTCAGGTTCTGCATTGATGACACACAAACACTACCATTGCAGGATTGTTCCCTGTTCAGAGCAAAACATAACCAAAAGTGTATGGGTGGCAGAAGGAAAGCACAGGAAGGGTTCTCTTGCTGGCTTCTTGATCTGGGAGGCCCAGTGGAGTTATTAAACCTGACCTTTTTCCAGAGATAGGATCACTTCGGTCAGAGAAGAACAGTGGGGGTGAGGGTGTAGATGCTACAGATGTCTTTTAGAGATTTATTATGAAACTTTACTAAAATTTGAATTTCTCTTTCTAGAGCGGCTCTGGACCGAGCCACTGTGTTGCTGAGTGTGACAAAGGGCGGAAAGCGTATAGACAACGTGTGGGGGTCAGGAGGCGGCCAGCAGTCTGTGAAACACCTTGTTAAAGAGGTAACTCATGTCTACAAAACTCTTCTCCCCAGAGTTTACTGTTTGTCTAAGCTTACGTTGTTTGGGATGGAGAAAAGAGATGCATACATCCCATAGCAAAATGATGTCTCGAGTGTTGTATTTTTTTTTTTTTTTTAATACAAAGTAGGTTTTAAAAACTGATGTAGATAATTTTGTGGATGGAAATGGATGTCCGTAGTGGTCAGTGGGGGGAACAAACTAGGTAATATTCTTTATTGCAAGATTACACCTATTCTTACTTTAAGCAAAATTTTAAGCACTTAGCTTTTAGGAGTTCACAGTACAAAATGATGAAGTAATAGAGGAGCCAACACGAAACTGGCTAAACTAAACTATCTTTTTGGCATCAGTGATTAAAAGCACTGTAATAACTCAAAAAAGAGGGAGGAGGCAGAAACAGGGAAGCTTGATGGTCCCTGCTATGAAGCAAGGAGGTTTAAAGGAAGCAGTCACATTGTAATTCCTAGTTTGTGAGTGTAGCAGATGACAGGAGCTCGGGGAGAAGGTAAGTTTATGTAGATATCTTACAAAACAATGTGCTTGCATATTTGTCTTACATTATGGGCAGGTATTTGGCTTACATTGTGTTTCAGGTCTCAATTTAATTACGTTTATAAAAACACTAGCTGCAAGTTTCAGGAACTAACTTGCTGCCAGGTTGATTATGCAGCATGAAGAAAACAGATCATCATCAAAACAGTTGACAGCTTTTAAATCTTGTATCTAATTAGTTTTTGTTTTGTTTTAAAATTCAATAGATTGATATGCTGCTGAAAGAGTATTTGCTTTCCGGAGATGTACTGGAAGCTGAACGTTGCCTTCAGGAGCTGGAAGTACCCCATTTTCACCATGAACTTGTGTATGAAGTAAGGAGAAATCAGTCCCTTTGAGGACTGCCAGTAAAACCAACAGATTTTGTTTTGATGTGGGCATGCATATAACGTAACTGGAATTTGAAGCTGATGTTGCAAGTTCTGATGTTATTTAAATAACGAAATTATTTCATGTAAAGCTAATGGTTTATGTGTTCACTGTGTGTATGTTGTGCAAGAAGTTGCTGGTCCCTCTGGGAATATCCAGAGTTAATTTTTTTTGTTGTTGTGTTCAGATTATTACAGATCTCTGAGGTCAGCTTATTTTCTGCTGAAGAACAGCAACAAATAGTCATAGCTTGTATTGGTGTTGACTTGCTTCAATTGTGTACTACAACAGATTTTAGACATCTGTGTATTCTAATGGGTGTTCCCTATTTCTGTTAAGTTATCAAGTTTTCTCTTTAGGGTGGAATTATTCCTTCTAGTACATCTGTAAAAAGCTTTGAGATGTTTTAAAATCAGACTATATGAGAGAAGGATCTTTGTTTTATGTGGAAGGTGACTGTTCAGAATTGGGAGATGGTTGTTCACCAGTAAGGCCAAACACCCACAAACTGCAACATTTACTCTTCAATAAATTGACTCCTTTTAGAAAATCCTCTTAGGATAGGAAAACAGATACCTCTTGGTTGATGGGGTTTGTGGAGACAGGTAAAGTTGTAAATTTTCCTCTAAAGTCCTGGATGCAAAAAGCATAGACACAAAATTCATCTGTGCTGCAGCAACCAGATGGGTAGTCATATATCTCTCAAACCAGGAAATATTCTGCACTCTGTCTACTCCTTTCTGTTTTTTTTTTTTTCTTCCATACCTTTTATCTTTATGCAAATAACTTTTCATCAGTCTTTCTTTTCAAATAATAATATACTGGAATTGTATACGATTGCATTTTCTGGGGAGACAAGTCCACAGTAATGCGTTCATTGCGTTTTGTACTTCATGTGCTTACATGTGTACTTGAACTGCTATTTTCTTTTCAGTTAAAATGCTTACATGATTTGTTTTAGGCAATTGTGATGGTTTTGGAGTCAACTGGAGAAAAGACCTTTAAAATGATGCTGGATTTGTTGAAATCTCTCTGGAGATCTTCTGTCATCACTGTGGACCAAATGAAAAGAGTAAGTGTGGCACTTACAGAATACTGGAAAAGGTCTTTAAAAACTTGCTTAGTTTTTACCCACTTTTAATAAGTATTTGTAGCCCATTGCTGACTCTGCTGCTTTTTTTCCTCCCTTCCCTCCACGGTCACTCTGTATCCCATACAGATAATGCCATTATCTCATACAGACAATGTCATTTTCCTCACACACATTTCTCGTGTATTGGAGGGAGTACAAAGGGGTTCTGAGCAGCGGTTTTCTCTTCAGCTGTGGGGTACAGAATATCTGAATCTTCACTGAAAGATTTTCAACTGATTTTATGCAATTAAATGATAAAAAAGCAATCATAGTATGCTGTGATATAGCTACGTGTCTTTAAAATTATTTTTCTTATCCAGTATACTTCATAATCGAGAAGTGTGTTTTCTTCCTTCTGTTACTACCCGTGCAAAAGCAGCCTGGCTATCACAGAAACCCAGATAGCACAGAATGTATGACTTAAGAAGCTTAAAAATTCAGCTAGTGTATTTATATAGATGGGTAGTTACATAATCCTGTGCTATTGGTTGGTATTATACCTTGCTTTGCCACTAATTTGCAGGTGCTCTGCTTTCAGTTTGTTGAAACTGTCTGAAGTATACGTGAAATTACATAAAAAATCATCCTCTGAGTGCAAAAGGGCGTTTTAAAATAATACAATCATTGAATAACCAGATTATTATTTGTGTTCTTACACTGCAGGGCTACGAACGAGTTTACTGTGAAATCCCCGACATTAACCTGGATGTGCCACACTCCTATTCTGTGCTGGAGCGGTTTGTAGAGGAATGCTTTCAGGCTGGAATCATCTCCAAACCACTGAGAGACCTCTGTCCTTCAAGGTAGGTGTTTTACTAGAGATAGTGCTTTATATCCCCAATGTAGGTAACAGAAAGCAGGATCTTCGTGACCCGAGTGTTAGAGATTGGAACCCAAAACTAGGAAAGATGGAAAAACAGAAGAGGGTTGGACTGGGAAACCGTTTATTAAAAAGCTGCACTAATACAAAACCTTTTACATGGAGGCTGGGATAAATATTTGAGCAAAGCAGGGCATCTGCTGAATCCCCGGCACCATGCCTGTCTGCTCTGCAGAGGACAAAGGCCCGCCTCTCCTCTCAGCTTTGCCGATTTCCTGGGCAGAGATCAGCGCATCACTGAGATGCAAGAGTCAGATGTCACAACGATCCATGCAGGCAAAGCTGGAAGAAAAACAAAGCTTGAAAAACAGCTTAAATATACTAAACAGCATTAGCCGAATTCTAGGATTAGACAACCAATTCTCCTTTTTTGTTTAAAAGGAACTGGGATATTTATGCAGCATAAGCCCCACGTACCTGATCCTTTACTATCTGCCCATCGTGGGCTTTGTAAGGTGCTTTTTGTTTTGTTAGTGTTTGTTTGAACTGCAGGTCATCAGTATTCTTTTCTCTCCTTACTGGTCACAGTTTCATTTCCTGTGGGAAATGTGTGTAAAAATTTGATGTTAAAACCATTACTCACAATTTTGCGCATTGGGAATATTGCTTGTTAGATCTTTTCCAGTCTGGGTGTTTCCTTAGGCTTCTTAAAGCATCTTGACAGCTTGCAAAAAATCAGGTTTGGAAGGTTTAGTGACTTCATTGAAAGCAGCCTCCACATGTGGACTTCAGGCTTGATATTGAGTTAGTCTGTATTCCGATACCAACTGTTTTGTGGGCTTGGGGAGTAGGAGGGTTGAAAGTCATCGCTGCAGCAAACGCTTGATTATACTTCAATTCTCACGAATATATTGAGAGGCATTTTTGGCTTATGTACTTCAATTTGGGGTAGAAAAATGCCAATTTTAGGCTTTTAGGCAGCATCTTTTGCAAGTATGAATTACAAAAATAAATAGAAAAAGGTAAGCAAAGCAGAAAGAACTCGACAATACAAATTTTGAAAAGCTTCCTAGAAATGAACCAAGATGTGAGATGCAGATGAATTTTCAGCAGTTGAAGGGTGATTGTCAGCTGTATCTTGCTGAATCTTTTACACCTTGTATTTGACTCCCAAGATCAAGAGAAGATTCTTCACGGTGATAGATGAGAAAAAGAAATTACACCACTAAACTTCCTGAAAATATACTTTGTGCTCTCTTACAGGGGCAGGAAGCGTTTTGTGAGCGAAGGAGATGGTGGCCGGCTTAAACTCGAAAGCTACTGAATGTGGGAACTGACTCCCGAAGCCTGAAGTTTAAAGGGACAAGAGATAGATATCTATATATATACAGACACGCGTGCTTGTTGGTGTGTGTGTATATATGTACGCACATATATTGTATACCAGAATTCTAAGAGTTGCTTAGCACAGTTCATATTTTTTTAAAAATACATCTTTGGGGTACAAATCATTTTTTTTAAATAGTTTTATAAATTTCAGAAAGAACTTTTTTTTTTTTTTTTTTGGCATACAGTAGAACAACTGGCCACTCCGCTGTGGTGGTGCCTTCAAATAAGCTACCTTTTTATAAGTGCCATACGTTGTGACCTAATCATTCCATGTTTGCATCGATGTTTGACTGCCGCTCTTTCTTTCAAGGACAGTGTCTTTGTCATGAAATCACTGGCTTGTACAAAGCTTTATAGAAGGGTCAAGTTAAGCTGCTGTGATCCCATTTTCATTGCTGCTGAAGAAATACTGTGCTTTGGGAGAAAAAAAAAATAGCTATTTCTTTGTAAAGAGCCCATGGAAACGGAGTTGTTGGGTCATGGGACAAATTCACCTGTTCTGGGGCAAAACGCAGGTCGGTTTTAGATGTTCCAGCTACCACCTACCAAACCAGTCGAAATGTTTTTTCTATGTAACTGGAAAAGTGAAACGTTCTGGTAAAAACATATTAAAAATATTTTTTTGTGAAGCTCTGCTTTCTGTCTTCATTTTTAAAATGATGTTTTACAACTGAACTGCTCCCATCTCTGACGGGTGAGGCGTGCATCTATCACACTACGAGTTAGAAGATGTGAGAGAGCAGTGACTAAGCACTTAAATTACGGGTAACAATTTTAAAAAGTGTTGTTGGAACACTTTTAACGCGCCCCCCAGCCCCTATCCCCTCCTCCTACCTGTGGCCGGGCGGCTCCCGGCGCTAGCGCTGCGAGCCCGGCGCCCCCCCCGAGGCCCTCCCGGCCGCCTCGGCCGCCGCCCGCTGCAGCTCCTCCAGCTTCTCCAGCGCCACCGACTTGAGGGGCAGCACCTTGGGCTTGCACAGCACCATGGCGGGGACGTCCTCGGCCGAGAGCTGCCCTGGGGAGGGGACAGGCAGGGGGTGAGCGGGCAGCGCGCTGGGGCCGAGCCGAGCCGGGCCGTGCCCGCCCGCCCCTACCTTGCTTGGGCAGCACCTCGCGGAACGCAGCCTTCCCCTCCGGCATGGCGCCGCTGCCGCCAGGAGAACTACAAGTCCCGGCGTGCACCGCGCGGCGCAGCGCTCTGCATGCGGGGGCGTCTCCCTCGGGGCATGCTGGGAAATGTAGTCCTTACGGTGCGGGCAGGCATACCAGCAGCGAGGCCCAGGGGTAGTCCCGCGAGGTTGACCTGGCCGCCCGGGGTGTGTGCGGGTCGCCCCGCCCCGCCCGGGCCCTCTTAGTGTTATGGGATGGGCTCCGCGCCCTGCCCGCCCCGGGCTGTGTGGTGAAAGCCTGCACCCTGCTGACCCGGCCTCGGCAACCATGTGTTTAATTGCACTGAAATGCTGGGAGCGTCCTTCAGCCTCCTCCTCCAGGGGCTGTAGGGAAAAGCACAGATGAACCCACTAAGTCACGAATCAGAACCAAAATGAGTGCCAAACAGCTTTCTGCCCCCTGTGCTCTCTGCTCTGTCTCAGTGTGGCCAGCCCCAAGCTTCCTGACCCACAGAGCTGCCAGCCACAGGGTCCCAGCCCCTCTGGGGTCCGCATTTAACCCCAGCTTCCCTACCACCACCTCCCCAACGCTTACACAGAGCCCCTACTCGTGCTCTGCTAGGGCCGTTTCCTCCTTGGCAACCTGCGGTGGGCAGCTGCTGGCCCCTCAGGTAGCCCGCTGCCACCCCACAGCTCCCTCGCTACGTGTGGGGCCCTGCGGCCGCCTCGCTTCCTGCCTTTTTGGAGCCGGCCAAAGACAACACCGCCGGCATGGGCCAGCAGGGCCCAGCAGCCCAGTCCGTGCTCTGATTCACTTTATTCCACTCGCAGGTCAAAAGATTGGCATCGCTGAGGCGTTGAAATGGACGCGCTCGCTCGGGACATCCTTCGCGGCCCTTTGAAGTGCGCAGGAGCCTTCCCGCTGGTTTCGGTGGGAACGGCCGCCTCCTTTGTCTGCTGTGCTAGTCGGGGTGTGCCAATTAGCATTCCCCATTGATTGGGAGAGGAAAGGGCAAGGGACTGGAGACAGATTTATGAAGGTTGTGGATGTCTGTAGACCAGGACGTTTGACACGGTACGTGCAGTTTGCGAATTAGTAACTTGGTAGGTTTGGGTTTTGTTTTTGTGTTGATGGGCTTTGCGTGTTTATGTATGTAATTAGTTATTTATTTTGGTTATTTATTTATTTATTATTTTCCAAAGTGACCCTTCTAGCATCTCAGCTGGCTAGAAACGAGTGGAAAAGACAGCCAGTTACGAGTGAAAGTCTTGCACTGTGAAGCCAACAGTTACTCCTGCGGTGACAAATACGGCCTGCGGAGCAACAGAAGATGAACTGAAAGCCAGACGTCGGAATTAAATTGCAAGATGGTTGTTTTGACAGAGCCGATGACCACCTGGAGTCCAGCATTATGTGAGGGTTGGCATTGGTAACAACCAGAGCCCCCCTCGGTCACATAAGGAATCACTTTCCCAAGACAGTTTTCCTGCCAGCGAGGTTTGTTTGCTTGGTGGCAGGAAACAATGGCCAACTCGGGTTGTGACTTGAGTGTTTTAGTGACTGAGAAGTGGAATCTGGCTTCATGCTAAATCCATTCTCGTAGCTAGTCAAATGCCAGCTTGGCAGCCTGTCTATAAACTGATAGCACTGAGAGTGGAGTGGCTAGGGGGATTGCTGTCAGCAGTCTCCGGTAAGTCTGCTTTTAAGACACCTCTTTCCATTGGGGAAAAAACAGTTGCCATCTTCAGGACTGTAAGGACTGGATGAGAGAGAGGAGAGAGGCATGGGCATTGTCTGGAGCTTGGTGTCGCCCTTTTCAAGGTGCTTTACAAGCAGTGATGGGCTTAGCTTTGAGTCAGGCCAGCGTTCGTTCACTAGAGCAGTGACAACCACAGTCAGCAGGAGGGGAAAGCATGGCACGTAGGACCTAGTTCTACTCCTCTTGTTGGAAGAACAACACAAGACGTGAGTTTTTCAATTACCTGGTCTTATTCTGCAAAGGGAAGCGTAGTTAGAGGTGGCTCCCAGGTGCCTGGGGAACTCGGAGCAGGGCTGTGTGGTGATACCCACATCTCAAGTTGTGCCCTCACTGCATGTGGCTTTTTAAAGTGCTGAGACTCGGCCTTCAGATCACAGAATCGTAGAATCACTCAGGTTGGTTGGAAAAGGCCTTCTTTGCCGGTGTGAGAGCACCACCCCAGACAAGGACAACGCACTCGGTTCCATCCTCGTTGTACTGATGTCGCAAACAAGTTATTCTTGTACGCTGCAGAAAGCCTCACAACCACAAAACCAGCAATAATTTTATAAATGATAAGCTTGTTTTCCTCCTCCTCTTCCCAGATATTCTGAGTACAGCAGGCAGCAGAGATGTGCATTGCTGGAATCCGGAGAGTTTCATAACGTGGCAGCCGCTTGCTGAAAGCCCTGCAGATACAAAACAACACTTATTTTAAGTCTTGAGAAATATCTTCTCTTACCAAGGAGAAGAAAAGAACCCAAAACATGTAGGTGAAGCAATATGGCCGGTTCCATTTGTTTACGAGGCTTGTTTTTTGTCTTTATACATTTTAAATGCTTTTTATTTGTATTCTGTTTTTTGAGCCTTTCAAGTTCATGTTTTCCATTTTTTTTTCATACAACAAGAAAGTCTGGAATTGAGTCCTTTAAAAACAAAACTCCGGTTGAGAGTCCCGTATAGCCATGTAACTCCAGACACGGCGGGTTTAAAAATATCCCTGCTTTCATGAGAATTGCCCATCTCTCAGTGCTAAGTTTAAGTAAGTGCTTTGTTGACAGTTTAAGACGCTTTTAACAACACCTGTCTGTGTTTGCTTTCCAGGCAGATCCCTCTCTTCTTTTCCAAACATTTAGAGCTTGTCTCACCTCTGCATGTGCTGATGGGGTCAGAAATGCAGTGCACCAGCCTGGCTAACGCGTGTTGAATAATTCATACAAGTGCTTATGAAGGTACAGGTGTGTAGATTTCATGCCATTGTCCCCCTAAGGTGCTGAGTGGTACCAGAGGGTGCAGAGCCCACCGTCCAGGCAGCAGGGGGAGGGTGGTGCTGCTGTCCCGGGAGCAGAAAGCCTCGGTGACTCCCTGGGGGAACCACAAATGCCTCCAGAGCATGATGTTTAACCCAGTCCTTGTTTTTGGAAGGCAGCTGACAGACGAGTGATTTCTTTTGGTTCACTTTGCTGAATGTAACGGCTTTAACTCTGCTGTGTGACGTGGTGCTGTTCCCGAGTCCACCACGAAGGAGACGTCCTCGCTCAGCGTGCAGGTTTGTCTTCCACTGCTGGGCACACACAAGTTATCCAAGGGACACAGAAACAGCTTTTTGGCCGGCTGCTCTTTCTGTTCTCTCTCTAGCCATAACGCCCGGTAAAAGCGGAGCCTTTTGCCTGCCTCACTGCTCTGTAAAAGCCCCGCTCTGGGCTGCCAGGCCCAGGCTGGCACTTCCAGGAGGTTACCGCTCTACTTGTGTGGTTTGAATCGCTTAAGTCTTTGGCCTTGTGCCTTCAAGTGCCAGCAGAGGCATGCTGTAATTGCCCGTAAATGCACCGTCTGTCATATTATTGTTTAATTATTCCAGCTTCTCACTGCCACACACTGCTTAGTGTCTCTCTTGCTATCTTTATTTAATTGAGTGGAAAAAATCCGAGACTTGCGCTTCGCTTACGTCACTTTGTATTTACCCAGCATCACTGGATCCTACTTTGAAGTCCCAGCTTTTGTACGTAGAAGCCAGCCTTCTATGCAGAAAAAAAATAATGTAAATGTCTAAAGCATATGTTAGAGACAGAATCAATATTTTAACACATGGTAAACTCAGGCCATAAATCTCTTAACACAGTCAGATGATTGTATTGTTCTCCTTTCAAACTCCGCTCTGCCCCTTGAGAAACAAGAAGGGGAAAGAAAACCCGTGAATAACCAAGCCCTTGTCCTCACAATGCAGGATTGTTCTTAGCCTGTCACTTTGTCTGTGCCACCTCTTCCTTTTCTGGCTACTAGCTCTCTTTATTCTTCTACGCCAAACGCCTTCATCTCCAAGAGCCTTCTTTCCCTAGCCCATTCCTACTGATGGGTTTTAGCTTATTATCAGAATATCAGCTCTGTCCTTGGATCAGCCTGTGTTGACCAGTCTCACTGCCCTCTTCTGACAGTTTCAAACACCTCTCTGCTTCCTCCAAGCCTGCAACAAACCCGTTATTAATGTGTGTGTTGAAAAAAGAAATCATCTCGCAGAGATCTCTCCTTGTCCGTATGGTCTATAAAAAAACTTGGCAGCATGTTGACTGCTTTCCTTTCCTCATGCTCCCCGTGTCTGCGACAAATAAGCGCATGCCATTTTTCTGGTCCTATTCTCAGTCTTCTGTCTCTGAACCAGAGCAACCTTTTTGTACAGCACCCAGCACACACAATTGGGATCAAGCAACTCTGTGTTACTGCACCAACGGTAAATATTAGGGTTGCTGGCATTCTCCCTAGACTAGTTTTCCTGTCTCTAGGCAAAGGGACTTTCATGATGTCCTTTTGGAAGATCACCGTGTGCTTGAATAAATCTTGCTTTCAGGACTTTTCTTTTTTTCATAAATCCTCAGCCGAAATTTTCATTCACAGGTGTGCTCCGTACAATGCCTAGCTGCCTGGCAGAGCCAGCGTCGTTTCTGGGGCTGTGCTTTTGGCTTCCCATAACCGTAAGATTACTCATTTCATACTATTTTCTGATTTGTTTTATTTTTCATCCATCTCTTTCCTGCAGGAAAGAGCAATTTATATAATGATTTCACTGTGGAATTGACTTCAGGCTTTACTGCTATTTGTCACCATTCAGGAAATCCATCCCTGGCTCCAGAAGAACACTCAGTCCCTGCTGACAGTCTGGAAGAGGGAGAGAAAATAGATAGCAGAGCTGAAGCTATTAAGACCAACAGGCACATATTTTATTCCAACTCAATTTTCCCTTCCCAAATACCTTTTAAAGAAAATCTTTCTCTTTGAGAGACCGTGAATTAAGGTTGGTTTTGTTTGTTTTTTGAGGGAAGAGGTTGTTGTAGTTTTTTTGTTTTGTTTTGTTGTTGTTTTTCAGGGTACTTGCTGATCTTCATCTTCTTCCACATTTCAGACAGCAGAGCCTGCAGCCGTGACACGATGCAATCCCAAGCAAAACTGCTGCTGCCTCTGGCCTTGGTTAACCTGCTGGCAGTGATACTTGCCTGGGCATGGGGCAGCTGGCTTTTTACACAGCTCAGCATGGATATGCTGCCACTCCCAGTCACTTTTAGGACACAGCCGAGTTGTTTTTCTTAAGATTACTTCTGAAGAAAAACATGTAATAAAATGTTCGACCTTCCCAGGGCCACCACTCCCTGAGACCTTTCCCCTTTCTTGGCTTCTGCGAGAGCTTCTTTCCCTCGGCTTCACACCTTTATCAGCTGAAAACGATAAGGGTACAGAGCTGCTTGGCTCCCGGCTCTCCCTTTGAAGCACAGGCTGCGCTGCCACACTGTTGTGCCTCTGGGGGACTGGACGATCACCGAGGACAATGGGGAAGTGAAGTCTGCTCCCTCTTTTGTGTGGAGCAGAGGCAGGACTTGGCCTTTTATGAAGTTCAGCAGGGGAAAACTCGGGCTTTCTCACTCGTGTTCCTGCATTCCGTGCCCTACCCGTCAGCCTGGTGCTAATCTTCACGGACCTTTGAAGGCAAGAAATGACATGCAGTGCAAACGAAAGCTCAGCCAGGGTATTGGTGCCAGCCAGTTTTAGAAGTCTGATGCAGGAGCCAAGTGGAACAGGTACAGGGGCAGGAGATGCCGTGTACCACCTGCAGGCACACAGACCTGCGGTGCTCGTGCGGCATCGGAGCCCAACGGCATAGCGCAGCGGGCGAGGAGCTGGGGAGCCCAGGGCCACATCAGGCTTGAACGCACTTTCCCGGGGAGGAAGTGGCTTTTCCCTTGGAAAGCTCAACTCCCCAGGGTCCCTATGAGGTCAATGGAAAAAGTGATTTCTTCAGAACATGATTCAGAGTGCCTGAACACAGGCTTATCATTTCGACTACGAATGGAGCTTAACCTCTGTAGTTTTCAAGTAGATTTGTGAATGCCCACCCCCTCCTGCCCCCTAGTTTTGGGACTTATGCTGGGGGTTAGTGGTAGGCAGGGTGCCCACCACAATTCAGGTGCTGCAGACCCACAGCCTTGTCCACTACAGCACCGCATGTCCTATTGGATCCTGCTTTGTCCTTGTGGCATCTCCTGGGATGTCAGAAATGGATCTGCAAGTAGCAGAAGAATCAAATGAAGTCAAGAAATGTTGGTTTCTTTATGGATAGCCTGACTGGAGCTGGAATAATCAGCATCTGTTTCAGTTTAAGCGAGTTTTCATTCCAGCCTCTCTCCCTTTTCAAAGTACAGACAACCGAAGCCTTTAATTTGCCGTGTCTTTCACTAGAGAAAAGTAGGAGTTTCTAGCAGCTGATACTATCCTGCCTCGAAATCTACACTACAAAAATACAGTTTATTGTCTGTTGTGAATGAAAAAGCTCTCGCTTGTTTCTCTTGTTTGTAGTGTTGACTTTGAAAGATAAATTGTTTGAACTGGTTGACTCTCCGTTTGTGTAAGTGAAGATTAGCTTGCTTGATAGCCGGCTGGATTTGCAGTTTCCCCTTGCACTAAATAAACCGAAGACCTGCCAGCCTGGGGCAGTTAGGACACAGCACAGACTTGAAAAGGTCGGTGTGCATACTGGTAAATATGGGAAACTCCTCTCATGCCTGGCATTCTGGATGTGCCATTTCAGGGTTGGTGTGTCCTGCCTTTCCTCCTGGAGAAGCCCTTGTAGGACCTGGGAAGTGCATCTGAAACCTTGCTACCAGATAGGTTCCTAACGAGTTCAAAGGTAAGGCTGGCAGGCCCAGAGCCATGTTTTACTTGACAGTTTCACAACTTTTGAGTCATGCTGCTGCTCGGTTTTGAGAACACAGGCACCGTAACCAAACTCCATCCTCTTCCCATGTGCGTGTTTGCTCTGTAGAACCAACGGGAGGCAAAAAAGCAAAAATAACTTTTTGTCCCTCAAGTAAGCAGACCTGACTGAACGCAGAAAAGGAACAGGCGTTAAAAATAGCAACGTCTTACAGTACTGCAGCCCTTAACTGAGAACCACATTTTGAGGTTCCCCTTCTTTGTATCCTTCTTTGTATTGCAACAGCAGAAGCTTTTGCTCTGGAGGGGCAGTGTCTCTCTCAGATGCGACGGATCTTGTTGTTGGCTGCTCTGTCACAGCGCTGGCTGCTGGACATTGCCAATGGCTCTGGGTGTCCACGTCCATTCCCCAGGCACAGCTCCTGTGCCTCGCACCATTCTTCTCT
This sequence comes from Aythya fuligula, assembly GCF_009819795.1. Taxonomy (NCBI): domain Eukaryota; kingdom Metazoa; phylum Chordata; class Aves; order Anseriformes; family Anatidae; genus Aythya; species Aythya fuligula. Next base: position 27,479,402 of record NC_045565.1, read on the forward strand.
CCCCTTCAGCTCCTCAGCTGTGCCAACTCTTCCAGCCTCCCCACTCTCTGTATACCCGTGATAAAGGCAGTAGAGCCAAGATTACGTTCAAGGTGAAGACAGAAAAGCAGCGCTGAAGTCATATGCTATTTCTGTGATCAGTGTGACGCTCACAAAATGAAACGGTCTTCATCATGCCATCAGCCTTCAAAGCATGCTTCTCTCCCACAGAGCAGCGGGACATGTTGCAAGCCTTGGGTAAGAGATCGAAGCCAAGCCTCTGGTAAACCGATGGCTCAAGAAAAGGGAAATGAATAGGGCAAGGCAGGAAGGCCTGGGTAGGCTGAGGTGTAGAAGGGAGGAAGGCAAAGCCTAAGACTGGGAATTTGGAGCTTTGGTGTGATGGAAGGAGGCTGAGATTCACAAAGAAAGCGAAACTGGGAATTAGAGGAGTTTCATGCTGAGACTGGCTGTGCGAGGAACTGACAGCAGGGGAGGGACCGAAGCCATGGCAGATTTCAGTTTGTCAGTACAACCAAAGTCAGGGGGATAGGAAGTCGGATGAAGAACTGGCCAAAAGAGACTGAGCAAGGCATGGGGAACTGAAGCTGGAGGCAGCGTTGGAGGCTAAGAAAGGAGAGGCAGGTGATCGAGTCTGAAAGCCTTGATCGGGCACAGGCAGAGGGGAGGGAGCGGAGCACCAGGGAGAGCTGTGAGCTGGGCAGAAGGGAAAGCTTGGGGATAGGGGTACAGGGGATGTGCTTGCTGGGACACCCTGGCAATGGGGCAGAGCTTCCCTGAGGCTGGCCTTTGCTGTGGCGTGGCTGGCCAAGAATTTGCCTCTTGTTGGTTTGCCCCAGAAACAGCTAGAATTTAGTGCCCTGGGATGAGGCAGCAGCAGCTGCCTGCCTTGGGGAGGAGAGAGAGATTTCTTGTAGTGAGATAGAGAAAAAATTACAGTTGGGAGGAGGTAGTAAAAAGGCCACATGAACAAAAGAGAAAGGGTCAATTCATTAGTCTGGCAGCTACTAAATTAAGAAAAGGCAAGCAGGGCTGTTATATCAGAGGTGTCTGAATTCAGGCAAAGATGATTCTGAAGTTGCTGTATTGATCTCGTGGTCAGCTTAAGCAAGCTTAACTAATTAATTGCTTTATTTTGGTTCATTGTGTAAGATCTAGCTCGCAATAAATCACACTGCTTTGTAGAAACATGCTTGGAACAACTGTGTAAATACTAAATAGCCTTAGGAATGGTCATATGTACCCAGTGAATAGTCCAAATTCCAGGACTCATCCCTCTCCAGTGCTGGTCTAGGTGGAGGATAACAGTCTGCTGTCCTCCGCCTCTGTGAGTGAAAGGGGCAGAGGTCTGTGTCGGGCACCTCAAGGTACCAGCACTGCTGATGACCCAGGGATGTGTGATGTTGTGTGATCCTGTAATGACAGCTGTCCTTTGGGGAAGACAGGGAGTATTACGTGTGTGGAAGGACCATTATTAGGGCTGCAAAGCCAAGCGTTTCAGTGAGGCAATGCCCAAATGAATTTGCCTGCGAAACCTTCATTCAGATCGTCCACACATGCAGGTTATGAAATGCTCGTTAATTTTGTTGCAGTAATTCAAGATCCTCTCATGGTTGTACAGGTTTTTAGGGAAACGGAGACCACAAAACTACTGAGTTGCTGCCTGTGGAGCTCTCTTAAGGAGAAGTGCTCAGCCACCATACCACCAGGTTCAACATATGGGCCAATAACAGGAGTGCTCTGAAGCTGAGGGAAACCTTCGCTAATATTTGTAGGGATCCTGACTGTGGTGTCTGTGTTTTACATCGGGTCTGTGTCTGGGAAGGCTTTGGGAGAAGAAGCAGCACTGCTGGAGGCTGGTGCTGGAGCTCAGCCTCCAGCAGGAGGGCACCGCATTAACTATTTCACGTGTGCAGATTCCAAAACAACATCTTGCAGGGCTGTGCCCAAACACCCGCTGCTTTTGGGCTTTTTTTTTTTTTTTTTTTTTTTTAGGAGCCGGCGCCGTCTCCAGGGGCAACGGGGGCCGCTTCCGCCCGGCGCCAAGATGGCGGCGGCGCCGTGACCTGGAAGCCATCGGCCGGGGCCTCGCCGCGCCGCGCCCGCCCCCGTGGTGCGGCGGGCGGGAGGGCCGTGGGCGGGGAGTCCCGTGACGGCTCGGGGCGCACGGAGCGGGGCCGCCGGGGCCGGTGTTGTGAGGCGAGGAAGGGAGGGGGGGAGCGTTGCGGAGAGCGCCGCGGGAGGATGGCGGAGCCGCACGGTACGGCACCGGGGCGGCGGCGGTGGGGCGGGTGGCGGCTGACAGCGGGCCGGGCCCCGGGGAGGCCGCGGGCACAAAGGCGGGGAGGGCCCCGCAACGGTCCCGGCCCCCGTCCCCAACGGTCCCCAACGGTCCCCAACGGTCCCCAACGGTCCCCAACGGCTCCTCACGGGGCGCCCGGGGCTGTGGCGGGGGTGGGGGGGGAGGCCCCGTGAGGGGATATGGGGGGATTTGAGGGGATGTGAGGGGGTTTTGGAGGGGTATGGGGGGGGTTTGAGGGGATGTGAGGGGGTTTTTAAGGGATATGGGGGGGTTTTAGGGGGATGTGAAGGGTTTTTGGGGGGGTGTGAGGGGGTTTTGGAGGATATGAGGGGGTTTGGGGTGTGTGTGAGGGGTTTTGGGGGGTATGGGGGGGTTTGGAAGAATATGAGGGGGTTTTGGGGGGGTATGAGGGGATTCCGGGGGATATGAGGGGGTATTGGGGGGTGTGAGGGGATTTTATGAGGATATGGGGGGTTTGGAGGGGTATAGGGGGATTTTGGGGAGATATGAGGGGATTTAGGGAGATATGAGGGGGTATTTGGGGGATGTGATGTTTTTTGGGGGGGGGATATGAGGGGGTTTTGGGGGGGTTCAGGCACCGTGGGGGCGCCGCGTTGGGGTGCCGAGCTCCTCTGTGCTGCGTCGGGGTGGTGGTGCCCGAAGGAAGGAGGGGGGGATAAATAAATAAAGGCAGGAGGAAGCCCAGCCTCGCCGCCTCACCTCGCCCCGAGGAGGAGCCGGGGGGAGCGCGGTGACCCCGTCAGCATGGGGGAGCCCGGCCGGAGCCCCCTGCACCCAGCGGGGTGAGGGCAGGCAGGGCCCTCGCAGCAGGCATCGCCGTCCCGTGGTGCCCCAAAAACAGAGGTGGCCCTGAGGGAGACGGGTGACAGCTGCCTGCTCGTCCCCGTGGCTCTGGAGCCTGGCTTTGCCCAGCTCTGGGTGTCTGTCTGTCCCTGCGAGGTGCTTGCGAGGCTCTGGTAACCTCAGGTAAGGTGAGCGGCTCCCTGTGCCGCCTGCCAGCGCCAAGGAGAGGTTCGGTGGCACTGAGGGTGCGTGGAGGCGTGGGGCGGCTTGGCCCCATGGGCTTCATGGGGAGCAGGTGTGGGACAAAACAATCCCAAAGCCGAATTAACACTGAAGCATCGACAGCGATTTGTGACGGATGCATCCGAGATGGGGCTGGGGGAGCTAGCGTTTCGTGCGCTCCTGCACACGTGCAGGCACAAAGACGCTTCTGAGGCAGAATAGTAAAGCTGAGGAGTTGTAGCTGGGTGTGCTGTGGCTGCAGCAGAGATTTCTGCGACTGCTGAAATACAAATGAAACTGTTTTTGGTAATTAGATTCAAGGCTTTAATTTTCTGCTGTCTCCTTGTTTGTGCGTTCGGCTTTCTACTTATTATTTTCCCTTTTTACCTTCTAAACTGTTTTTCTTATGCATTTCACTAGGCGTTATTGGGAGCTTCTATTTATAAAATCAAGGGCTTAAAGTAGGTGGTGGTCAAATTAAGTCACACTTATTTACAGCCATATTTCAGGCATATGCTGTATGGTGATCTTGATATAATCCTAGCTTGGTTTTGGGAAAGATTTACTGTATCCTATGAATTTATTAATACTCTGTTGTGCATACGTTTTAATTTTAGTAACACCCTTATCCCCTTAATTCCTTTTGAATGATTTGGGCTTGACTGTCTTGGTTTTCTGTGTAATTATTCTTTGTTCTGGGCGAGCAAAATGACGGGCTATTTTCATAATTTGAAGCTGGATTCCTTTTAATTTAGGCTAATATTTGTCAGCCATCAGGATTTCTGTACGTGTGGCAAGGCAAAACACGTCCATCGGGCAAAACTCATTTTCTGTGCCATCTCGTACTGCGGAGAGATGATTCCAGACAAAGCTCTCCGCGCGTCCGCAGCCTTCCTTTGAGGAATACCGAGGCATCCTCAGTGAGGATGCTCGCGTCCCTCTCTCCTGCTCTCTAGAGATGTTAAACACCCCCCCCAAGGATTTTTTCTCCCAGGGGTGACGGCGAGGGTAGGGTCTGTGGCTGCTGCTCCCGGTGGAGTTTTCCCTTCCCCGTGCCAGCCGAGATGTCGGTGAGTGAGGCAGGAGGTGCTGGGAGGGGCGTTCCTTTGTTGTGGTGACACCGATCGCCCCGACGGGTGTGTGCTCCTCCAGGAATTGCCTTCCGCGGCCGGGATTCCTTCCCAGGATGGGTATTTTCTCTGTCAGTCTCCGTGCTCTCTTAGCTTTTGTGCAGGGGTGAATTTCTCCGGGGATTGCTGTGTGTGTGTGTGCCTTTTAGGAAACCCTGGGATTTCTTGCTGTTTGGCTGTGGCTTTCTAGAAACGCGTGTCGCTGCTGGAGCAGTGTGGCCATCCTGCTCGGGCCAGCTGCTCCTCGCCGGTGTGCAACGCCCGTGGAAGAGGTGCAGGCGTGTGTTTGTGTGCCTGCGTAACGCTCATGCATATTCATCGAGTCCGGGCCATAAAAGTATCTCCTGTTCGCTCTGGCTGAGAAGATCAAATGTGATCTCTTCTTGATCAGGCTGAGGAAGCCGTGCAAAGAACCCAGCTCCCTTTCGGGATGATTTGGGCAGGTGATAAGGAGACGAAACTGCACTGAGAGATCTCAGATGTAGTACCGCCGCGGAGAGAATTTGGGTAGGTGCTAAAAATGAGCCGTGTCTCTCTTCCAGCGGGTTTTCCTTCCTGTCTGAGGAAAGACGAAAACTTGCGTGTCCGTGCGTGTGCCTGAAAGCCAGCTCTGCCTGCTCTGCCTCCCTCCAGCCCCACACAGACCCCGCTTCTAGGGCCTGGACCCGCTCCTGGGTGAGCAGAGCGGGGCCGGAGCCTTGGCAGCCCGCATCCACCCTGCCTGGCCCTCCGCCTTTCCCACCCAAAATCATTTGAGGCTCCTGGCTTGTTCTTGTTTTTTTTTTTCTTTATTTATTTTCTTTTGTGGGACAGCTCTGTGGATGCTCTTCTAAGTGAAGCGCTGCCTGCTTTCCTCTGTGGCTGTGATACCTTCTACTTATTTTCATTGCAGGCAACTCTGCCTCTCGGAGGAGGTATTTCTGTCTTTTTTTCTGGTGGGTTTGTGTGTGTGAGAGAGAGGGCCGGGGAGGACACCGTAGCGAAGATTAAACAGCCAGTCGTAGCTAGATTGTAGAGATAAAAAGAGCCCTTGTTTACATTAAAATTGTACTGGCTGAGACATCTTCTAGTCTGTTTCATACAGTAGTCCTGGTGTGTTACAAAATCTCCCGGGATAAAATGTAACAGGTTGTATAAAAAGAGGGTAATGTTTGCGATATTACCCATTGACCTTAATTTGCCTTTTTTTTTTTTTTTTTTTTTTCCCCTGCATTGCTTGGGCTTGGCTGTGTTGTGAAATGCAAATAGCGTGCTATTAAATCTGGGTGTTCTCTGACACCGAGCCTTGCTCAGGGAAGGCAGTTGGGGGATAGCGAAGCGACGATCGCTGGCACAAAGCGGGTTTTAATTACCGAGGATTTTTCCATCGCCGACCCCCTAGGTAATGGATATGCCTTGCAATTATGCAGTGTTGATTTCTGGTTTAAAGCAATTCAATGCCGGGCAGTTGCTTTTAGCCTGGTTGAAGGTGGCTGCAGCTGAAGTGCCCGATCTAGGAGGGAGATGCGGGTGTGCAGCCCGTCCCCAGCTAGCGCCGTGGCCTTGCCGATCAGCGTGAGAACATGGGAAGAGGCTGGGAACGGGCGGAGATAAACCCTGCTGTGTGTGGTCGCACAACTTCTTAAAACACCCTGCCGTGCCTGCGCAGCCTGTAGTGATGCTTTGCTGGAGGTGAACACGTGGAGAGGCACAGGGCGGCCTTGACTGTGCTTTTTGGCTTCCCTGTGGCAGGACGGCCTGCGTTCTGAGTGGATTTACGGCCACCAGATCCGAATTTGCACACCCGCCTCCCTTTTCCTTACAAAAACTGCCGTGCCCCAGGAAGGTTTGTGCCTGTTTGCTTGTCCAGCCCTTTGGCGTGGCCCACAGGCCCTGCCTGCCCAGGCAGGGGGCTGTGGCTGGCTCCTACCTTTGCCACGCTCATCTCCCCCTGCTTTCCTACCTGGGAACGGCCTGTGGAGGAGCAGGAGGTCCGAGGTGACCCACCAGAGGGTATTTCCACTGAGCCCTGATGATGCCACAGCTCTTGGATCCGCCTGCCCTGTGGTTGGAGGCTTTTTGTTACGCTTGCATGCTAATTGTTCTTTCTGCTGGCATTGTGCGGGGACCGGAGGGGCTGGGCACCAAGGCAGACAGCTTTTCTGGTACCTTGTGCATTTGCATTATAATGGCTGCATAAATATTGCAGCGCATCTCAGTTCTCCCTCGCGCTGCTGTGGCTGCCACGCTTTGAAACGGGCTCGCTCTGTGGCCTGGATCCGGGCTGGGATTGCTTTGGGGGGGGTTCTGAAACCCCTCTGTGATGCTGAGGTGCAGTTTTACCCTGCCCACGTTCTGGTCTCCCACTCCTTCAGCCCACAGGTCGATGCAGGCGCTCAGAGGGAGGGAAACGACAACAACAAACCCCACCAAAACCCCACGACCTCAAGCAGTTAAGCAGTTTTTCACCAACTATTTCTAAACTGACTATATTTGGGGTTGCAAAACATGTTTGCTGGAGACTTGGTCTTGCATTTATTCTATTTCCAGAGTGCCTATAGATGTCTGTGGGAATGTTTTATTCATGAGGAATGCAAAATATTGTGCCACCATTGTTTTGGTGCTGAAACGTTCAGTGACTTATGACTAACTTTACCAAAACCACCCTAAATTTCCTTTGAAAGTGTCGACACAGCGACATGACTGAAACCAGCAGCTGTTTTTGGGAACTGGTGGCACGTTGCCATCGCCTACCTGTCCGAAGTGTGCTTTACAGAGCTGGTAGCCAGGGCAGGGAGCAGTGACACTCACCTGACTCGCAGCCATTAGGAGGTGCCTGGCAACTCTTTTTTTAATCGTGAAGGGCTTGAATTCACTGCATGTGGCCGCAGCCTTGGTATTAACGCGTTGTGTGTCAGGTTTAGGGGAGGGTGATGTGTTGCATTACTCCTTGTATTTGGTGGCCGAGCGCTCGCTCTGTCTGACTTGGTTTAGTTCGCAAGGCAGATGTTGAAATCAATCGGGGCTGGGGTCTTTCTCTTTTTAATTTGGATCTGATGTCAGTAGTTTGTCGCTCTCTCGCTTCTTTGCACGTGTTAAAGCGGTGGTAGTTGGTTAGGTACACGCTGTGGGGAAGGACCCTGCTGTTGGAACTGAAGTTGTGACAGGGCAGCTTGCTGAAACAGCAAGCGCTGCGCCTGCGAGAACCCCTAAACTTGCCTGGAACTTGCACAGTCACTGACTTGGGCGTTGTGTGTTGTGCTGCAAGCAGTGCAGTTAGCACTGCAGCCCAGCTTTTTAACACTTGCAGCGTCAAAAGCTGGTGTTTTGTCTAGCAGAAGTTGAGAGGAAGTATTCCGTGAAGGCAGAAACACAAGGTTAAGTAATATAAAAGAATAAAACTTCCCAAACCCCAACACCTTCAGATGCAGAATGCTTGCACTGTCCATGGGCTTGTGTTTTTGTTACCATTTGATGTTGCAGATTGTGTCGGTTTGGTGCTTGGGAGAATATTGGCAAAACTTCAGGATTTGCTGTGGTATTTCGATCTGTGCTCTCATTGTTTCCATCCTAATAGGAATCGGTATTAAATCAAGAAGCTGAAGAGGTGGCTCCTGACAGTTGAAATGGTCAGAGCTCTCTGTTGGTCTGTTGTCTCGTGTTGACTGGGAAGGAAAAATAAACACATCTATTACTTCTAGGAAGAATCGCCTGACTGGCAGCCAAAAAGGACCAGGGCCCGGTATTTACTCGCAGACAAGGTGCAGCAGTGATCGTGGAGACTCAGGCTTTGCTCTTTTCCTTCCTCTTGTCTGTGTCCCGGTCACCTAAATGTCACAGACAGGGGCTGCTCTCTTCTGCTCCGCCTGAGGCTTCTCTCCTGTGACCGGCCGTGATGGCAACCTGGGAAATTGTAGCTTGTGGACTGTCCGGTCATGTGTATAGTGAAATTTCTCTTCTGCTGTATTTTTTTAATGCTGAAAGTGAGGTTATAATCCGTTTTGTAATACATTGCATTAATCGTGTTTATTTATCATTGTCCTGGGAGGAAGTTTTCATGTGTCAAAAAAAAAATTAACCGTTGCATATATATATATGTACACACACGTATCTATATTTGGAATGAAAGAAGGCAGTCAGAATGTCACTGTAACTTAAAGCTTGTGTAGCAGTGCAGTGAAAGTCTTAGTAAATTTGTAAATAATTGCCCAAAGCGCCACACCGTGCACCTGCAGGTACTGAGTTAGGAGCGTTGTGCTGTAGCAGGGTTCAGGTCTGTAACTAAGCTTTGGCTTTATTTTACTTTCATGTTATAGCTAATCCAGCAAAATACTGGAGTTTATTTTCATCCTCATTTAAAAACAAGTAAACAAAACCCCACCAATACCAACAACAAAACACACAAAACCCAGCCTATAATCCCTCCCTCTCTCCCCACAACTCAACGAGGAAAAACCCGGGTCAGCTCTTGGAGAGCAACCCTTATTCTCCTCGTTGGGTGAAATCCTGCTGGTGGTTCTGTGCTTTTCGGACAGGGCTTCTGTATTCCCTTCCCCCCTGCCTCGAGACAGCCGCTGCAGAAAAGCAGAAGCACGCGTTGCTTTTAGCTGTGAGGGATAACCACGCCGAGGGGATCCTTCGCGTTGCCCTGCACGCTCACTTCTGCTTGGAAGCGTTCAGTTGCGTGGAGGCGCGGAGGGCAGCAGAGAGAAAAGGACTTCACTAGCAAACTGTACGGCTCCTGGAGGCAGCAGGTGGCCAGATATGTACACACAATTACACGGCAGTCTAAAATAGCTCTTCATACAAAACATAGTGCAAAAAAGTGACCTCCTGAAGGAGGAAGTCAGGGGCTGCCAGGGAATCCATCGCTGGAGTCCTGCAAAACGCCGGTGGAAGTGGAATGGGAAGGACTGGTAATGGAAACCCATCCTGCTCTTGGTCATGACATTACGCTCGGAGTACACGAGCTTTGGTTTTGCCGTTTCTTGTGGATTGATTGTACCAATTATTATACAGTCAAAGGCTTCAAAGCCAAGAAAAATCCGATAAAGTATGCAGGTTGGAGTGATTTACAGTTTTCTTATTGAAGGGATGAATGGGTTAAATGAAGCCTTAGTTCAAATGTGCTCGTTAATGTACTCGATCTGTGGCAATTACTTTTCTAATAAAATTTAAAATTTAATGCCCATGCATATTGTACGGTATTTGCAAAACCTGAAGTATTTCTTATTAAAGGCAATCGTATAGTACGAGCAGGCACACGAGTTTCAGTGAATTTCAGGTTTTAGATTATCTGCTTTCACTAGAAGGGAAACTTCTGTTAGTAAATAATGTGAATTAAGGTACATGGGAACTTGTGGTTGGGCGGCAAATTTTGTTCTGGCAAGTCCCTCTAATTCCTTTGAACTCCTGTTCAGCGTGCAGGGCAAGGCAGATTTCAGGCGATCGTATTTGTTCTGTGCATGGCAGGCTGCAGATACGGCTTTTTGTGAACGTTCAAACAATTGTTTGGCAGCTTTCTTGATAGCATATTGTGTGTGGCAGGCCTGGTTAGGAAGGAAACAAAAGTTGAAGTATTATCAGCGTGAGTTGTAAATCGCCAAATAGATGCAACAACCTGGGTTTTTTATTTCACTACGTCATCAGTAAATATATTTTCTGTGCTTTAGGGGCACCGTTAGGAACATCTTTACAATAGTGATTTGTCATCCCTCTTAGTTGTTGGAAGTCTTCAGAGAAGTGTTGGTAGTTGTCCCTTGCGTGTCAGCCGCACACCATCTCTGAGAGATGTTTTTGTGCTCCAGCTCTCTCGGAGCCCGAAGCCGAACCCACCCAGACAGCGAGGTTTCACTTGCATGCTGTCACTGCGGCATTATGTTTTCTTCTCCTCCTAAACCAAGATTCTGGTTATTGAACCAATTAGCTGCTGGGTGCAGGCCAGAACTTTCTCCTGCAATCAGAATTAATGAATAAACAAATTACCCTGGGACGCTGCCTGCTCTCCACGGGCAGAGGCAGTCGGTGCGTGGTGAGGCCACGCTTCGCGTCCCACCGCGGACCTGCCTGCGCTCTCACCCCTGTCCGAAGCAACGGGGTGAACTTCTGAGCAGGGATCACGTGTTTGCAGTGTGTATTTGCCGGTATGTCTGCCTTGGCCCGGTTTTGAACCCCTTCCAGCTCTTCTGTAGCAAGCAGATGGGATGCATACGCCTTCATTACCAGGCAGTTAACTCCGCTGGTATGACTGAGTTTCCATCACGCTCCGGGTCTCTGCCTTGGCTCTCGCTGCGTTCCAGCTCCCGCTGCTTGTTCTGCTCTCTCTAAGAAACTGGTGTAGTAGTGTTACATGCTCCTGCCCTCCTGTGGCAACGAAAACCGAAATGATTTGCTCAAAATCGGGTTGTGTAAAAATAAAAGAGAAAGAGATGAGAATAGGGAACCAGTATTTCTCTTCTGTAACAACTTCTTGCATATCTCAAGATGCGCGTTGGCTTTTGATGCAGCGTTCTGCTTCAAAAGCACACACAAAAATCAAACCAAACTTGCTGTTAGGGTACCAAAAATACCTTGTAGGCCTTCATGGCTTTGAATTAACCTTCTGACCTTTTCCTGTGGTAAGCATACTGCCCCTTTTGCACTGGAGTGGAGGAGCCAAGGCGCAGAAGTTACAGGGAAGCTCATGAGAAGCAGGAACAGAGACTGGATGCTGTGAGCTGGTGGGAGCCTGCCCGGCTCACCCTGAGCCAGGACTGAGGTGGGTTACAGCCTGCTCTCTGCTGCTGCCAGGGCAAAGCAGTGGGTGCCAAATGGCTGCTGCTGTGAAATGGTTGTCAGCACTTGGAGCCATGGAGTGATGTGCCACATCTCTGGGCATGTGGTGTGGCAACAAGTGAGCGTGGTGCCCAAAAGGGTCCCGAGGTGGCTGTGGTACGTCCGTAAGTGACTCCTGGTTTGGGCCAGCCTGTTGGCTGCCTTCATGGGAGGGTTTCAGAAATCTGTATCAGAAGCTGATCAGCTGTGTCCCGTGGTGATCAGCAGCGTGCTTTACTGCTGTATCTCTGACCTTTTCCCATCACGTTTTGTACAATTTCACTTTTGGTCTCTTCATCTTTGAAGCCCCTCAATTAACAGTGAAAACACGGCACACAGAGTTGCAGCAAATAAGAAATGCTCAAAAAAAAAGTTTCTGTAATCTTCGTTGTAAATGAGTATCTTCTTTTGTGACACCCGAATGAGTTAAGGCAAGGTAAGGAGGTGTAAATTTGGAGCACAGAAGCTACTCATTTTAGCTGCTTGTCTGCATTCCCTCATCCCAGAGCAACGTGTTACACTGCCCCTCTTCGTATTGACCCAGAGTGTGTGTGTGTGCCCAGGCTTTCTGCAAGTAACTGGTAGGCAGGAGCCTTCAACCATCAAGTTCCTGGTTGGGAGCCTAGCTAGATGTATAAAGTCTTAAAACAGAAGTAGGGAGAGTGCGTACGGCAGAGTGTAAAGTGAGCGCCCGGCCCTCTGCCTGCCTGTTGGGAGCCAGCTTGCTGTCAGAGCAACTTCAGGCAGCGGGGGGCGAGGTGGGTGACAGCTTGGGCTATCTGCTTCAGTTCTGATTTTTAAATTAAAGTCAGCGTCGTAGAAAGTGTTTTATGAACGAGATGAGAGACTAAGGAACTTGTTAACAAGTTTACATTCTTGCAGTTGTTCTTTGATGGTTCGTCCATATGCACAGCAGGTGTGTGATCTGCTGGTTCCCTGCAAGCCATGCCGCTGTTCAGACACTGGGAGCACAGGGACAGAGCGTGGTTGGTGCTGGAAACGCTCCTTTTTGCCCAGGCTTTGACCACTTTTAGTATGAGGTTTACATTGATCCATTATAAAGATGGCAATTCCACAACTCCAACATTTAGGATTCATCTGAGTTTTCCTTGCTGTCAAGACTGTAAGCACTATGTAAGCACCATCAGTTCTGTTACCAGCGGATCAAGGGGGACAGGTTGGACAATCCTTTTTCTTCTGATGTGATCAGGGGCACTTTGTATCTGAGAGCAGTGTTTGGCTCTGGTTGGTAACACACAGCTTCTCGCCCTGCCTAGTGCTTACGGGCTAATGGAAATAAAATACCCAACCTTGAAAAGTGACAAATTGAAATGATTTTTTTTTGTTTTGTTTTTGTTTTTTTTTTTTTTTGATACGTGCACTTAAACACGTGATCGTAGGGCAGACTAATTCTCCGGTGCAAGGCATTTGATTCTTTTGAATCAAGCTTTCCATTTGCCTGGGAGGTTTGCTCTTCAGTATGAGGTGTTCTCGTATGCTGACGCTGGCGTAATGCTACCATTATATGCAAGCTATAAAACAAAAAGGAAGGGAGAAGAAAAGGATTATTTTGCAATGCGGTGGTTTGTGAAGCTTGCCAAATTCACTTGTGGATTGCTCCCTGATTTTTTTTTTTTTTTTTTTTCCTCCGATGACATGTAGTGATTCTTGAAGGAGTAATGTGCCTTTTATGCAAGTCTTTTAATATTGGGAAAAAAAAATACCTAGAAATAATAAGTGATGAAATGAGAGCTCCTGACATTAATAGAGGCAAGAAAGAATATCTAACTCGAACAGATGGTGTTTTTTTTGGCTCCATTCAGATTTGTTCTTTTATCTCTTTTTAAAATTATTTATTTATTTATTTAAAATAAGATTTCAAGAGTTAAGCATGCTCATTGCAACTGTCTTGCTCTCTAGAAATGTCTGAAATATTCCCTTCACATTTAGGGGCGCAGGGCTGGACACGTCCCTTAAGCCAAGCAGCATTCTGGTGGTTCAGTGGCCGAAGAAGTGGAAGGGAACCCCAGGAGGTGCTGGGGAGATGGTGGGTTCTGGCTGTGCCTCCTGCTTCTTGTTTGTGTTCTAGTTTTCTGAAGAGGACCTCTTAGTTACTAGATTATTAGTTGTTAAATTTCAGTTAAAGTACAGATTTTAATGGCTGAAAAAAACACTTAACCAAGAGTGATCGTATTTTCTTACAAGTTTGCAACTTTATTTTTTTGAGTTAATTGTGGTGAACAGCTGCGCTTCCTACCATAGTTTCTCTAAATTTCTTTAGTGGAAAGATTTGATTGTCCTCTGCTGGGTTTGTGCTTGCTTTTTTTCTCCCTTTTTTTTTTTTTTTTTTTTTTTTAAGTGTAGGGATATGTGCAAGTTTTTGATATTCTTGAAAATATCAAAATAAAAACACTGTGCCTTGTCTGAAATACGAAAACTTTACACTCTCAGTTTACTTTAGCACTACGGTAAATAACCTTATTTCACTGCTGATTGAGTTGCTCTTCAGTTCTGCACCTGCATTTGGGAGCTGCTTGTAAGTACAGGAATTTGAGGTCCCAAAAATAGTGATCAAATGTAATTACTGTTTGCAATTACATCTGATCCCAGAGGGGAAACCCAAAGAGTTGTTTCTTGCCATAGGGGCCTGTGAGGGCTCCAGTTTTACAGTACTCTGGATTGTGACAGTATTTAAAATGGTTTGTGACAGTTAAAGCTGAATTCAGAGAGAGATCAAACTGTAATGAATCGGTGCTTAGATACTCGTTTCTCTTTTTGCTGACCTTATGCAGTGTGGCAGGTGAAGCAGACGTCGTCTTGCTTTTCTGCTCACTCCCAGGTATTGAAAACCTCACGTTCGTGGTGGTGTGTGCAGACACCCAACGTCTGAGGTGTGGTCACATGAAATCTGTAAGAGTTTTTTTCTCAAACAGCCCCCCTAACCTTTTAAGTTCAGTTTTAAAACACGTAGGCTTTTTGTTTTGTTTCTGCTGAGGTTATTTTACGGGATCTCTGTCTTGATCTGATTCACACAGAAAAATGTCATCTGCTCTGTGCTGGAAGGCGGTAAGTTCTGTTGCGTATTTAGAGATTTAGTTTGTGTGTGACATCCAAGCCTTTGTCTGTCTTAGCAGCTTCACGTGCTGGGTATGCGAGCATCAACATCACGTCCTGGCATGCAGGGCAGCAGAGCTTCGTAGCCATCCGTGGAACTGGCCGGAGAGGAGCATCAGGGACTCCTCTTTTTGCAAGGAGAGGTGGCAGGGCTGTTGGGGCAACAAGTCTTCAAGCACTGAGCTTTTTTTTTTTCTTAGACAAAAATACCACTTTGGAGCTGCATCCAGTTTGCTGGACACAGTAGTACAATGGCCAAAGAATGGAAGGGCGTGTGGGAAGTTTTCTGGTGGGCTCCTGCAGGGTTAAGCTGTGGCTGTAAGTAAAAGCGAAGCAGTCATCCCACTAAAGCACCTCGTGAAGATACCACGTTCTTCTGGGGGAGAGATTTAATTTAAGAGCTCTTGAATTAAAATCCAAGTTTTATTAATAAATGCTAGCGGTCGGAAAGAGATAATATTGTATGGGATTAAGTACGCTGAATGCAGCCTGCAGGAGTGAGCCTGGCTGTGGGGGGGATCGGCTGGCCTGGATTTAGTGGTAACGTTATGTGCTCTGTTAAGGCTGTGGGAGAAGAGAGAGCTGCAGCAGATTCCCCAGAGCTGATGTGAAGAGTTGAGGAGTTACAGACAGCCCCAGATGTGGCAAATAATTGAGGATGGGATTAAAACTCCCAGTCCTGCTTCTGACTTTTGGTCCTCCCAGCCACAGGTCACGTTGAGCCCTAGAGAGGATCCCTCCAGCTGAAACGTCCCTCTTTGAAATGTTTTGGGGTTTGAACCTCATAGGACGCTGATCTTAATATAAGCTGATTTTAGGGATCTCTTCATTTAAAGAATAGGAAAACACACTTAGAGCACTTACCTACACTTCAGTACCGAGCCGATACTGAGAACTGCCAGAGCAGTTATGTTACTTGTGGGCCATGTAAGAATTACAGAAGGCTTTGGGGTGGTAGAATTTGTGTGACACGGACAATGTTCAGCTCTTAGATGGCAGCTTCTCTTCCACCTTCCGCTGCCAGAGAATGGAAGAAGGGGAGAGAGAAAGGAGGAGCCGTGGGGGAGCGGAGCTGCCCCCGCTCGCACCACCTCGTGTCCAAGAGTCACAGGAGCTGGAGGCTGCCAGCGAGGAGGAGGATTCATCAGACACATGCTAATCCTCCAGCCTGCAGAGGAACAAAGGCTCGCTGTAGTCTGTCTGGCTCTTTCCTTGCGGCAAAGGGAGGGATGGAGAAGGGTTTGGGACGGCACGGGGCAGCCCCACACTGGGTCCTGGAGCTTTGCAGCCAGGCACCGCGTGCTGGGCTGGGGGCAGTGGCTGTCTGCCCCGGCGGGGACTGGCTCCCCTGCCTTCCCTGCCCTCTGCCACCCTTTGTGCCATGGCTGCTCTGGCTCTGTGCCACCCCTCGCTGCTCACTGTCCCTACGGGCAGCCACACCGTGCCCAGGCCTCCAGCTCTGGCTTGGGGTAAATGCTGGCAGCTTCTCTGCCTGTACCTGCCCTCCCTCTCGCTCTGGTCCTTTGTGTTTTCCTTGGAAGTGTCTTTCTGTGCCTTTTTTCCCTCTGTTCCCGCTGTTTTAGAGAATGGTCCAGTGAAAAAGGAACAAATAGTGAGTATTTGTTAATGTTAGTTAATCAGCTTCACCGAAAACTTGTTTTTATATTTAGAGGTTCAGGTGTCCAGTGTTTTAGCTGCTTTGTCTCCCTGTGTAGGAGCTCTTCTGCACTTCTTCAGGCCCTCTCCTTGCGTCCTCAGGGTGTTCATTTACAAACGTGGCATCCTGATTTTGAACACGTTGTTCTGGAGCATGTTGTCATAATAAAACTCGTTCGGTCCTTCCAGCAGGTTTGTCAGTCTCTCTACCTTTCTGAGTGCTTTCTGCGTATATCCACTACTTCTTGGGTTACCCTTGGGTTACCCTTCCCAGCTCGCAGTGCCTGGTGCAGCCCTGCAGTCCCTCCCATGTGGCCAGGTACTGAGCGAGGTGAGTATCTGCAGGCTGCTGTCACCGTCTGGGGAGGCACTGGCGTGCCTGAGCTGCTTGCTGTAAAGGTGGCATGTTTCTTAGTCATTTGTTTTATAACTCCTGAGTGTTCACAGACAGCTCGGGTGGTTTCTTGCTGACTTACACGTGTGAATGACATCTGTTTTCTGTCTGAAACGAGGGACAATAAGCTGCAAGGCTGTCGTTCGTTAGAAATGGGCGCACAGGACACGTTTGGGCTGCTTTATTTTGCTGGGGTAGTGGTAGGACCTTCCTTGTAGCTCTAAGCTGGTCTGCTTTTTCATCAGTTTTTTAAATTTTCCATTATCTTATTTAATTTATCAGAAGGTAAAAGGCTTCTTATGGCATGGGATTTGTGTGCTGGTGTTTAATTCAGTTCACGTCTGAATTTTTTTTCCATGACTTTTCTCAGGTTATCGTTGCTGCTACTTTCTGCTTTTACAATATACAAACCTTTCAAGCATGCTGAAGACCGTATCATACCGTTGATTTTTGGCAAGCAGAAATCATGTTGTTCACTATTTCTAGTAAAAATGTCACTGAAGACCTTTTCTTTAAAAAAAAAAAAAAAAAAAAAAAAGATGCCTCATCTGAACAGATTTTGAAGAATCTGCTTGGAAGGGATCACAGTGGTTTTCTTTTCTTTCGTCTTTTTTTTCTCATTCCCTGTGAAGGAAAACATCTTGTTCCTGTGAAGATGCCCAATTTATCGTGTGTTTTCCAGAATTGTTAGCGTGTGACATCTTTTAATCGGGCTCCTACTTATGAGCAGAATAGTGTTCAGCTCATTAGCTGCTGGCTGTCTTGACCATCAGGACAAAAAAAAAAATAAAAATGTTAGAATCTAAGTCTTGCAAAACTACTTTTTTATTTTATTTTTATATCTGTAAAGACTGGTAATTTGGGCTGTCAGACTTTTGTTACACTCCTGTAAGCTGCTAGCTAACGTTTGAAAGAATTACACTGCAAGAGTGTCCTTTTCAAATAAGATTGTGTAAAGAAGAAAAAAAAAAGATATATAAAATCAGTGTGGAGTGACCTAAGATACCACTCTTTAACTGACTGACAGACTAAGTTAATTAGCATTTAATTAGCATTTATCAGTGAAATGTATGTATGCAGGCTGCTTCTATGGAGTAGCTGGCGTACAGGCGGTTCGTACTCTAACTTGTGTGTTGAGATTGTTAAAAATACATCCCCTGTTCTTGAAACAGCTCGTGGAAGCAGCTTCTTAACCCTACTCTTGTCATGCCTTCCTTAGGGCCTCTTCACTTACCACGAAGGAGCAGGAATGCCACCTGTGCGAGGATTACTGCCTCTGTTTTATATCTGGGCTCTACACGGAGCCCCCGAGCACTGCCGCCACCGGGGCTCTTCAGCCTCCTGTCCCCGCTCCTGCTCCGTGCTTCTTGATGTGCTCGTGCTCCAGGCTGGCTGTGTGTCAGCTCTCTGCCCCTCGGCACGGCCGCCGTGACCCCGCGGGGAGCCCAGGAGAAGGTTTCTCAGCCGGGTAGGAAGGGCCTGTTCGGCCACGGTGCGTTCGACTTGCTCTGTGGGAATGCCGTATATCAAAAGAAGTCGGCGTGTAGGAGGTGAGGAGGTGAAACAGGCTTGGGGTGCATGAAATATTCAGGTCTGTGTTGCCAGAGGAATTCCTCGCAGTTTTCTTATGAGAGGTTTCAAAGTGGCCAGAAGTGAATGTGACAAAATCTGGCACGGCGCAAGGCAGCTTCTTCACAGGCTGCAGGTCACTGGTGTGAAGCAAGAGTACGTGGTGGGTGTCATGAAAGCACGGTAGGATTATGTGCAACACGAACAAAGCAGCGTGCTATTAACAGCTTTGTCATAAACACCTGGACTAAATAACTTGTCTTACCTTTTCCCTATCTTCTTGGCCCTCAAAAAAAGAAAAAAAGAAAACAAACAAAAAAACCACTACCAACAACAAATGGGAAAAAACAACAAACAGACACCTTCCCCTCCAAGAGTAAACTTCAGTTTTGAGGAGTGAAGTCTAAAATGGTTCAATGTGGTTACCAGAGCCTTCACCACAGCGTGCTGGCTGTGCCTGGCTACACGCAGCGCTCCCTCAATCACCTGAAATGCCCATGGATTTGCTTAAATAATATTTGACTGCTTTATGCCGTGTAGCTTTAATTCTGTTTCGCTCTTGGGGGAAAACATCTGAAAGCTTTGAGAAAGCCTTGGGAGCAATTTTATTCCGCGGCACCTTATCGCGGTGTGTAATGAGCCTGCGTTTGTGTGGCGCTGCTAATTTACGAGGTTCCCCAAGGTGTTTCCAGGCTGCCTCCCTCTCCCCAGCCGAGGCCAGGCACCATTTCACGCAGCGCTGCAGGACGCCGGGCTGGTCTTTGGGACGGGGAAGCTGCTTGACCGCGTGCAGCCGGGTAAGGAAGGGCAGGATGGGGCTGCTGCAGCACCCCAAGGCAGGGGGAGTTTTGCGGGCACAACGCGCTCGGTGTTGGAGATGCACGCAGCAGATGCTAACGAGAACTTGGCTGGAGAGCACCCAGGGAACGCGGCAGCTCTCGCTGGCAATTCCTGGTCCTGCGTCTGAATGAGGATGCTTGGAAGGCAGAAGTGCTCCGTCACGGCACGCGCAGGCAAATGTGTGCTGGAAAACGAGAGCAGAGGTAGAAATTGCGTTCTGAGGCGCAGCAGCTGCTTTGCCCTCCCTTTCTGTATGCTCACTTGGCCTGAGCCAGTTTGCTTTGACCAGGTACATCGTGTGTGTCTGAGGTGGTCAGATAACAAAAGCAAACAAAGCCCAGTACTGTAAAAATCCCTGGTTAAGCAGTAACGGGGGAAGACGTGCAGGCTTTTGTACCTTCCTTATTCTTCATTCAGCGTATTCTGAATTTGTGAAGTTTTGCTTCCCCGTATTAAATACATAACGTAAACTTCTTGAAAAACGTCCTCCTGGAGGAAACAACTGCAGCTCATCCTTGTGCAGTTTTCAAAGAAATTTTATTTAATTTAGTTGCAATGAAGGGGAAATGTACGCTTAAATAGGAGCAAATCTGATTCCGATTGTGGTCATTATCTCTTCGTATGAAGAATGCCAATCTTTTCAAAGAGATTTATTTTTTAAGAGGAGCTTAGCTGCAAGATATGCTAACGACTTTGAAAACTGAGGCGATTTATAATTGGAAGCTTGTGGGTAAATACGTGTTTTTTTGGTCTTCACCAGACATTGTGTATCTTCCAGACTCACGGACGTTGGTTGGAAAGTAAATCTTCCTGCATATGTCCATTTCTGTCCTTTAGTTATATTTAAACTAGGTGCTCAAGGAAACCAACCCAGACTCGTCTCTTTTCCCTTAATTGAAGATCAAGAACTGCAAATAATCTGAGCTAGGGAAAACGTTACCAGGGGCCAGGCTCCGCGCAGCGAGGAGCTGCCATATGTAGGCACTGTGGCTTTGGCTCTTGGTGCTCTGTGTGCCAGCAGGCACCGTTCCTTTTCATCTTCAGAATTATGTTAAAAGTGCCTTTTAAGTTGCTTTTCAGATAGGCTGTTTTCCTAGCAGGGTAACCCTCTGCAAAGGGATCTTGTGACTTGCAGTCACTAATTATGGTCAGAAAACGCAGGCACTGAGAGTCATCCAGCACTGAACTCTGCAAAATGGTCGTAATTATTACATAAAAGCCTGGTGAAGAAGATGAGCAAACTTTCTGGATTGCATTCAGAGCCGAAATGAGGAGAAGTGCTACGATAACCGATAATTTTGCTTTGTCTTTGGGCAATTGTGCTGCTGGTAGAGACTTGGGTAGGATGCTACCGAGAGAAATGTTTGTGGCTGGGATTTAGCGTGCGACTTGTCCCTCTATCTGTAAGCAAAAAGAGGAGAGCACCTCTTACTCCGTTGTTGCTTTGTGTGTTTACTTTCTCTCCCGCCCGTCCTTCTTGTTTTGTCTCCTGCTTGGTTGCTTTGTGCCGAGATGTTGCTTCTGTTGCTCAGAGGAGATGACGGATAAAAGAAAAAATACTTCTTGAATTTCATTCATTCCGTTTTTTTCTTGGATTTCCCTAGAGCCGTGTCCGTTCTGGATAACCCGTTTTTAGGCATTTCTAGTTACCAGGACCTATATGAAGGCGAGGAAACTTGCTTTGCTGAGCAGGTTAGGATTTTCAAATTTCACGTGTTAGGAGGGATGGGGTCGGGCTGCCGGCCGATACCACGAGTTCCTGTGGAAGCAGAGAGATGCAGCCCGAGAGGTGCGTGTTGGGGGACCACACATGCAGAAACTCCCTCATCCCAGCTGGAAATAGGCTGCCTCGGGGACTTAGCAGGATTCTTTGTACTCGCTCTGTTTCTAGAGACACATCAAGTGGTGTAACTTGGCCAAGAGCTGGGCTTGGTTTCCTTTCTGTAAAGGAGAAAAAGAGCAAATGCTTCATAAAGATAATGTTGGAGCATACAGCATGAATCACAGCACTATACACTTGTTTGTATTTGCTAGATGTGCTCAAAGGCAGGGCACAAAAGATTATTTTTACTACCCAGGAACTTAGGGTGTAGGTGCCTCTGCCTGCTGGCATGTGACTGTGCATCGTGGTGGATCTGGACTTTGGTGTGTGACATGGCAGCACAGTGCAGAACCCGCAGAGAGCAGGGGATGAAAGATGGATTCAAAAGCTTTGTAGGGGACGGTGACACCTGTGTGCCTGTGTCTCTGCTGCAGAATCGAGTGCAGTGTAGGCATCTGGAAAGGGATGTCCCGGAGGTCGTGCCTGGTTCCTGAAGTTCAAGGTGCTCAGCGTCCAAACGCCTCGTGAAGCTGACTTGCTCATAGTGGCGCAAGCTGTAAATGCACATGGATCTGTAATTATATGCTTATAGCTACAAATTTGTCTCCAGATTGAAGAAACCACAGCTAAAACATGAGCAAGCCTTCAAAAAATGGCCCGGTTGCTGGCCCTGCCCTGTTGTGAAGGCTGTGCAGTCACTCCTTGCACCTCCCGGCTGTGTTGGGACGCCAGATCAGGTCATGCTCAGCCTTTCTGCAGCTAGCAGGCAGCGTGGTCCTGGCTGTGGTCCTCCGGCAGATGAAGATATCTGAAAGGGCTTAGCGGGCTGTCAGGCTCTGTGCCTGCTCGCTTACCCAGCCCCGCAGCACGCAGGCTGCCCCCTGTGTGCGGGAGGGGATTAGGGGGGAGCGGGGCCACGGGCAGATGCACTGAAATCAGGCGAGACGGGCGGGCAGGCTGCAAGCTACCATCTGCTGGCTGCACATCTAGGGGACCGAGATGAATTTAGTGGCCTGCCTTCCCGACAGAGCCATCCAGTTGGCATGGACCCCGTGGCAGCCTTACACTGCCGCTCGGAGCCGAAGGGAGATTTCTGCCCAAAGAAGGAAAACACCAAGTGCATGGCCGGCGTGTCCCGGGAGCCTTCCTTTTGTCAGCTGGATCCTGGCTACCTCTGTGATCTCTGGCTACGTGATGGCTAGCCGGTCCCTGCTGTCGGCCAGCCTCAGGGTGAGGGTTGTGCTCGAAGGAGCAACGCGACCGCCCGCCGGCTGAGTCAGCGCTCTGCTGCCGGCAGCAGGAGCTCAGCTGCGCTCACACAGCTCAACGCTGCGGGTCAGATGGCTGAAGCTAGGAAATCGTAGGAGAGAAGTTGCTTCGCTTGCAAGCGGCTGCTCGGCTTCGGCTTTTGGGGTTTAGAAATGAAAGTAGTGACCGGCGCCTTTTGCAGATGTGGTGTTGAGAAGGGAAGGTCTCTGGCTGAACTTGAAGTTTCAGCCATTGCTCATTCGTGTGCTGGTGTTTTTGAGATATCCCCCACTATCTTAAGTAAAAGGCAAGCACTTTTAAGAAGTAACTTTCTCGGACTTGTTTGTGTGTGTGCAGGTGTTGCTGCCATTCCTAGACAGCATTTGAGCTCTGCCTTGCTGCTAAAAGCCACTCAGGTCTGACCAAGAGTTTCCTTGATCAGAGTTGCTGCCTCAAAACACTTATTTTTATATTATTCTTATCATTACTGTGTAGGGGAATCACTGTTTGCTCACTCTAGAGTGTCAGTGTGAGCTGATTCCTTATTTCTGTGACGTGGTTCATGTTCAGTGACCCTCACCCGTGATTTGGGTTGGAAAGCCCGAGCCGTGCTGTGTGCCTCTGGGTCAAGTCTAGTACAACTGGAGTAAGGAGAAAAATCATCCCTATCCCCTAAGATAAAACTATACATATAATGAGGAAGTTTCAGTTTAAACGCAGGCCTTTAGGCCTCTTGCTACATTATAAAATAACTAAAAACGTATTTGATTTGGGCATAATGTATTAGGCTTTAGTGACTAGAATGCCTTAATTTTTTATTATTCTGGGTACGTGATGTACCTGTGACTTGGAGCACCTGTTTTGTTTGCTGAAACACGTAACGGGGAGCAGCAGTGTTCAAGGGGCACTGCACAGTGGCCCTTCTGTAAGGCGATGTGCTGTGAGTGCTGTATCTCAGCACCGTATTTTATTAGATAATGACCTGCAAGCACCAGTATTCATTTACCCAGTCTCAGGTCATTAGTGTAGTAGTATTCCTGGAATTACAAACATTGCTGTTCTTACGTTACTGTGTTATTTTATAAAGCTCTTACTGCACGGATGATTTGGGTTCTGGTCCTCAAAGAAGCTGAAGTCTCTTTCCAATGCCTTGTGTACTTCACTGAGGTTCCCAATGTGCGTGAGGTGGATGTGGTACCCTGCCAGGCGGCTAAGGAAGATGGTACAGCTTGGGCTGAAATTGTTTCCGAAGCTTTGTCAGAACAGCCCAGGTGTATTGACCTGCTTGCCAGACGTAAGGAAGAGCAAATGAAAATTCTGATGCTGGTTATTTATAACTATTTACACGTATTTTTATATATATATATATATTTGAAACAGGCAAGGGGTTATATTCCTTACCTTCTCCAAAAATTGTATTTTCCTTCATACGCTGCACCAAGCAGGAGCCTTGCTCCATTTTCCGAGATGTCCAGCACACAGTTAAATGTCTTTATGTCAATTAATATTGCCAGGAAGTCAGCTTGAACAGCGTTGGAAAATGGAAGTAGTTGGCAGAACTGGCTAATTTCACTGAATTTCCTTTTGCTAAAAATATCTCTAAAAGAAGCTCTCCTTTTGAAATACAATGAGAGCTTGTTGGGCTCTAGCGTAGAATTGATGGTGACTCTTGTCCTTTAATGAAAAGGGCTTGAAAAATGTGAATAACCTTTTGAGAAATATTCGGCTTCCTCTGTGCTATGCGCAGTGATGCTCGTGTCCCTCAGAAATTTGGGTGTCTGCTGGGCTGTATCTGTGAGTAACCCTGTTAGCCAGGGCGATCTGCAGCAGCAGTGACATTTCTGTCGAGGTGCTTAGGTGAGGCCGAGCATCTCGTTGTGTGCGTGCTGGCTGCATCGAGCAGGGTTGCTGGGTCAAGCTTTGGGACAGCCGGACTGCAGAATTCCTCAACGGAGGCTTTTTGCTTTCCTTCCTAGAAGCATCGCTGCAGTCGCTGCATGGACTAGGTTTAGAAACAGAGTCTAAACCTTCCCAGACTATTTTGAGTGTGTTTTGTGGTCTCAGGCAGTAATTAAAATCCCCAGGACAGGGAGAAGAGACAGGTGCAGTGCATTTAATCGCCAGCCTGTTGTCATGGTGGACAAGGTGTGTGTTTTGAAGGCCTGCTGCCCTCCTGAGCTCTGCTCTTGTTTCGGTGCATTAGACACCTACCTCTGCCTGCTGCTTGCTTGCAAGCTGACTGCCTCTAACATCCTGAACTTTGAGGAAAGGTTGAAATACCTGGTAGCGACACTTCTGTATTGATCTGATTTTAATCCTCATTTTTCAATTTTTATCCTTTTGTATAGGCAAAAATGTATTTTTTTTGTCCCTCAGAGTCAAATGAAATGCTAAATTGGCATGGTGTAAAGGGGAGCACCTCCCACCTGCTTTGTTTTTTCAGACTGCAAGTCATCGCTGGTGAAGACAGTGAGATGCACGCAGCTTGCTTGGAGCATTTGCCCTCCTTTCACCAGCACTGGTCTCCCACTGGCTTTCCTCTCGGAGTCTCCTTCAGAACCTGCTTCTGCAGTGCCTATAAGGCATTAACCAAGTCCCTCTTGTCAAGGCTTAAATTTGACTAAATTGAAATCTTGTAAGAGCAGCAGCCTTTTTTTTGTAGGGGATGAGGGGACACTTCGGGGTCTGGCTATGTGATAAAAATCTCAGTATTACGAGGACTTGGAACCTGGCAGTGTTAGTACTGGGCTCTGCTGGCCACCTTTAGTGCTGAAAACCAGCTGACAGACACTTGAGGCTCTTACCCTTCAGTCAGCTGCGTTTTTGCATGTGGAGTCATTGCATTTCCTACTGCAGGAGGTTTGCAAGCATGTAGATGACACGGTGCCGAGAGCAGGTCCTAAAACAGAACGTGGCGAGGCTGGTAAGCTGGAGATTAGGGCAGGTTAATGGATGGTGTAAAAGCTGGGTGTAAAATCTTCATCCTGCAATAAGGAGCTAGCTTGTGCTGCTTTGGAAATCTCCGGTGGTGCAAACGTCAAAATTAAAAGCTGCTGATCTCAAGCTGCCCAAGTCCTTTACTTGGTTGTGAGCTGTGCTAGTAAACAGCCAGATTTGCTGCAGAGGTGAAATGTCTTGCCCTCCTTACCCTGTCCCCAAATAGATTGTTTTTTATTGGGTTTGTTTTTATGTGAATGAGCACAGTGAGCAAAGCCTGCTGGTGTGTTCTTTGAACGCATGTTTATACTTGAAAGTAAGCAAACACAGTGTAACCGTGCAATTAAAAATAGCTGCTGAAGCTCTGCTACAAGTTTCTTGTAGTTCTAGTTCTTGATGATGGTTCAAGCATGCAAAATATTACCTAATGGATTTTGATTAGCAGCTGTATGAGCTGGTGCAGAAGGTGGAATGCCATGAAGGAGAGGGTTCCTGCGTGATGCTTTTGTGAAGGTGTAAAAGGGACTCTGTAGGTTTCAGATACTTGTTTCATTATTAGGATGCATTGTATTCACTTGGGGGGGG
This sequence comes from Aythya fuligula, assembly GCF_009819795.1. Taxonomy (NCBI): domain Eukaryota; kingdom Metazoa; phylum Chordata; class Aves; order Anseriformes; family Anatidae; genus Aythya; species Aythya fuligula. The sequence goes on from NC_045565.1 coordinate 27,504,817, forward strand.
AAGTCAAGATGTTTTTCAGAGACGTTATATCCTATGTTTATGAAAAACTCCTTCCTAATTTTGCTTGTCTGGAAGCGTAACGTGCTACATTCCTTCAGAGCTTTCAGCTGACTTCTCAATTGGCTTATTCTCTAATGAACTTCTTCAGATAGTTAAAAATCTTTCCGTTCGTGTCCTCGAGGTGCATGAGCCTGGTGACAGCGTGCTGTTCCTGTGGTCCAGGACGGGTCGGGAGGGAGATCTCCCAGTGAGTGGAGGGAATATTTGTGTTGGTGACCAGGTCTAGCTGTGACATCAGGTGGCAGCTCGTGACTCCAATGGAGCACTGAAGGCAGTGTTGTTCTTAAGGGCTGTACTTTGCTTTCCTCGTGTGTGCTAATTACCATAGCTCTTCTACTACAGTGGATCTTCTGAGCAGCAGGTGTAGTATTTTGTGGTAACACCGGGTTTTTTGTTGGCGTTTGAAGAGAAGGACAAATTATTAACCTGAGTGAGTGAGTGCTGGCTGGAAGTAGAAACATTCACGGTTTAACTGGAAGGGAGGTTTTGTATTTACACTAACTTTGGCTTCTTTTCTCTCCTGTGTTACAGAAATACTAATACGGAGTGCTTGACCTTCTAATCCCTAACAGCTGAATCTCCTGAGACCAGGATTAGGACAGAGTGCCTTCAGAACCAATATGTAGCAAATGGGTATCGCACCTCCGAAGCTCCTCCCTTGGTTCAACACGTGCGTGTTGTAAGGATCCTCGTAGCCTCAGCAGTGAGTCGTTCTTGTTGACTTCAGAAACGGATTTCATGTGGTGCTTGCTGAACACTGAGTCACCATGAGTAGTAACCTGGGAAAAGAAAAGGACTGTAAAGAGAAGGATCCAAAAGTCCCGTCGTCAAAAGAAAGGGAGAAGGAGGCCAAAGCCTCCGGAGGATTTGGGAAAGACAGCAAAGAGAAGGAGCCTAAGACCAAAGGGAAAGATGCCAAAGACGGAAAGAAGGACTCCAGTAGCACGCAGCCTGGGGTAGCTTTTTCAGTGGACAATACGATAAAAAGACCTAACCCAGCCACAGGTACCCGCAAAAAATCCAGCAACGCTGAAGTGATCAAAGAGCTAAATAAATGCCGGGAAGAGAATTCGATGCGCTTGGACTTGTCCAAGAGGTCTATACACATGCTTCCATCCGCTGTCAAAGAGTTAACGCAGTTAACAGAACTTTATTTATACAGTAACAAACTGCAGTCTCTACCAGCAGAGGTGGGCTGTCTGGTGAACCTGATGACACTGGCCCTGAGTGAAAACTCACTCACCAGCCTGCCCGACTCTCTGGATAACTTGAAGAAGCTGCGCATGCTTGACCTGCGGCACAACAAGCTGCGAGAGATCCCGGCGGTGGTGTACAGGCTGAGCTCTCTCGCCACTCTTTACCTACGCTTTAATCGTATAACTACTGTGGAAAAGGATATCAAAAACTTGTCAAAGCTCACCATGCTTAGCATACGAGAGAACAAAATCAAGCAACTACCTGCTGAAATTGGTAAGCGATGGCACTGATTAAGGGCTTAATTCAATGCTTGAGTTAATTTTTGCAATTCAGTTCTGTATACATAAGCTGCCACTTGTTGGGGTGCTCTGCCACTTCTAAAATGTGCATGCAGTTATGGTCTTGGTCATATTGTAGCAGTCTTAGCTTATACAGAGAGTAACCAATACCCTAGATGTATATTTTTAAACAAAACAACACCCTTTTTCTTCTTAATCCATCATTTTAAAACCAGCTATATCTTGTTTTCATCTTTGCCTTGTGCTTTCACATATTGTGTCTTTGGAGCCCAGATGGTTTAAAAGAAAAAGAAAAGATACAGGGGCACGTCTTATTTTCGGATTTCTTTATAAATCATTTACGATCTGTTGCAAGTTACAAACACATCATGGGCATGTTAGGGAGAGGTATGACCACAGCAGTAGAAGGTGGACAAGGTAGCTACATGCTATTAACATGAGCAAGTTGCTGGATGCCCTAACAGCTGATAATGCAGGTTAATGATTCGTGAGAGCCTCTACCTTTTCTCGGTCATGAATATATTAATATGTGGAATCTCAGTATAAAGTGACCAAATGTTGCGTGCACAGTTGATGATTCTTATGACTTTTTAATGAGGAATATTTGTTTTTCCAAGCGTTGTTGCAAAAGTTTGAAAGATGGTTACGTGAAATGATATAAAAATGGCTTATTGATTTGGAATAGTTTATTACAAAAAGAGCAGTGGATTGGCTGTATATCAGTAACTCCTGAGTTGTTCCCAGTAGGTTGAGATTCATGGAAAACATCTCTTCCTCAGACTGATCTCAAGCAGTGCTTCAGTAACGTATGTGTTTCATAAAAGGGAGTGTATCATAAGCTTTTTCTCTAGGTAGCTTCAGTTTATAAAACACAAGCGCAGTTTAGTGCTGTTAGGTGGAGGGGGAACAGAAACTTCTTCATGCATTGGAGAGAGTTGAAACAGTTCCTGAAAGTGTGGGGAAAATCTTGTAGCAGACCCTTACTCCTTGTAACACCGAGTAAGCATTCCTACACCCTGTGTTCATAAATGGCTGTGGCACTTCTCCCTGTCACTACACTTGTGCATGGGCTCAGTTAAGCACTACTGAAGTTGTCCCGATGTTCCCTAATTTTGCAGAGTTTGGGAAATGCTCATTTGGATCCCAAACTGATCTCTTCTAAGCCAGCAGTGTTTGCCTCCTTCTGCGTAAGGTAACGTGTGCTGGATAGCAAGAACTGCTGGGCACTTCTTACATGCTGATGTGCAGACGGCTTCTGCTTCATCAGGGAGTGAAGAAATGTGGTGAAGCTGTCTGCCGGTGGTGTCAGTCTTTGGCTCCCCGCAGGTGCTGTTGAAGTGGATTGTGCTAGAGCCACAGAAACTCATTTTTGCTGGGCAGAAATGGAACAGCGAATACGGTACATTTTCTGATAAAATGATTTTTCAGTTGGCAGCTAACATCTTAGCAGTCCTGGGAATTTCCCCTGGGAGAGCTGAGGAATAATAATTTGGATCTATTATTTGACACTTTGGTTTCAACCTAACAGCCCGGGTCTTTCTCAAATCCAGGAGCCATACTGCAGTGTGCTGCGTGCTGCTGCAGACGTCAAAGAAATTGTGACCGATTCAGTTGCCTGGGTTATGTTATGCCTTTGTCAGTACTTTACCTGTGCCTGTTCTGTGGCTGTTATTAAATACAACCCAGCAAAGAGTCAGCCTCTGAAGTTCATCTGGGGATAGTTCTGCATAAATTTAAATTAATCATAGTCTGTGAAGAAAAGGCTTTCTTGCGATGTTGCATTCCAGTGTTTGGTGTTGCCCTTTCCAAACCTTTAGTAGGTGTGTTTGATACTGCAGATATTGCTGCTGGTGGAGCTGCTTTGCTTCTTGCTGTTTTGTTTGTGCAATCTCATAGTTAGGTTTCCACTAAAATCCATGGTTTCTCTACATACAGGTGCTCAAAGTAGACTTGAAAGAGATCATGTGTAACAGCTGCATGGAGAAAATTAGTTACTTCTTTTATTTGCTTTTTTTTTTTTTTTTTGTCTTGATAGCGTCCTGGCAGAGGTCTTGGTTCTTTATCAAGCTCCAGCTTGAGAACACGAACTACTTTACTTCTCTCTGTGTATCCAGAAGTTTGTCGTGCCTGTGTTTGCATTGTGGTAATGGTTATATTCCTTTCGTGGGTCAGCACCTCACCGTGGAAGGCATTTTAGAAGCACAACTGCAAGAAGACTCACTCCAATGAAGAATTTTGAAGGGCTATCACCACGTTTAACTGCAGACTTAATCCAAAGCCCATCTCTCTGACTAGGTTGCCTGTAATTGAATCATTGTAAAAATTAGTTTAAAGGATTTTGAAATTTAAGAAACACAGAATTATAACTGTCAAAACACACACAACAGCTATTTGAAAATCTTTTTTCCTCAAGTAGTGAAAACAGACAAGGCAGTTTCACTTCTGTAATTGATTTCTGTGCGCTGACTTTCACGTCTCTTTGTTTTGGTACAAAGATGAAATGTTTGAGTTGGACACAGCTGAGAAATGAAACTGCTAAGAAATGTATCTCTTACTTTCCAGTGGAATTTCTCTGTTTCTGTAAACACTTGTTAGTTCTCTACATTTTGCATGCATGCTTCAAAAAATGCTAGTCTTTTTAAGCCCTGATGATCTTAATTGGTACATTTGTAATGCGGTTCCCAAATATTACGTGCAAAGCTGAACTTAATGGTAAACATTCTTGTATTATCGACTTGTAAATAACGCAGAAATTTTTGGTGCTGCAAAGCAGGAAGTAAAATGAGGCCATTATCTTTTATAAAGCAATATCACGCGGAACATTTCAAATTCTTTTTAAAAATACCCCATTGTTCTGAGGCCCAGGGCTCACATATCTGATGGTGAGCTAGTGTGCTTATGTGTAGGTCTAAAAATTCACAGATTATGTAACCTGCTGACTTGTCCAGCAAGGAAGAGTCTGGCAGCGCTTGGCTGCAGCCTGCTCGTGTAGCTACCCTGGTATGCAAGCATGCGAAGAATCCTTGGGTTACGTTTGCTGGTAGACATGCTAACTAAAAACGTTGTCCTGCACAAAAAAAAAAATGCAAACCCCAGGCCTGAGGCGTGGGATGTTGCTGCTGTCCCATAGCAAGAAGTCCCTACACAGAGCTGGGGCTGACTGTGAAGTCCGACCCCATGCTAAGGAGTTCTGGTGGCTGTTGTTACCGCTGGCCACACGATATCAGTCCTGTGTAGTTATAAAAGGCTTTCCAGCTTCTGGGGCTTGCTGCTTTTAATGAAAGGATCACCCGATCTTTGCAAGCAGCCACCCCATTTAATTACTTTTCTAGGAATCTTTAGTCTCCAGCCTTATTAAATACAATTTGTTCTCCTCCTGCTCTCAGTGAAAGAAATTGAAAGTGGGGTCTGGAGCCTTAATGCTCTGATGGTTGAGCCCTTTCTGCCAACAGCCAGTAAGTCTGTCACCAGCTGCTTTCTGTGCTCCTGGGTTTAGATGCAGCACTTTCCCTCTGTTGCTAATATTTGCTCCCCCGTTGTATTTGCAGACAGCAGTCGTATCTTCTCCCAGCTGTTACTCAGATTTCAGTTTCAAGTCTTGCGGAACATCTCCATCTCTTCTGTCACCCCGCTACCCATTTTCTCGATTTCTCTCGTTTTGAATGGAGAGCATGCTTGGTTAGTTGGGATTTGTGGGATGTAGGGAGAAGCCCCTTGCTTTCTGACTAGCCTTTACTGAAGACACAGCAAGACTGGTCACAAGGCGGATGCATCTTGACTTCTACCAGTTGCTACCCGAGTTTCCAGGTTATTTTCTACACGCTGCTACATCAGGCATCTCGCCAGAGTCTTGGAGGACTGGACAGAACAAGAGGATCTGCTGTACTTTTGTAGAAAGCTGTGTCCAGTTTCATGCCTTTTGTTAACATCGCTTGCTAAATCTGGTGCTCTGTGTAGTGTTCAGATGCCCTTTCAGAATCTCCCTTTGGTTTTTCTCCTTCCTTAAATTTGGAATTGGTTTTCAGTCCTGTGGCAACATTCCTTGTTTGATCGATGACTTGTCAAAGCTGGGCTACTGGTTATGCAATTTCAAAGTAAGTTTGTAGAACTGCCTACCTCGACCATCCACTGCTGGCTGTGCAAGTGCTAATATTAGCAATAGGTGCCTGTCGGGGAACCTGAAACTGAAACATTTCTGAAGAGACTGAGCAAAGGTAAAATATCGGACAGAATGTCGTTGGCAAAACCTGTCGTTCGTGAGATTTTATGAGAAAAATGCTGTAAAACAGCTGAGCTGTTGCTGCATGGATTGCCTTGAAGAGACTCCAGAGGAGATGAACCTTCCTGCGTCCAGGAAGCACTCTGATACCTGTTCGGTTCTGCTTCGGGCTTTAAAGCATCTTAAGTAGCTAAACAACACAAACCTGGATGAGGTGACTGCAGTGGGGGAAGAGTTGCTTTGCATTTAAAGTTTTTACAAGAAAGAGGAAGTGTTATTATCTGTAGTTAGTAAACAGATGTGTGTGTTTCTGGTCTCTTTTTCCCCCCAGAATGCAGTACATCGTGGTCCCGTGCCTCCAGTTGCTTTGTTATGGGCAGGTAGGATGATGACAGTAAGCTTTTGAGTCTTTCCAATATTCAGATCTCCTAACTTTGAATAACAGCTTACTGAACTCACCGAGTAAACAAAAACAAAATGGGGAGAATATTCTCTGTACTTTGGAAAAAGATTTTTAGTAACTCAGCAAATTCAGGCGCTAAGTAGGTAGCAAGTCATTGCTGCCAGTCTTTTATTGGACTTCTCCTAAGTTTTCCAGCAACATATATATTGTTTCTACATTTTTAATGCAACTGAAATGATTTTGATAGGCTGCATAGGAAGCTGAAATCCTGAAATGTGGTGTTTTATTTTCAAATATAAATAGATCTGTTTGAATAACATCTAAAAATCCATAAAAATACATTTAACCAAAAACATATTCAGAGGGTGTTTTTAATCAATTCTTTCTTGAATGTTTAGCTAAAAGATCTGTTCAAGAGTGGCTGAATTAGGGAGAGTTTTCGTGAAATGGCTGTGCTGATGTGCACCAACTTCATGATGCTGAAAAGGGCAGTAACCCCTCCTGTCTTCCCAGCAGCTCAGTCCTTCTGCCTTGTGCATCTGAGTTGTTCCTTGATGAGCTGATTTTTCTCACTGAACTGACAGGGTATGATTTTGCTACTTTTGTTTTCTATTATGTTAGTTGAGTTCAACCAAATTTCAGATAAAACAGGACCTGGAGTAAGAGGAGCAGTGGGACAGCACGGACAGCATCAGGGAGAGCAGGACCGCTGCTTCTCACAGCGCTGAGCTGTTAAATCAGCGTGGCTCGCTGCAGCTCACTTGTGAAATCTCACAGGTAGCATTGCTAATGTTGTATAAAAGCACATGAAATGCATTGCAAATTGAGGAAAGATAAGTTACCCTCTACAGAGCCATTGAAAATGCGTCACTTTATAATTTCAGAGTCTTTCTTCCTTTTTCCTCCCCACCTTCCATCTCATGTTCTACAAAATCCTGTGTGACATGGGTGTCTTGGTAGCACCAGCTTAGCCCCACCATCCTAAAGCATCATTTTATTTATTTATTCATTGGAATAATGGTGAGGATTTATGAATGCAAATTTCATGATGGCAAAGCTGCTCTTCATTGCTCTGTGTACCTGTTTTTTCTTGTAAGTGCATCTTGCCCAATATCCTGCTTCTGACTGTGGCCCTAGACAAATACACTTGTCCTGCCTTTATGCAGACGTATACAAGGCTGAACCTGAATCCTTTCCCAGATCCCAGCTATTTTCATATCGGGGATTTCCTGAGTCCAGCACAGACTTTCTATTTAAGATTTCTCAGTAGACTTCTCTTCCAAGGACCACTTTTTTTCCCTTAAAGTTTTATAAACTCTGCTCATCCTTGGCAAGGTCCACAGGTTTGCTTTGAGTGCAGCTTTTGATGGCTTCATTTAACGAGCTGCAGTTCCCACATTCTGAGATGGTCAGCAGTCATCCTGATCTCTGTGCCATTCCCAATTTGGATGTCGTTCCCCCAAGTTTTGCTTCTGAACACAGATGGGTTGTTTGAAGCCCATCATTTAATACACGAAGCTAGATACATTTTTCTCTTGGTCTCCCATCTGCATTGCTTGAAGGTATATAGGGGAATTTAATCGGTCGTTTTGTTGCTCAGTCATTTAGACTTGAAGTTCTTCGGCTGGGTTTCGTTCTACCCTTGTCCTTATGGCCATGAATAATTTAGTTTCAATCAGGAGGCTGCTGCTGCTCAGCCCTCGATGGAAAGCTCGTTGTTGTGCACTCGCTGAACGCGTGCACATTGCAAGTGTGAATGCAGAACTGACCTGCTCGCCTGGCTGTTGAGTCTCTGGTGGCATCCACGGACAAAAATGTTAATGGGAAGGGCTCCATGCGGCAGCTTTGCCAAAACAATCTCTGAGGATAATGTGGGAATGAATGCGCAAGGTGGACTCTGGCTTCATCACCATATCTGGGAAATTGTCCGTTCCTCCGAGATCAAAAAGTTGAAGATGAGAATGGAAGAATGCAAACGCTACGGTGAGTCAGACGGGGAGCATGAGGAGGAGGAAAACCAGAGGAACTCTTCTGGGTTGAGGCCAAGCAAGTGCTTCGATTTGCAGTCTGCTACTGAAGCTTTTTGCATTTCTTCTATCTAGCGTTCTCCTGCGTTCTTTCACGTTGTGCTGAAGGAATTGTTTTGCACAATCAAGTTGATAATATTTTCTTTACCAAGTCAATGTTGCGTGTTACACAAGTTTTTGACTTTTTTCTTTTCAGCACACAGATCAAATAAAAATAATATCGTCAACACAGTTGAAATTGCATCTGCTTAGTTTCTGCAAGTTTCTTAAGACTCCAAATATTGTGTTTTCTGTCTGTGAATGCAACTCTTATTCTGTGGAGAATCTGGTCAGGGCTGTTCTGCAAGGGAAATATTTTTAGCTTGTAATTCAGGGAATCTGCCTACACCAGACTTGGAATGTCTCTGAGACTCTCGTCTGTTCTTCCCTTCCCCCATCTACCCAATATTTAGATCATTTGCGGTTTCTTCACTACTTTGAAACTTTTTTCATAACACTTGCACCTGTTTGGTTTTCAGTGGCGCAGACAGCAAAGCAGATGCGTGCAGCTGCGTTACTTGGTGCCTGCTCCATGCTGAATATATTCGCCTCCTGACTCGGTGACTGCTCGCTTGCAAAGCTTCTCAGCGGCGCTCTGAATTTCATTTCCCTTTTCTTAGCAGACCTGGCGATACGGAGAAACACTGTTTGTGTGCAAGAACCTCTTTTTCAGTTTCAGCAGTTTGAAAGTTGTGTTCCTGGGCTCAGCTGTCACGCTGCTATCTGCAAATCCAGTGTCTAACGTGGTTAAAGCCTGGTGTTGGGAACCAAAGTATAATAAATGCAGGCGTCCATACACATGTGCTGTTCCCTGGAAGTCACAACATGACTCCTTAATTGATGCAGTTCTGGCCACTTCCTTGAGCTGCAGGCAGGGTGAAGAACTTGCTTTTGGCCACCTTCAGCTTCGGTGCCTGGCTTCTGATTCCCCTGGGAGCTCATGAGGGGACTCAGTTTTGTCTCGTCAGCTATTTGGCAAATTTGTCCTGGTTGCGTTGTTTTTATACTGGCTTTACGATAACAGTTGAGCAGTCCTGCCTCTGTGATCTGCTTGTGGAGCTTACTGGGAGGATGTCCTGATGGTATTGCAGGGAATGCTGACAGCTTGTTAGAAATCCAGCATTTTTTTAATATCAATGCTGCAATAATTTTAACTGCTCTAATACTTCATAAACGCTGAATAGAGGGGCACAATCACCCTGCCCTTGCTAATGCAACGGTGTGTGGCTAGCCTTTATTATTTGTGCACGCTGCTTTTCCTCCCTCAAAACGCACAGGGGCCAAGACCTGACCCCAAACTCATCCCCTCCAGGACCCCAACCCTCCGAGGCTGCTGCGGGGCTGCACTTGTCCTCCCCCAGCTCCGCGAGCTTCCCACTGCTTTGCTACGTGCCCGTCTCCATCCCTGTCTGCAGCCCTCGCTGAGGCTGGTTCCTCTGCCTATGTCATATGTTTAAAAGGTTGTTTGAACACGTTTTTATTTGTATTCCTTCACTGTTTATAACTGAAAGTAACAAAAAGTGTTTTTGCTGTTGTCTTGTTGAAGCTTGTTTTAGGCTTGATTTTTAGGCTTTTCGGTGAGCTTAGCTTCTGCATGTTTGAGCGGTTCCCATAGCCAGCTTCTGCTTTACACCCTGCAAATTTTAAATATTGCACTCTGCTTATTTATTTATATGAATATTGTAATTTTTGATCATAACTAATTTGGAACCATATTAAGATTTCTTTCTTTCTACTCCGTAACTCTCCTGTATAGGCTGTATTTTGTCAGTAATAATTCAGAACAGCCCTTATTTTTAACTGTTAAGCAGTTAGTGATGCACAGCAAAAAAAATCATCCTGTCTGTTACAATGATGTACCCAACCCTTGTGTCCAGGGATAAGGTTCTGAAATTGCAGTTAGTTAATTTTTTTAAACTAAAATCAGAACTCGTACCTCAAACAGCTTTATAGACAGACTAAAAAAAAGGAGAAAAAAAAAAAGGGTTTCTTCCCCCCCAGTCAGGGAACCTAATGAGAGATGAATGTTATGATTATGGGAAATACTTGAAGTTTGTTCACAGCGTTGCTGATTTTGGATAATTGTTCTTAACAAATTAGATCACAACCAGAGCGCTGACGCACTGGAGTCGGGTTCCACTTCTGTTTGCATTCTCCTCTTCCTCGCGCTTTCTGTAGGAGTCTTGATCCTCCTGCTGTGTCATCTGGCCCAGGATTTATCATCTTGTGAAGGATTTCACAATTTTCAATCTGCTTAAGCATGGGCAGGCATCGAGTTAATCTGGAGGAAGACAGGTTATAGTGCCAATTCTCCTTGCCATCCAAGAGAGTCGCCCACCGAGGGAATTTGTGGTGGGAGACACCACAGCCCTTTTGATACCGACCTGCGCTATCTCCCTACGCTACTGTGAATTTGGGAAGCCTCTTCTATTATTTTAATGTAGCTGAGTGCTGTTTTTAAATGGCCAAGAGGAATTTTCAGTTACGTAAGTCAGGGCACGTAGCTTGGCCCTCTTGTCATGACAGGCTTTCCAGGCTGGCCGTGTAATGGGGCTGCAATTCTGCCGCAGCGTGTGGAAGGCACCGGGCTCCTCATAACCCTGTTTTTTTCCAGCACGCACATTTAGCTCTGTCATAGCACACCATACCATACCATTTGCTCTCTGTGTACCTCTCAACAGCAGTCAGGCGATTGTTCCTCTCACTTTTTTTTTTTTTTTTTTTTTGAGCAGCGTACTTTGCTGTATTTTTAGCCGTGTTTTTAACTAGAAAGTAGTTGGGCATCTTCAAGAACTATTCTCTCTGAAAAGTACATGTGAATTGTCTGAAATTTTTGTTTTGTAGACACTTCTGAATTATAAGATTTAAAAAAAACACTACATAATTAAGCCTTCTGTTTATGGAGAAGCTGTTTCATGTGTTTCATATGGACATTACTTCTACTTCAAAATTTCTTATTACCAAGCCTGCTAGTACATGCAATTTCTGCCTGCTGTCTTGGCAGACTTTGGGTTTCAATAGCCTTTTATGTGTAGCTTGCAGAGCAGTAGTGTTTTAAATAAATAAATAAATAAATCCACCTCCAACCCCACAGACTTTCCTGGTTTGTTTTCTGGTTGTGCTGAGGTTGCCCATCTCCGCAGCGCCGTTGCGAGCAGTCTGTAGAGAATTCTTTCCTCACTACCTTTAGATGAAAATTTTGGCCATTACTTGTGGTGAAACGGCTCCGTTCATTTTTCCTGTCATTAGCTTTTCCCTAAAGTACTCCCTGCCCTTCTCCAGCGGTCCCTGGTGTCTGACCTTCCTTGGTGAAGTGATCCTGCTGCCCGGGTGAGGCTTATCTCCAGCTGTGAGCAGCACATTTCTAGCTGGGGTGGTCTTCAGTATGAACAACACCGTGAGTTCCTCACTCGTTAACTATTTTTCTTCTTGTACCTGTGCAAATTTTTCCATTAGGAAGACTCTTTTTGATTTTTGACAGCCCCTGCTTTCGCATGCAGAGGCCGGGCTGTGCTGGCACTCGCCCCTCGGCACACGCAGGCTGTGGGCCCCATGCCCAGGAGGTGTTAGAAGCTGAGCCTGATGAGCAAGGTTGGCCTCATCTGACACAGGGCCTGGCCAGCATTGCTTTATGAAGTACTGGACCCCTTGGATTCCTGATTCCTCTCTTCCTGTGCTTATTCGTCCCAAACCACACTGATTCCTCTGTTTTCCCTCCCTGAAGATCCCGTGGTAAGGCTTGCAGTCCCCCGGTTCTCCTCCTCGCATCCCATGGGAAGCATCACAGCCCCACTGGGCTTCCTCTTTGTGCCTGGTGGTGGGCCCCCACCGTGTTACCCAAACATTTTTCCCTTTGTTATGAGAAGCATATCTGATGGAAGGTTTTTTTCTTTGTCCTGGAGAACAGCAGGATAAATGTACCTTGCGTGTTTTCTGGTGACTTGCAGGGTCTCGGTGTTGTGTCTTGGCAATCCACGTTAAAGTATTGAAAGAATTTCACTTCCCCTCCCCTCTCCTTCTGCCTTTAGGCTAGGAAGGACATTTTGGTGAGCTGCTGTCAGACCACAAGTATTATTACATCCAAGAGCAAGATTCCTTACAGAGCAATGTGAACTAAAAGCTGAATAGTAGATACCGAATAGTATCACTTGAAATTGTTTTCCTGAAGTCACTGCGCTTCAGGATAGGGCTTTAACTTTAGCTTGACTGGCTACATAAACCTGAGCTTCTCTTTTTTTTTTTTTTCCTTCTTCCCAGAATTAGCTCTGAGATGTTTGTGGCAGCACGTATCTTGCTGTTGTCAAAGTTTTCAGCAGGTGCAAAAGGGAAACGCAGCAAATGGTACTGCAGAAATCCAACTCTCACCTCAACTCCAGCAGATGTAGAGTGGGAAGAGTCAAGTAAATGAGAAATCAACGTGATGAAATGAAATGTGTGCCACATTGAGTTTGACATCGTTGGTTTAGGTGTGCAGGGAAAACAAATGCAAACAAGATTGTCAGGGCTGAACTTCAGCAGTCGGGAGGTGAAAAATGCTGACTGAAAGTGCTATCAAAATTCTTGGGTTTTCTTATTAAAGATAATACGGGGTTCTTTTTGGTTTGTTTGAAGGGAGAATAAAGTCTTCCTCTAGCTTTTTCTCTTTCTACTGCCTTCTACACTTTGCCCACTTGTTTTCATGAATATGAAGCAGATGCTTCTATCACAGAACATCAACTCTTGCTCAGCCTTCTCCGTAAGTTTGCTTTCTTCTGCCTATTAATGGCATTGAATCGTGTGGTTGATGAAACACGATTGGATATTGACTCTGTGGTTGCCTGAAATACACTTGAATGCTGACTTGAGAGGCGAGCACACACAGTCATGGAGGTGGTGCTTAAGCATTACATTTTCATGTGCCTATTTTCAAGGAAAAACATCCCAATTTGGGTCAATACATGCAGAAAATTGGGTCACTTTTCGTAAACTTTTTTGTTGGCTGGATTTTCACAACTGTTTTCTGATCCTTAATAAAAGTTTGTGCTACCTGCAGCTCAGATACAGAGTCTTGAGTTCATTGATGTATTACAGTTTAATAAATTGCAATTTGTGATCCCCTGATGATGTAATATGTAGACAGTCTACGCATCAGAACTTGCCCAGGCCAGGCCTGTGGGAAAATCCCTAAAGGATCACGTCAAAGATACAATACTGAAGCTTAAAAATAGACAGTCACCCCTCAAAAGGAATTTGCTTCTTTTCCAAATTTGTTACTCACTCAGTGATGCTCTGATACACGAATACAGTGACCTTTACTGGATAGAGTTGAAGCTGTTGAAATCATTTGCATTAATTTCACCTCCATTAGATCCAAAAAATACGAGCACATGTACCTGGTACCTGTGTTAGTCCATGCACACACACTTTCTCCAACAAACCCAATGAGCTATTGCTCAGAATGCAGTGTTTGCTGTTCAAAGAGGTGGAACTGCTGTACACAGAGAGCTGTGCCTCGTTGTGCTCTTCAGTTGGTACGTACGAGTCAGGAGTGAAACAGAGCAGCAGTAAAGCTGCTCTTAGCTCTAAGCAAGTACAATCCTTTTATCCCTTTTAAGGCTTAACAGATAAGTCTTTTATTTCAAACTTTTATTGGCTATACCTGTGTTTACATATATGTATTATATCATAATCTGTATAAATAGTTTCTACAGTCATCTTATGATATGTTGCCTTTTCTTGATGACTGAAATGATTAAAAATAGCATTCAGGACTTTGGATGAGTTTTGTAGGGTGTCAGCCAAATAATTTTGATGTCTCTTACGCATTCATTTTGTGTCTGAACATAATTTATGCTATAAAAGCAGATTTGGTTTCTCATAATTCAATACAATCCACTTACTCCATCAGATTTTAAACTTCTGGGCAGCATGAAACAAGTGTGAGGAATGGATTTTGTGCTCCTCATATTCTACAGCTTGAAGTGCTAGAAGAAAATCGATAAATAAGATTTGTTTAGAGAATCTATAAAAAGCTTTATCCAAGTTTTTAAAAAAATTGTCAGATTTTAGATCTCACTGATAAAATTATGATGCTCGAAGGCCTTAGTTTATATTCGTAATTTTATGGTAGTAATATATTATATATATATATTTTAGATCATCAAGAAAAATCTCTCCAGACCTGTACATTAAATAACTTCATGTTTTGATTCTCTTGTGTGCTTCTAGGTGAGCTGTGTAACCTCATAACGCTGGATGTAGCGCACAATCAGCTTGAACACCTTCCAGAAGAGATTGGAAGTTGCACACAGATCACCAACCTTGACTTGCAGCACAATGAGCTTTTGGACCTGCCAGAAACCATAGGTATGTAAGGAGGCTGGGGAAGAGAAAATAAATCGCTATTTCAAAATGTTCAGTAAGAGGTGGGAATTTAAGACTAAGTGCTTGGTTGGCAGCTGTAGAATGACTGCTGTTCTGCTCAAGGCAACTTCACCATTGGGATTAGAAGCAATGTGTGCGTCTTACTTTAAATGTAGTTTCTAGTTTTTGGAATTATGTTATTAAATTTAGCTGTGGCACGGAGTCTGTGCAGCATTGCACAGAAGAAGGAGAGTTTTATACAGAAAAAAAACCCTCACTTTTAACCCTGATTTAAGGTGGTCTGTGAGCATGATGAAGTATTTGCAGCTTGTTTGTCCATTCTGTAATGAAATTAAGTACGTAAAGGAACAAAAAGCCAAAAGAGTATTAGCTGAAGATAAATACTTTGACGGATAGTTTTAACTAACACCTTTGGCTAGAAGAAAATAAAACCAAAAAGGTAAATGTTTTCAATGAATTCTGTTTGCTTTATGCTTCTGGGTAGAAAATTAAAAAAGATTTCTTTTAAAAGAACTTCTCAAGTCAACAAAGCAATTATGCTGTAATGCAATAAAATACAGAGGGTTTGTGACTGAGGTTGGGAGGCTTTTTGGTCAGTTCCAGAATCTCATGTAGGAGATTCTCTAATTTAATCTGTCTTAAACAGATGGCAGAAAAAGATGCATGCTGTGATTTTAAAAAGACAAAAAAACAAGGCCATCATGATTTTAAGCCCTTCTTTGTCACCACAACATACTCAAAAGAATATACATTATCACTTAGCCAATGTTTAATGTTCTTTAATGCGTAGTGAAGTGAATGAGCAGAAGAGTGAAGAACCACTTAAAAACACTCCAGCTTTTCTTTTAGCAGTAAATTGTTGTGTGTAGTTGCTGTGGCTTTTTTGATTAGAAAGTTTGACCTGAGCGGAGATTACATTGATGAACCATCCACTCTAGCTAAATTTCCTTCCTGGTTTGATGATATTTTTAAACTCTGGAGATCTTTTTCCATCTGGAATTTGCATCTAACTTACAGAGTTTGTAAGCACAGCCTTTATTTCTATAGCTGTTTGTAAATCTTACTGCAAACTGTTTTAAATAAAATTTACATGTACTGTAAATTTCATATTTAGGAAGAGAGTTCTCTGGATAAGCTGTTAATTATGGGAAAAAAAAGTCTTCAGGCAAGTTGGTGGCTTCCATTGTGCTGGATGGTGCCAAAGATGTACCGAGTTGTCTGGTGGCTGGCAGTCACTGAGCTTCCTTGCTGTACAAGGAGAGGTCCTTGGGTGTGAGAGGCACCGAGTTACTTAAGCTGTTAAGCCGTTCGTGATAGGTAGGAGATTGCTGACTGTGCAATCAAGAGAGTTTGGACTCTTCTATTTCTCTAGGAAGTTACTGTAAACGTAGGTTGCTTGCATTGAGCTTCTACCTGGTCAAACTGGATTTCTGCGTGTTTTCTTTGTTTTGTTTTCCCATTGCATTGTTTTTATAGTGTTTTGAAGTCATTTATTTTTAAATGCACACAGATGTCTCTTTACACTGCTTATCGGAGCTGAACATCAGTGCTGTGTAGCTCAGCAAACCACCAAAGACAGATGAATAATTACAGCGCACTCTCCTGCCTTTAACTTCGCACTGGTTAAGCTTTTGCGCCACTGGAAAATCCCTCTTGTTTGTACTGATGAACGTGTCCAGTAGCTGAGCACTGTATTTAAGTGAAAACTGAACATCACAAATCAGTATTTGTGTAGCTCACAAATGGCCAGAACTGGAAACTTAAGGCAAAAAAGTTGAGCTCCAACTTAAATGATAATGATCAACCTACATTTATGCATGTTACAGAAAAGGCAGTCGCAGCCAGTTCAGCAGCATTGGCTTTGTTTCTTAGTCATCACAGTTTTGGTTCAACATTAAAGCAAGTTGTGGCTTGATTTTTAGATTACAGCTTACTTTGCGGTTAGGATTGTTCAGCGAGAGAATTTGAGTACTGAGAAAAACACCGAGGACGTCTCCTGGCCCCGAGACGCAGGGGCTGGGCTGCAGGACGCCCTGCCCAGCCTCTCGGCCGCTCTCGCCAGTTCCTGCTTCTTCCCTCGCCCGCCGATACCTGCCTGGCGCTGCTCATAGCTGGCATGTCTTGCAGCGCCTTTCCTCTGCCGGGTTTTGGCATATTTGGTATATAAAACACTGTCAGTGTTCCCCTAACTTACTTGAAGCAGCGTGGGGGTCACACGCTTGGTACAGAAAAGACCAAACACATTTGCTCGTTATAAATATTTAATACGCTACGAGCCTCCTGTTGTGGAAGAGACTTTCCATTACTGCCAGATCTGTCCCCTCCTCCCCCACTGATACCCCTTTGATGGAGGCTTGGTTTTGCTCGTGAGGGATGTTTTTGTCAAGCTGCTTTGAAAAACCAGCAGCCCCTTTCGTTTTCTACTTCTCCTTCCCCCCTTAACCAGACACCCCCAACAGAAAAGAAGGTGAAAAACAAACTTGGAAAAAATGCTTACGTTTACTGCTGCTCTATCTAACCAAGTTTTGGTTTTACCACAGAAAGATTCCTGGACATGCCAGTAAAAAAATAAAAAGTTAATCATCATAAAAAGCTGTTTTTCTAGCTAGCAGTACCTCCTGAACCGAGGTGGCGTTGGAAGGCAGGGACGCCGAAGGGTGACACGCAGGGGAGTGGCCGGGAGGGGATTATGCATCAGCAGTGATTACAGAGGTAGCAGAGCCAATATATCCACTCTGTAAAAATACAAAGTTCTTTTCAGCTAACACTTTATAAGCAGCACGCCTTCTTGCAGTAGCAAATGTCAATTTTAGATATTAGTTGTCAGGAAGTGACCTCATGTCTTGCTTTGCAGATATTGCCTTAATACATTCATATCTGTATCTCTGTTGATTGAAAATTGTAAAGTACTTTGTATATTAGGTCACTTCCTGGAAGAAAAATGAGCTTTGTGGAACAGCTTAGCACATTCCAAGAGTTTCAAGTCCTAGAATCAAAATCGTAGTGGGATCTTAGCTTCTCCAGTGCTTTATTGCAGATTGCCCCCCTGCCCTGGGTGTTTTCTGGGGGGGTGTGGCAGAGAAATTAAGATCTGATTTTATTTTCAGGCATTTATCTCCGTATTAGTACCTGGTGCACTAAGAAGAGGGATTATCCAAAGCATATATACAAGGAGGTGAATTATCAAAATTAATAATTGGACTTTTGAGATAGCAAATTTGGGCTGGAAGAAAGGGTTTCTGTTAGGTGACCACTGGCTTAAACTAGCTTAGAAAATGTGCTGCACATACTGCGTTGTGAGTGTTCGCTCTTTTTGGAGACTCTATTATAGCATTCCTTATAAATGTTTGCAATTTCTTGTTTAAAAGCTCAGAAATGCTTGTTTGAGAATGTAATTTTGTTTCTGTTGAATTTCTGCTGTTAAAGAACCAGATTCTTCAACTGTTTTGTAATTTTCCACTTCTGTGTGTTTACGTGTGCAGCTTGATTATAGTCAAATGTGGCATGTTCATAGACATTTAAGGCAACAGACATTTTAATACGAAAAAGAATAGTCAGTTGTAAATGATCCAAAATGATGCTTTAAAAGCACAAAAAATTCTGTCACTGGATACACTTTCCAGTGTCTGACATGGCACCGTTCCTGAAATACGGTTAGGAGAAGGAGAGGCATATTCAAAGCCTAGAATTCGTGCCCTTCGCTACGACAGAAGAGCTCAGAGCTGAAATCACAACGTTCACGAAAGCAAATGCTCTGGGGAGAAGCTTTGCTGCTGTTGTTGACATCGAGCTACAAACCGTGCTTCGAGCTGCGTTACCTTCAGAGCGCTGCTCTGCTTTTGTGCACGTGGTTGATAAAACCTGGGGACGGAGCTGTGGCTCACGCAGCTCGGGTCGTACGACGTGCTGCCGACACCTTTAGGTCCCCAGAATTCCTCATAATTTCCTACACAATTCCTCATATTTTCCTACACAAGTGAAACTACTTTAAATTTATTTCTTTCTTTATTTTCTTTAAGTACAGCAGGCTTAGCAAAAGCTGAAGTCTCAGTCTGAAACTTCTGCTCTTAATGAGAAGCAGGCGAGCACCGCCAGCCCTTGATGGCAGGGCTGCTGCTCGGGAACCACGAGCTGATTTCTTGCCCTCCTGGTGGAGCAGAAGGTGGGCACCAGTTTGGATGGCAATCTTCATGTCCTGAACATTGAAGCACGTACACGTAGTGCTTTGGTCAGGCGGGGCCTATGAGCGTGCAATGCTTTCAGGGTGAAGCCCATTTCCAGTCTCAAAAGGAGAGAGCGATCTGGTCAGTGCTTATTGTTCTTGGACTGTGCTGTTAATGGAGCATTTAAATTAGATTCTGTTTGTATTTGGCAATCACAACAAGCTTGCCTTTTCTCTACCTCCTCGAAAGCAGCGGCTCCCACTCTTCTCTTTCAGTTTTCAGGTTATTACAAACCATTGTTGGTTTTCAGGGTGTTCTCATAAAGGGAATGAAGCTGCTCATTGTCTTCGCTTCTAGAGTTAGTAAATACAAAGCAGTGAAACTGTCCCAAAATCTTGCATGGCGTGGAGGTGGGAAGTGGGAAGTGCCTGCTCACTGCCTCCTGGGGGCTGAACTGGAGGGTATGGAGCAAAGCTGTGAGTTGCCAGCCCCCAAAGGATTAAAAGCAGCTTGCCCTTACTGTGACGGGTAGGTAACACTTAGATGTCAGTGTTTGCACAGCTTGTTGGGGATGCTGAAAGCTCGCGGGCTCCCAGGGCAGCGTGACAGTTCCGAAGAAGAAAACTGCATCAGTTGCTGCTAACTCCAGGAAGTTTGCGAGCCACACGTTGTTGAATCTTCCCCAGGCTCCAGGGGAAGTTTCAGGGTGTGCTTTCCCTTTCCTTAGCTGCTTCTCTTGGCGTTGGCTGTTGGGCTTTTTTTTCCGGAGAGAAGATACTTGTGAGTTAGGTGTACGTTGTTCTTAATGGTTAACCTTTTTGTAAAATTAATGCCTATATAAATGTTTTTAATGCTCACTTGAAAAGGAAAGTAAGATTGCCAAAGAAAAAAATAGTAAAATAAATTTCAGTTGCTTTGTGTTACATTTTTCTCAATTCATATTTCATACAACAACTTCACTGATAATTGAAAGCAAGTCCCAACTGTTGCTTTTGACTGTTGCAGTCAAGTGTTTTTGTATCATTTTCATATAATTTTCAGCTGATTATAATTCCTGTTTTTGTTTCAGTAAATAATCTTCAGTGCAAGCCTGGTATATAATTCGATACACATGTATTCTGCTGTAAAAATAAGGCTTGCTTCTATTGGCTTATTAGTTCTGAGTTTATTGATTTGACCTGTATTTATGAAAACACTTCTTATTTTGTATTTTGGTTGGATATTCTTCCTGGTGAGACCAGGATGGGGACTGTTTATTTTAGCGAGCGTGCATACCAGCACACGGTAATGAGATGCAGAGACCGGTATGGAGAGATGCGTTAGAACTGCAGCTCAGCATTTTCAGAGTGATTTGTATACCGTAGGAAGAAAAAGCCCATCATCTTATATGTAAGAAGCAGGCAGGAAGGAAGAGTGATTCAAAGGAATCAAGGCAAGCAGGTCTCTTAGCTAAGTGCATTTTGATGAACACATGTTAAAGGAAGTTGAGTTTTCATGGCTTAAAGACAGTTTCAGAAACATGTCGCTCTTGTTCGTGCTCTCTTGCCTTATACAGGTGTTGTGCATAGTACATGTCAGGTACTTTAGCCTCTGCCACTTAGTTTTTGCCAGTATCTTCCATCTTTCACACATGCATTCTGCAATGATTTTGGTCTTGAATTTGTTCTGAGGATTTTGTTCTGTTTTCCACTGCAGCATGCTTGCTGAGATCAAGTTCATGATGTCTTGCCTTGCCAGTGGCTTCTCACTCTAGCCGTGCTGGATGTCTGTAGGCATGTTGTGCTTGTGGAGTGCAACTGAAGATCAAAATGGTTTATCTAACGCCTTTCATTTTGCTCCCCACCTATCAGGGGAAATGTTTGCCTTTCTGACAAGAGGTTAGGTTGTCAATGACAATGGTGTCAACATGTCAACAGCTCCTTTCACCTAAAAAATCTGTGAAACTGTTCAACAGTTGTCATGGAGTATGGCTGACATCTGGAAAAAGTAATGCATACTAAGCACAAAGTGTGCTATAGGCATCTTCTAGCTTGCCTTATGGCTATTTTAGGCTATGAAATAAAGCACTACTGAAATGCTCAAACAGTGTTTTATTTCTATCCATAGTTGGCCACCTCTAGCTTGCCTAGTCTCTCCTTTAAAGTTTTCAACTCTTAAGGCCCTTGTTCCTACCTTCTTTGGGTTTTGTAATTATTTTTTAACATACTCCCTGAACCTCTTGTGGCTTTTTCTTCCATACTGTCATCTTTGTTATTTTATACAGCATGAAGGATATGCGGTGTTTTAAGGCTAATCAATGACATCTGGTCCCTTTTGTGGGTGAAATAATTTATCTCCTGTGGAAGAAAATTCCTCAGTGATTTAAGTGAGCTGAGCTGTATGAAATCATACGGTGTAATGTAAAATAAGTTCTTAGGCTGCTACTTAAGGCATGCAGAGTTTAGTCAAATCGAAATCTAAGAATATTTATCAAAGTTAGATCATCAAAAACACTCGTGAGCCATGTTTGTAGTTCAGTCTTGTGATTATCTGTGCCATGCCGAAGTTCATGTATACTTATTATCACAATCTTTAAGGGAAGGGTTTTTGATGTGTGCAGCTCTTTTAGTTAAATTTGTGTGTCAGTGCTATCTGCAATAGGATATTCTCTAGCAAACAGATTTTAAGTTGATCAGTAAGTTTCTGGTATTTTTAGGAAAAAGCAACTGGCAGTGTAGCTTGATGAACTAAGTTGCATAAATCAGACTAATTGCTCCATGTTTTAGTAATGATACAGTAATATTTTGCACGAAGTAATGACCCTTCATCTAGGGATAGGGAATTTGAAGGATTATTTTAACTGAGGAAGGGAGAGAAAGATGTGATGAATCTCAGAAAAAAGAGCATTTGTCACCCCCTTTAGATGGTGCTGGTAAGACTTTGAAATGGGAATTTGGATTTCTTTATACTATTTAATGCTTTAGGTCCTTTTTTCTCTTGATTTTGAAATACTCAAGGAAGAGGTGTGGCTCCTAATTAGAGAACTGCTTCAGGTGGTCTTTCTAGAAGGCATGTTTAGGTGAGCGTGGTTTTCCACTTTATTTCAGTCTTCCCTTCTTTTGGGGATTAGCTTGCACTGAGTTTTTTCCTTTAACATTTGTGAGGTATCTTTAATAAAGATTTTAATTTAAACTAGAGTCTTATTTGTAGTAGTAGGATTTAATTTAACAGTTTCGGATTTATGTGCTTCCAAGTGGCTTTGAATTAATTTCTGTGTAAATTTAGAGACCCCTGTTCTCCTCAGTGAGGTGACCGGGAGTTGTGTGCTCAGGGCGCTTCAGGACTGAGCGCTGCGGGATGGGTGTCACACTGGGCTGGGTGTCAGTACCTCTTGCCTGTAATCAAATACATCTGAAGCAATTGCTACAAAGGTGGCTGTGTGAAAAGTGACTCTTAACAGTGACTGTTCATGCAAATAGTTGAGCTAAGACAATTGTGCAGTGACTTCCTTGTGCCTGGTGTGAGTTCAGGGCTTAGGCTGGCTTTAGTATGACAGGGAGAATTACCTCTGAACGGGGTGATTGAGTTTACAAGCTCTTTTTTTTGGAATGGGCTTCCTAAGAAAAACTCTTGGAAGGGTTTCTAGTTGTTGCTTTTTCTGCCAGTAGCTGCTTTTCAGTTGTGGTTATCAAACTGTTGCCTTCGTGAGCATCCAGCACTGCGTCTTCTGAGTCACTGCCTGCAAGGGGCTGCTGGAGAGGAACCGCAGAGGTATGGTTTCGGTGACAAAAGCACAGCCGCAGGTGCTCCTGATTGTCTGGCTGCCCCAGCTGATGGCGATCGGCTGCTACCATCCGCGCCTCACTTCTGGCGCGGTAGATTCGGCCTGACAGCGTGCAAGCTGAGGGCTGAATGCGGTGCCACATCACAAACCAGTAGCTAAACTGGAGAAGAGGTAGGGAAGCACTGGAGAAGAGGCCGGTGAGGTACTGGGGAGTGGGGTGAGGAAGATGGCAGCAGGCCGTGCGGCGGGGCCTGCAGCCCTCGGCCATGCCTCCTCCAGGCCCGCCCCTGATAGCTGCTGGTGTCGCTGCGGCTCCGGGCAGCAGAAGCAAAAGTCTGGAGACAAAACTTCCTGATGGCACATACACACAGAAATAAATACATTAATAAATCTGACCTTCGTTTTGAAGAATGCAGGCTTCCCATTTGGGGAAAAAAAAAAAATAAAAATCACAGGGAGGAGTTTTGACATCTTGAGCAGAGGAAAGAGCTATAGGGAGCATCCTGTTTTATGAAGAGGAGGCTGTGCTGGACAAGCCAAATCTTACTGAAATAAAAGCTGATCGGGGCTGTTCACTGTGGTATGTTCACAGTGAAGTGTGATGTGAACTCTGAAGGGGATGAAAAGATACCTGAGCCTTGTTGACACGAAACTACATGGCGATGAGTTGGCCATAAAAAACTGGCTTGAAATCAGACGGTGGCCTGTGCTGACTGGGTCGGCAGGTGCAGCACAGCCTTTCCAGGAGCAGGAGGGGCACTGGAGATGAAGCTGCAGCTGAAATCTCGCTGCTTGTGTTGCCATTCCCAGGAAGAACCGACTGTATTATTGCTGTGCTGTGTGAAACAGTCACGAAAAGGAAGGACACGTAGGATGCGTATTCTTTTTTTCCTGTGGTATGCCTTTCCCGTGGAGGAGAAAGATTTCTGGAGAAGAGAAAACAAGTTTATTGAGAAATGCTATTTATGATAAAAATTGTGTTGAGAGCTGCTACTTATGCCTCCTTTCTGACAACGCTATGAAGACAGCCCATGGGTATCGTTCTTCCTTGGAAAATTAAGGCACAATTTGACTCTGTAACGGCTGCCTTGTGTTGTTTTTCTCAAATGCCACGTTGCTGGTAGGAATGGAGCCACAGCCATCCAACCTGTGCTCGCAATCTGGACTCGGCGCAGCGATGTCGTATTGCTAAGCAACAGTTGGCATCACGCTGGCTGCTCGAGCCGGGCCCTCTTTGTTCTCCTTCAGAGTGCCCGAAAAATCCAGATCAGCGTGCAGCTCGAGGTTTAAGTAGCGAAAAAAAAAATAAATTGGCATCTTTATGTTGTGTAAAGTTGATCGCTTGTTTTGTAAGTGAAGTGCTAAATAGTAATTCAGAGGAACACAGTCAGGGTGTGCTTCGTTCGTCGTAGAGCAGCGAATCCTAATGATCGTGGTGCCTTGCAATAGGATGTGCGTCTTGTGGAGCCAGGCCAGTGTCCTGTATGGACAGATCTTGCTGAAAATGGCATGAAATAGCTGCTTTGCTCATGAATGCGCATCTTGGTGCTAGTGGATTGTAGGTTGAAAGCAGGTCTTACGTATTCTGCTTAGTGTGGATATGTACTGTAGGATTTAAAACCAAAATGATGACGACTTGTGCATCAGAGAGCAATATTGATAGCCCCAGGTTTCAAATGCCTTTTTTGGTTAAGGGAAGACTTATCTTGCTGCTTCCGTCAAAGTAAACTGTAGACTTGCTCAGAAAGAAAGCACTTATAAATAAAAATCCCGGTGGGAGATGATGTTAGTTAAGCAGCTCCAGGTGGCTACCTGTTGTTTAAACTTCTGTTTAGTTTTTGACAATACCAAGTGGAATTTGTTGCTAAGCTCGTTAGCTAGGCACTAGATACACACCGAAAATTTGTCATCTTTTCTTTCTTGCTTTGTAAGACCTGGACATTTTTTTCTATGGGAGGCTTTTTTGGACTTTTTTGCCTCTCACTGTTCTTACGAATCTCTTTTTTAGTAACTGCAGTGAATCATTCAGCATTTCCAGTTCTCAGTTTTTATTAGGTACACTACCAGTCTAACCAGTCTGTGATTTAGGGTCAATTCTTACTGTATGTTTTCACCAGTCCGGAGTACTTCAAGAAAGAGGCATTTTGCCATTTCCTTTGCTCAGACTTTTTGTCTGTCTAGTGCATTTCATACACTAATTTGCTTCTTCATTTGCTGTGTTCCCATCACCTTTGTAGAAGTTCATATGTATAGACATTAATATATCCTTCAGTTAATGAGGAATTGGTCGGACTATACATATAAGGCTCCCTTCGTTTTTTATTTGTATTTTTAAAAAAATTTTGGTTATTCTTGCTAGTATTGAATCTTCTCTTCCTTTTATCATGTATCTTTCTGGTACTTCAATATGCAGAATACGTAAGTTGTCGCACAAGTGGTTGTAAAAATGTAAAATAGTATAAAATAGTGAACGTTCTGCAAGGACTAAGTGTGTGAATTTGTTTCAGTAGCAGAAGCTTATGAACATACACATGCACAAACGTGCTTTCTAAACACATGGATGAGACAGAAGGCTTTGCACCGTTCTTCATACTATTTGCCAGATGATTTTATAGAGAAGTTTTGCGCCTTAGTACTTGCAGGAGAGTACCGAATGCCCCAGGACTGTGTAGGTCAAAGACATTCTTAAGCACTTGATTTTGACCCCGAGAGCTTGTTAGCTGTCAAAGGTGAGAGCTAAAGGGATCTTCACATAGGAAATTTTCAAGATGCAAGCTTCTCAAGGCTTTTTCTCTGGACAGAAATACAGATCAGCAGGGACTGTCAGCCTGGCAATATTCAGAAATATTTTTAAAGCACTATTGTCCAGATTTTTGCAGACTTCTCCCGGACTTTTCCCTCGGTATCATTTGAAAAACTTGAAAGATTTTTTTTTTCCGTCATCACTTCTTAAGGACTGTGTTGCTTTTGGAGGATAGTAGAGCCTTGGTGTTGTGTGGTTTTCCCCCACCCCCCTCACCCCCTGTAGAGGAAATTGTTTTGCCAAAACCGAAGCCGTGTGAAGTATGCCCAAGTTCTGGTAATATGAGTCATGGCATTCAGTGATGGTATGTGTAAATTCTTTTTTTTTTTTTTTTTTTTTAAAAAAAAAAATTGGTTTGGGGATATTGAAAACGACAGAGTTCTTTGGTAGAAAGATCAGGATAGGACACTTCTGCAGTAGGATGCAGGCTTTCCTTTTCCTTGCTTACAGTATCATGTACAAGTTAAGAATAACACAAGGCATGTACCATTACTTCTCCTGCATTGTTGGTGTCAGCATTGGAAAGCACGGTAAGTTATGAATGTCCTGTTTGGGGATGACAACTCCTTTTCACCCTATGAAAAGTTTGAAGTGTGAAGTATGAGACTACAGAAGAATCAGAAGTCAAACCATTTTCTGTTCCTTGGTGTTAATATAATGATGTATTAATAACTGTTTCCTCCCTCTAGGAAATCTGTCTAGTCTAAGTCGTCTTGGCCTGAGGTACAATAGGCTGTCAGCAATTCCGAAGTCTTTAGCAAAATGCAGTGAACTTGATGAGCTGAATCTGGAGAACAACAACATTTCTACTTTACCAGAGGTGAGAGTTACCGGGGAGTGGGTTTGGGAGGGAATGTGTTGTAAGGTGTCTTTGTTTTGTAGAGGATTTGGAACATGTAAAATAACTTCATTTTGTCTCGCGACTCTGAGGAATACCCTTTATTTTAATCTACACGCGTAACGTGAAACATTGCAATTCTGTACAAGTTCTTCTATAGCAATTAGATATGCCTACGTCACGCAGCTTCTGTCAGAAGTTGGAGTAGTACGTGTGGTTCCCATCATTTGAGCTGTATAAGAAATGTTTCGTGGAAGAAGTGGAAGTAGAAAAAAAGGAAAAAAGGATAACTATCCCTAATTGAGGCAAGAATGACCTTTAAGAGAGTGAATAAAGTGTGCTTGCAGCTACTTACTTGGCTTTAGCATTCTCATTTTAACATGGAAAACCATATGCTGTTGGCACTGATGGGGTAGCATCCAGCAACTCATTGATGCACCTTTCGTAAGTCACAAAAAAATAAAAATTTCCATCATGTTTCAGTTTCCAGCAACTCTGCAAGCATCACAGACAAGGGAGGAGAATCAGTTTTCATGCTTTTCATAGTCATTGCACTTGGTTGTTTTACCCTGGTCTCTTGCTTCAAGCTTAGTGTGGGAGCAAAGAAAAAGTTCATTGTTAGAAGTTCTGGAGTCACCTTTTCAGTCTCTTCAGGCAACACATTTCCTGAATGGAGTGCTTTGTTAACGCTGAGGTGGAGACACAAGTCCTAGTCCCCAGTGCATCTTTATATTTGTCTGTACTCCTTCTCAGAAATTCCCTGAAACTCGCCTCATTAACCTTCAGTTTCACAGTCCTGGATAGGTGTGGTAGGTGGTTACAGACCGTTTTTTCAATACAGTTTTGGTGTCTGCATACTTTGAAACTATTTATACTGCTGGGTTATACGTCTCATCCTGATTTTTTTTTCATTTTTATAATTTCTTGAGACTGATTTATCAGGGCAGCAGATTGTAAGATGCTCAACTGCATGCATTTGGTGCTAGTAAACATTTAGAGGAAGTGTTTGAATGGAAGCATTAGTGCCTGGGCAGAATTGCTTGGACAACAGAAAAAAATCTGATATGATTTATTCTTATTTTGGATGTTTCTTCCACTGATTTAGAACTGTTTGGAGATTAAAGCTGTGAGACAAAGCATAGAGTTTATATTCTCTTCTGTTTTAATGGTGGTCCAGACTGCTTTCCTAAGCTGAAAAGAGAGAGAGATTTCTATAAATCACTAGCATCAAAGAGGTATATAAAAACTATACATACAAGAAAAAAATAAATACATTTACAGTTAAATTTGGAATTAGGCAAAGTATTCGTAGTAACAAAATGTCACGACCTTTTTCTGTCAGATAAATTTTTAAACTCAGCAATGATAGACTGAAGACCCAGAATTTAATAAATGTTTGGATAAAGCTATCGTTTAAGGAAATGCCACTGAGTGAAAGCCACCAGGCTGCTTTTAAAATGAGGACTAAGCTAGCTCTTCCCACCCTGACATATTATAAAAGCAACTACAGTGTAATTACAAAAAGATAATGTGAAGATGATTGCTTGTTTTTCAAATATGTTCAGTCCTCATACAAAACTATTTGAGACCACACTGACTTCTTCACGTATTTGCCAATAATTTGTTACCACCTAAGCAGCTACCTTGCAGAAGTGTATAATTTATCCTGTAATCAGCTTAAAATAAAGCATTCCTTGCTATAATACAAAGAACTGTATTTGCTGAAGAAACTTTGGAATTTCAAAACATAGCTGAGGCTGCTGACACAACGCCTAATAAATATTTTATCTTAAAAGGATGGGCTGGGAGAAGGCAGCACTGCCACAGTTTTCACAGACATAAGAGCATTGTTCTTTTTGTGCTGCCAAAGCTCTCTTGCTTCCCTTCAAATGTGTTTAATTGCTCTAGGCTATTAGAGTGTATTAGCTAACATTTTTAATATTTTTTGTATAGATGCAGAGTTGAAAAATTGGCTTTAGGAAATGCCAAGATCCATTTGAAGCCATAAAGTGTTTCTGTAACAGAGCTCAGGGACTGCCTAACCCTAGGACAAAGACTATCGGTTAAGTAAAGTATAGCTAGAAGCAGTATTTCCCAATCAGAGGTTGTATTAGTAAATGATTAGGTTTTAATGACTAATACTGATTTATAGATCCATTATTTTGTCTTTAGGGGAAACCTGCTTTATTGATGCTTACTGAGATGCCCCCAGAATTGTATTTCGGTGCTTAAAACTTTTAGCCATGACTTGTAGACTATTCCCTATTTAATCCCGCTTTACTTACAGCAATGTTAATAAAGAGTTTAGAAGAGAAAACTGACCAAAGCTTTCCTGGTGAAAGCAGCAAAACCATCTTCTTAAAGTTTTTACAGTGCGTGTAGCAGTGTAAGTGCAATCCAGAAACACAGACACTAGAGGTACGGTCGGAATCATTATCTTGTTACGGCTCTTTCCTGATTGCAGATGTTGCATTATTTATGGTACGTAATGCCACGCACAAATCTCCAGTTCCTGCAACGCTTAAGCAAATAGGGCTGAATTCAAGTTGGCATGGTAATAAGCAAAGGTGACACTTTCAGCAGGAATTTAGCTCTCATTATTCATCCCCGTGGTACCAGCAACGTGCTTGGTGCATAACTAATGGGTAAACCCTACGGTCCGTGCTGCTGAGATTTCGGAGTCAGCTTAACTGAGGAGCGGTACAGTGGGGCTGTGCACTCAATGGGCAACCATTGCTACCTCCAGGCCTTTTGCTTTTCTTTTCTGAAGTGGGATGAAAAGAAAGGTGGAGTAATAACTATTTAGGAGCATTTTGGAAATAGGAGAAAAAAAAAAAAAAAAGGGATTTTTCAAAGCAATTTTCAAAGGAGGTATCCAATACACATTTGAAGAGCAGCGTGTGCTGTTGGTACCTCTTTGGGCCCTGGTCTGAGTTGTGATCAGAGGTCAGAACTAAGCAATGGGAGGCTCAGTGCCATGGGCTGTGCATCCCCCAGAGCCAGGACGTCTGATGGGGGCATGCTGCTGGCTGCGGCCACCGCCTGTGGGCTTCAGAGCTGCCCAAGAGGTAGCAAGGTGTGATTGCAAAATTTCTTTCCAAGGAAAACCTACTAAACTTGTGCTTTCAAAGGTGGTGTCTTTGCTTTTACGTATATGTCAGTGTATAAGGAAAATGGGGGAAATAAGGTAAAGGGTGATGGCTGTGATGGGAGATCGCTGCTGATGGAAGTTTTATCAAATCTAACCCTGATCTGTGTGTTGCAACGTGTATTTGGGGGATAAGCTTTGGGGGGGAGCATTTCCAAGTAGACCCTTGAAGGAATAGAGCTGTATTCAAATAAATCTGTCCTAAGTTCCCGGGTGGTTTTCTTCTCTCTGCAGGGTCTTTTATCCAGCCTTGTCAAACTGACTAGTTTAACGCTGGCCAGGAACTGCTTCCAGTCCTATCCTGTGGGTGGCCCGTCCCAGTTCTCCACAATCTACTCTCTCAACATGGAGCACAACCGCATCAATAAAATCCCCTTTGGAATTTTCTCTAGAGCTAAAGTATTAAGTAAGCTGAACATGAAGGTGAGGCACAGAAACATGCTGCTGTTTGTAAAATCAATGAGGAGCACTGTTCCCTGAATTCTGGCAAGCCTAACGATTTAAGGGATGAATTTATCGTGCTCAAGTGGGCACTGCTGCTGTTAGACATTGAAACCATTCTGGATTAGTTTAAAAATGGACTGTCAAAATGTTATTGAGGCGGCTGTATTTCGGTAGTTAATCTTTTGTCACATTTGCCGGAGTCTGAACAGTAATGAAGTGGCTGCAAAGTTTTCAAATAATCATCTAATAAGATGTGAGTGTGTATTGCAACTTATTTAAAACAAAATTATGTAACGTTTTTAAAATATGTTCTTTTAAAACCTAAGTTTGGAGCATGCAGGAAAAAAGGACCTTTAAATCTGTGCTATGAACATGTAGAGAACAGAGCGAAGAGAAACAGGGAAAAGAGATAATATTTTTCAATAAATGGGTTTATGTTCTTGAAACAAATTATTAAAAAAAAAGTTTCAGCAGTAATTAAGCTCAGCAACTATCTTAGAAAACTGTTGGCACACATGTATTTTCAGTTGCATTATTACTAGTTTTTGCAGCACGTACTCATCTGTAACTTTGCATGTTTACCAGGACTTTGACTTTGTTTTTTGAATATACAGTGTCTGATCTAAATCATAGGAGCATTTTGAGTAGTAGGATGTTTAGATTAATTTCAGATGATTTTACCCTGGGCCATTAAGGTATATTTCCATTGTTTCATTCTTTTTTTTTTTTTTATTCCCCACCTCCCCTAAACCACATGTATCTGTTGATTTCAGACTGCGCTATGAAGCTCTGCTGGCTATTCCCTGTGTCCCAGCTTGCTCAGTCACGTAGTCAGAGCCTTGAGTAATATCTTTGCTTTTGTAGTTTTGTAATGACCTCACTTTTTTTTTTTTGTTGTTAAATGGTTGGAAGAGGTGGTGTTGGATTTTTTTTATCAAGCTCCATATATTTTTAGTATTTCAGCATTGCTGATAGCAACTTTGTAAGTTATGGTGAGTTCTCTGTCCTTTTTTCTCTCCGTTGTATACAGCAATGAAAGGGAAAAATGTTTTAACTACTGGGACGTTGTAGGGCAGTTTTTTATTAAAAATGGGAGGGGTTAGTTGTCACCTCCTTATTCTTCTGATTTAATTATCTCCTATTTTGTTGTGAAGTATTTTATAAGCCATTTGTCTAATCTCTCAGAAGCCTTGCTGACATCTTGCAAATGCAGACCCTAAATGTTTGATATGTTAAATCACAGGACAATCAGCTGACCTCTCTCCCACTGGACTTTGGAACTTGGACTAGTATGGTAGAACTGAACTTAGCAACTAACCAGCTCACAAAAATCCCTGAGGATGTGTCTGGGCTTGTTTCTCTTGAGGTGAGAAGAACATAAATGAACAGCTACTTGAATCCCTGCAAATAAGCGTTTTCTACTACAGGTATAAGTAATGTTATTTTGGGTCAAATAAGGCCAAGCGAATATATGTAGGTATGGCATTTAAATAGGTTTATTTGATCTGGTTTTGGTTGTTGTGACCAGCTTTTTGAATGTTGTGCTTTAGACTGTGGATGAATGTGCACAAAGGGATATTGCATATATATTTTTAACTATATAGAAAGAAAACTTCTCAACAGAAAGTTATTGCTGGAAATTAAATGGCTCTGAACTTAGTATAGTTCTTGGAGACACCAGCATGGAAACAGAGGAGGTCAGAAAAACATATTGAAACGGTCTTCAGTCAAAAGTGGCTTGAACATAGCCCTGTGAACCTTGTAAACAGCCAGGTGGGAATTCTCCTCAACCCTGAAGGGGTAGGAGCTCTTACGTGGAAATCATGAACTACACCTGTCTTGTCCCCTAGACCTGTTTCTCAAGGTACCCTCAGCAGAGACAGTCAAACTTAATAGTCTCGGAGGGACATAAGAATAGAGGTGCTTGTTGGGGCAGCTCTGACATCTTATTAGGGGACTTCACAGCCTCTGTGAGCCAATGGATAAAGTCTGCTAAAGTACTTTTTCAAATAGTATATTTGAAATTGCAAGTTTTCGGTGTGGCTGCTGCTCTGAATAATTAATCATCTGTTTAGTCTGAGGTAAAGTTGATGTGGCAGAGCAATAGTGCTTTAGTAGCCCAGTTTTCTTTAAGTTAAGGCTCAGGCTGATTGGACTGGGAAGTTGGTAATCTCTGACAGCTGGATTTGTGGGTGGTCTGCTAGCTGCAGAAGCTCGGGAGCTGTGCAGTCCACAAAACCATTAGTGCTATCTTTCTCTGTAATTAAAGAATCAAATACAAAGAGCTATTTGGGCAGTGTTTACACAAAAGTGAAGGTTCCCACAGCAGTGCTAAGTCAGCTGCCTTGCATGTAGGTAATATTTTCTGTTCCTGCCTTTGTTTCTAGATATGCGATTAGAGCGTTATTATTCCTACCGTTGTGTATCTTAACACATAAAGGAAGGCCACTGTAACACTGCTTGCGCCAATGCTAAATTTTTGGCTTTTATTCATTTTCATTTTCACTTTGATTTTAGCCTTGTTTTCTGCTCTGTTCCTGCCTTCAGTGTTTCCAGGCTCCACGAAGCTAGTGAGAGTGAGATTTTTGAACCTTGGCATTTGAAACTGTCCAGCCTGGCAGGGATGAGCCTCTGCTCTTTCACGCTTTTGTTTTGACCTGCTGTGTTAAATAACTAGATAATAGCATTGTTTAATCAGTGATTACCTTACTGCTCGCTGTGTTATTATGAGGCTTGGTTGTTTCTAAAGAATGTTAGGTTTGTCTGAAGCTAAATGGTTTACTAGTATAACTTGTGGCTCGAAGAATAACTCTGTTAGTTGACATTGCAAATGAGGCTACGTTTGCTGAATGTAGGATATTTATAATCCAATTTAGAAAGAAGGAGAAACATGAGAAGATAATATTCTAGTAGGGGTGTGTGTGTGCTAGGAGACCATTTTAGAAAGCCAACGGATATCTACACGGTGTTCTGCTTAGGTGCTCCGATCTGTACGTTCACTTGCTGCTACTCCTACTCAAAAGGGCATAGGGAGAAAAGGAATAATTTGTCTGTACACTAATCTTGGACTTCATTACTTAAGAATTTAAACAATCTTGTCTTGTTATATTATTATATAGCCTGTCTCCTTGTTTACTTATTGCATTGCTGAAATTCTTTTTTTTTTTTTTTTGAAGGTTCTTATATTGTCAAACAATCTCCTAAAAAAGCTTCCCCATGGAATTGGAAATCTAAGGAAACTCCGAGAGTTGGATCTAGAGGAAAACAAACTGGAATCCTTGCCAAATGAAATAGCTTACCTCAAGGATCTGCAGGTGAAACAATAATTGGCAGAGATAAACATCTTACGTCCTTTATTTACACCATACTGTTTTAATTACAGCTAGTTTGGTGAAGCAAACTATTTTGGATGGATATAGAACCAAAAGTTAAGAATCTTTCACAACTTCCTCCCCAATCTGTCCCCACTAGTTCTTCCCCAGATTCATTAGCTGATTTCGAACAAACAAGTTTTAGAGTTTTACTGTGTTGCACCATGAGTACGATACTACGATGGGAATAGCTTCTGTGGTTTCAGTCATGTTCATGAAAACTTTTATATTTGGGATGGAAGGTGTGTGTTTTAATATTATGGACTGTTACGTTTTTATGTTTAGCAATGCCTCGTAGAGTTCTGAAATGTTGGGATGTAGAAATTTTCAAATGCTCGAGATAGAACCCACCACGTTATCAGCCATGTATCTTGTTTTTTGATGTTATTTTAAGGCACAAGTTAACTTTTAAAAATGTGTTTTTTCCTTAGAAATTGGTTCTGACTAATAATCAGTTGACCACCCTTCCGAGAGGTATTGGTCACCTTACCAATCTAACGCACCTTGGGCTTGGAGAGAATCTTCTCACACACCTTCCTGAGGAAATTGGTAAGACCTATTTTTTTTTTTGATTGTTTTATGCAGTGTGGCTGAGCAAAAGCAGTTACTGACACAGAAGATAGGCATCTACTGTGCTCACAAGTAGAGCTACAAAATTCATGCGAAACTTCCAGATATACACAACCTGATGTGAACGATGTGCCACTGAAAAAGCACTATAAGTGTATGATACTTATCTCGCTTCAGCAAGCTGTAGTGAAATGAATGGTCTAGCTTTTTTGAGTTGTTTTGCAGAGGGCTGCCAAATGCACGCTAGCTTGGAATGGTGAGATGCAATTTATCCTCAAATTCTTCCACAAGCTGCATGCTATTGATCACCTCATAAAACTATTCTTTTTCTTGGAAAGAGGTCGGTGTTAGAAAATACACAAGTCCTATTCTAATTCCATGGTGTAGACTAAAACCTTGTGTAAGGCATAGACAGCTGAAGCAAATGTTTCTGCTGATAGTTCCTCTGTACACACTTCTTTTTGTAAAGCATCATGCTGTATTTGACCTTAAGTAGATAAGAAAAGCAAGGAAATCTACAGAAAGTAGGGGAGGAGTAGAGTTATTCTTTCTGTTCACTTGAGACATCCTTCCCCAGCTGCTTTCTCTCAAGGGAGATGAAATAGTTTGTTAGATTATAGGTGTGTATGGTATGAAAGATGGGAAAGTGGGGCGTGTCGTAAGGAGGACTTGTGTGTTTGGAGTGTATTTCAAATATATATATTTCTGTGTCACACTACAGTTACAGCTTCAGGTCTGTAACAAATATGTTGTAATTACGTAAAAGGTGGGGTATAGATATTTTATTAGAGATGATAGATGCCATGTGGCATGAGTAGATTCTAGGCCCTTCTAATTTGAGTTATTCAGTATTGACTACAATTTCAAATTGCTAAGCCGAAGAGTTAAGGTAAAATCTCCATCAGTTCTTTTATTCTGTGTATTCTCAGTTGCTCTCTGAGGGAGATGTTGTAATTGCTATTTTCATGGAAAAAGCTAATGTAGATGTGGCTCTGGTTTAGATAATGGTGAAAAGAAAACTTGCAGTTTAGGAGTTCGGATGAGTAACTGACTGATTTTATATTGTGAAGAGTTTCCAATTGGGCTTAGAGCTCCTGTCTAAAAGTTTAAAAACTGCATGAACCAAACCATCCCTCTTTGTATTATTTTATTTTAACCAGGTACACTGGAGAATCTGGAAGAACTGTATTTGAATGACAACCCCAATCTGCACAGCCTTCCCTTTGAGCTGGCTCTTTGCAGCAAACTGTCAATAATGAGTATTGAGAACTGCCCGCTCAGCCACCTTCCACCTCAGATTGTTGCAGGAGGACCCTCCTTCATCATTCAGTTCCTAAAAATGCAGGGACCATACCGTGCCATGGTCTGATGCTAATCGGATTGTCCAATACACTGTACAAAATACAAACTGCATTAATGTTGTAATTGTCTGCATATGTATATATAATATAATATAATATATGTGGTTTATATTATATTATATATATATAAATATATAAATAATATAAAAAGGCGAATTTAAGACTGCATTATGTGTTTCTGCTAATAGAGGAATCATAGCCATTTAGATTTTTTTTATTCTGTAAAAATGCTTGTCTAAGTTTTCTTTGCTGAATTTGATGGATGGATGTCTGAGTAATCTGGAAATGCCATTTCATTTAAAGCAATTGCCAATGAACTCAAATTTAAGGGACAAAAATAGTTTTGCTTAGATTTACTTTCAGTTAAGAGAAACATGTAACCTTTATATAATGAACTCTTCTGTTTTACTCCCTCTTTTTTTTGTGTCAAAGCCTGAAAGGGTCATGTGTCCTGAGGTTGGGATTTTCTTTTAACTTATTTTGAGATTTGAAGCAAATGGTGTTTTTATATTGTTTACAGTCAGAGTAAATCACTGGATTTTGTTTTATTTTGATTTGCTCTGTTTTAATCAATCATATCTAGAATTTATATGCCTCTGCTGATGAATTTTTATCAACTGGTTTGTATACTAAAGACATATTCTCATCAGAACAACTGGCAGGTGAAAAGGATGCAGTCAAAACGAAAAGGAAGAAAAAAAAAAGCTTGAATTCTAAGTCTTGCTTCCCTGAGTTATCAGTTGCAGGCATAACATATCTGAACTGAGCCTTTTGCAGTTGGTCTTTTCTAGCACAAGTAAACCTTTTCAGATTGGTAAAATCGTGGAGTATCCTCAGTGAAGAGCGGTTTTCATGTTGTGAAGTAACGATTCCATGAGGTCTGACAGAACAGTTAAGTGGCAAGGAAATAATATATATGTACATTTTTATTACAATGTTGAGTCATAAACTACAACAGGCAATTTTAAGGATTCCTTCTAGTCCTTGTACAATAAATGAATGTGTCTTACTTTTAAACACTGCAATATATGTAAGTTTTAAGGTTGGTTAACAATGTACTATGGTTTTATATCTTGACTTGCCTTGTACCTCCTTCCATTACGGAACTTCTGTGTCCAAGCACAATATCTTCACACTGTGCTGTTTTGCTGCTGAACTAAATGCACTTTTCCCCACAGCTGGGGCACTTGCTTCAAAATATTCAGTTCAGTATCTTGATTATTCTTTTTTAACTTCATCCTATCTGTTTCAGTATTAAACTGATCTATTAAAAAAGAGGCACCTTTTTCATTTGTGCATAGATGTTGATAGCTCAAGAGAAACACTGTAAGTAGTGGACATTCAGTTTGATCACGACTTTCTTGGTTGCTCAAAAGGCAGAAGATGCTTCAGGGAAATACACACTATTGCTGCACTTGCAGGGCCAGTTGTCCCTTTCCAGGAGGGCAGGAGCTTGAGGCGGTTGCATTCCACGTTTACTGAAGAGCTGTCCAGTCTGTAATCATTGGAGTTGCTGCTGGGGTAGCGTGGCTTAGAGGACTGTATCTTTTGAACAAAATAAAATCAGCTGATGCCATGAGAAATCTATTTCACATGCAGAAGCTTGGGGAATATTATTTCTGGCTTTCAGGCATGCTAACTTATGTATATTGCCTTGATCTATTTTTTTTTTTTTTTTGGCATTGCATTCTGTTTTGTCTTACATCTTTTCATTAACAAGGAGTAAGTTTTAAATGGAAGGCAGGTGGAGATATAAAACCTTAGAGGGCTTAAACATGCTGTAAAACTATTGTAGATGTCACTGGATTTTACTAAGTAATTTTTTTTCTTTCTCACACGTTCTCTCTCTGACCCCCCCCCTTTTTTTTTTTTTTTTTTTTTTTACATCTACTGTAGCTTTTCAGTTTAGACTTTAGTTTATAAAAGGCTGTTTTCTTATGGTTCTGCCTGAAGTTAATCTTTCTCAGCATTAAGGTGTTAAAATATGAAGATGCTGAAGTGCATATTTTCAAGACTGTAATCTAACTTCTGGATATACTGCTAAACCCGTATTTGTGCCCTCAGGTCACTAGGGGAGACTGGTTTGAGTAATAGGGTTCCTTAAAACAAAAGTGGCGACCCCTTGTGTTTTAAAGCATCTTGGTCTCATTCCCTGTCTGCTTCTCAATCCCATTTTTTATAAGAGCTGACGGGATTTAATTTGTTTAGTTTGTAAATATGTTGATTATTCACCTTGTTAAGGTACACGGTTAATGACTGTATGATTGGAGCTGACCCTCTCTCACATAAGTTCTTGTGGAGAAGTTGGCTACCAAAATAGTGCTCGTTACACTCGCTTACAAACAAAGTATTCTTTTCATTACACTTATAGGAATAAATAAAGCTATGTTTTAATTCATTACTATATTAAAAACAGGATATTTTTTCAAACTATCTTTGTACTAGTATGGTTGTTGCAGTGCCAGATAATCCTGAACCCTGTTTTAGAAGTTTAATTTTATACATTCTGAGGTGAGTGCTTATTTTTTCAGCGTCTCAAGAGAGATTTGAATAAAAGCAGTGTGAGAGAAGTTCTGGTACAAGAGAAATTAAGTCAGAGATAATTGAAGTTCTTAAAACTAGCCTAAATTTTAGGTATTAAATGTGTAGCATGGCTTGGGAGTATGTGCATATAGATATCTATATGCACATACGGGGATTTATATCCAGATCTATTCACAGATCCATATAAATCCAGCTGTTTTGACCATTCAAAGCAGTCTTCTATCCTGCCATAAAACTTCTGCATTTGTCAGGATGCTGGACTGTTAACTGGTGCAGTTTCTAAACTGTATTTAATGCCTGATGACATTCAGTTGGACACATGCTGGTTCATACACGTCTAAGTATTTTGTTGGGCCTCATCAGTTGAAGTCTGAATGGAAATAACTTCATCCTGACAAGTGTATGTATCCGTACATACATGTATATGTGTATCTATATGTGTATGAAAGCATAGACAAGGTGGTGAAATGAACTCTTTAGAGCTCTTTTCAAATAAGGGTGGGAAACAGGCGATTCCCAGATACTCATATTAAATATTCTAAATCTTCCTTGCTCTACTGTTATCTTCAAAATAATTTACAAGGGTTATTGAGAAGTGTGACAATCTTTATTCTGGGTGAAAATCATGACCTTTATTGCTTGCCCATGGACAAAATGTCAATTTTGTGTGTCTGCCTATGTACATAAAAAAAAAAAAAAAGTGCATATACATATGGTCTGTAAAGACACTGTCCTGAATCACGCCTTGACTTCACAGAAGCTGAGTTACTGTACTATAGACTATACAGTATTATGGAACTTTGATAAGGTCTAAAGCAGATTAGGGATTTGTTAAATTACGAAAAGAAGGTTTAAATGCCATCGTGACTCATTTTGGTCACATATTGCATTTAAATTTGCAAAACAGAAAGTTGGTAATCATTCTCTGCAAAAATACTTTGTTTTAGTATAACTAATATAAAAGTATTAAAGTTATGTCTCTGGCTGTCCCATATTGAACTTCCTAAACAAATTTGTCTAGTAAAAATGCAGTGGAAGTGCTGCATGTAAAGGTGGGGTCACAAAGTTATGTGATTGGCACTTTGTAGTTTGTCAGATGTTATTGGACATTTCTAAATTCACGCCCACTTTTTAGAAAGAGGTTTGTGCTGTAGAATATTTGCTTCAGTGCCTCTTCTGGATTTTAGGTTTTCTCTGCAGTTTTGTCCATCTTTTGCTGATGTTGTGTGAGTGCATGTTCAGACTTCTTGAAGGTCGTGTTTGTACATGATTTAGTAAAGTAGTACTCAGACTGGCTGGCTGGTTAGCACTTAAACCCATTGTGTCACCTGAAATCCAAGTATCTCCAATCTCGGGAGTTGGAAAAGTACTTTATATTTAAAAATTAGAAAACTTTATCAGAGTTTTTTTTTTTTTTTTTTTTTTTTTAAATTTCTGAATCAGTGCAAACTCTTAGCTGGGGAGTCTTCATATCTGGATACAACAAAGAATCTTCATGTAGTCAGTATCACACCTCAGTTGTATCAAATTAGCACGCCAGAATAGCTTCTAATTAGATCTGCAGTTGGCAATAATTTGCCCAACACGAACTTCAAGGCACAGTAAGGACAATTACAAACAAACGATAGTATCTGCAAGTGGATTTTGTTTTTATGCTGGCAAAGATCAGAAAATTATGTTTATTATTCTGATGTTTAGGTCTTAACCAGGACTGCACAGGACTTTTGCTGTGGAAAAATACCAGACCACACTAATTTTGTGGTTACAAGCTAAACAAGAGTGTAAACAGTCTACAAAAATGTACTTTTAATCTGAATTATTGTAATGTTGATTGTTATGTCTATATAAAAGATTGCCTTGCTTTTTTATAAGAGTCATTCTGTATCAATGCATTCGTTATAAATAGTATATTTGTAAATGAGCTGCCACTGAGTCTTTTGAAAGTTTTCTAGTATTTATAGTCTAACACGAGCTGGATGTAAGTCATACTTTTGCAGAACCCCAAATTATCAAGAACTGCCTTCTTGTTATATACTTGTCACTCCTGAAAAGATGTTTTTTTTTCAAGTAAGATACAGATTTTTCATGTATAGCAATTACAGGAAACTTCAGAGTTGCTTGACAGTAACAACTTTACTCAAAAGAGATGTGTAAATTGCACACCTTTATAAAGCAAATGTTGGTAAAATATTTTGCTTTCCTTTTCTTGTAGTACAGTAAGGCATAAAGTAAAACAACAACAAAAAAACTTTGAAAGGGAAAATGTCTTAGATTTTAGAGCAAAATGCATTTCAGCAACAACAAGAAACTTGAAGTAGGTCCAGAATTGTTCTGCCTGCAAGGAAGCCATCTGCATTTAAACTTCTGATGTATAAGGCAGTATTTCCAAGCTGACCTGGCAGCTCCGAAGTGCTGTCCTTTAGCTCTGTGAAGCTCCCTAGGATAGATGCTGTTTCGAGAAGGTCATGGCTTGCAGCGTGTCCCACAAACAAACACACGCTGATATCCTTTGGAATCCTAATCTAGAGGCCATAGCAGTTCAGATACGGTGTTGAGGAGGGCACTGAAGCACTTGCTGCGGGAGCATGGATGCGATCAAACTGCCCTGTGGTCTGTCTTTGAGCTGCGGACATCCCTGTAGGTTCGTTTGGTGGCCTGGTGACCTGAACGCAGCGACCCTAAGGGATTTGCAGCTGTACCATGAGAGCAGCTGTGCCATGCCACAGTGCTGGCCACATACCAACCTTCCCCATCTCGTGGTGCTGAGCAGCAGACGTGTAAGGACAGCAGCAGGGACTGCAGTTCCTCTGGCACCCTGCCCGGGGGCTCAGCAGCTGAGTCTGAAGGGCTCAAAGCAGCGTCGGCATCACGGCATTGAGTAGCCCTTGATAGATTTGGTAAATTCACAGAAGTGCTCTTTTTTCCTTTCTTTCTTTCTTTCTTTTTTTTTTTTTTTTTTTTTCCTCCTAAATCTATTTGTATTTCTGGCCTCTGCAACATCCTGTGTCTAATAATTCTGCAATATGATTATGTGCTGGGTGAAAAAGGACTTCCTTCTGTTTGTTTCAAACCACACCACCTTATTTCATTTGATGACTCCCAGTTCTTCGATTCTGAGATATTTATCAAGAGTCTCTTTCCTGTTCATCTGCTTTTTACTATTCTTGAGGGTTTTTCATAAAGAGGAGGGTTTTTTTCCTCAAGTCATAGAGCTCTGCCTTTTTTACCTTCAAACAAAACTTCTCCCATTCTGGGGTAATTCTTGTTGCCTTTCTCTGTAGTTTTCTAGCCCTGCTCTGACATTTTTTTCCCCTAATCCGTGGCCTTCAGCAGGCTATTTTGTTCTTTGCCTTCTAGTTTGTGAAATAAAGGTACAGCTGTCATGAAAAACTGAAGCTGAGTGGGGGATAAAGTTTAGTGCTAAATTTCAGTGCAGAATAATTTTACTAGGAACGGATCAGATTGGGATTTAGATTTCGGAGGCAAGCCACCCGCTGCAATAACTGTTTCCTCTGATTAGCCGTAACACCAATTTTCATTGTCTCTTGCAGCTAGATTTGAGAGACAAAACTGATGTTAAACTTCACATGGGTGTGCTGATTTAAATAATGCCAGAATTTCAAACGTGCTGGCAGGAGTGCGTGGCTTTAGCAGATAGGACTTCTGAATATTTTAGCTGGCCTTTTTAAACAGCCTGAGCGTAACACTTTCTGAAAATATTGGGAATTTTCTAGTGTTACTCTTCCTTATTTTTTAGTTGCAGCTCAACGCTGCCCTGGTTGGGTTTGATTTTCCCAGGGGGCTCCTGCCAGCCACGAGCACTTTCTGTTCAGATGCTTTAAACGAACATCCCCAGGTGAGCCTGGCCTCGGAAGAGGGCTGCACCTGAGTGCGAAGTGAAGAGCGTGTCTGTTCCCGGCACCCTGTTTCCTAATGTCTGTATTAAGGCCTCGAAAACGTACAGGTGTGGTTTTGGGTACCTGGCGAGACAAATGGGATGTGTTTTGGTGCAGTTAACCCAGCCTCAAGTGCTTCAGGATCCCGAGTCTCCCAACGCTGCTGCCCAGAGGCAGGGCCTCACTCACACCGTGCACGTTGGGGTGTTTGGGGTGCAAACACCGTATGAAACCTGGACCCGAGGCAGCTGGATAGATTACAGTGAGTGCTTTGGTTTGGAGGTGGTGGCGAGAGCAGCCTATGCCAGAGAAAAAGGTGTTAAAGAGCTGGAGATGGTTAGCCTGGATACAATTAGAAGAGACAGAGTGCCTTGAAAGCTAATTTGTTTTGGTTTTGCAAGCCATCAGTCAAATAAAATACATCAGCTCTTCATCCAAGCCCTGCCTCACTTAGGCTTGTAAGAGGGGGAGATAATTTGATTACCAAGATCAAATGATGATGTTTTAGAGGAGGAGCCATCTGGAGCATTCGAGTGAGCAGCTGGCAGCCTGGGCTGCATGCTTAATTGTCTGACTGTGCCTTGCAACTATTTTTCCACTGCAAAACCTTTTAAGAGTCTTTAGAGATCAATCTACCCCACTGCTCTGACTGAGATGCTATCTGCAAAATTGCACACTTGTTCCCTTTTAAAAGGGAAAGAAAAAAATTGTTCCCTTTTAAAAGCTCTTTCCACAACACCATCTCTCTCTTTTTTTTCTTTTTTCCTGCTGGTAAAGTATTTCTTTGTTAAAACTCATGACGAATCCTTAATTTGCTGTAGCCTAGTAGTTGCTTCACTTGAGCTCGTCGCTGCTTTTTGTCCTGTGTTGTTACAGTTGTGGGGCCTCAAGGGATTGCCAAGTGTTGTCTGGATAGTTTTAATAGAAGTGCATTTTTTTTTTTTTTTCCCCTCAAGAAATTCTTAAAACACCTGCATTGGATGAGAGCAGCAGAATCATCCATGAAAACTGGGGGCTTTTCCAGCAGAGCTTCCTTTTTCCTTCCCAGCTTTTTCGGTGTCACTTGTGGTCTTGTCCTCTCTTGTACTCTCGCCTCCCATCTCTCCTCCTCCAAATTTCGCACTTGTTGCAGCAAGCCTGCTGTCTTGGCCCAGTGCTTTCCAGGCTGTGCTGAGTGGAAGTAAGTGGAGAAGGGCTGGGAGAGAGAGAAGGTGAAAAAAAAAGCGGGTACCCAGCAGTTTCTGGTCCTGACACCTGCTGGTGCATCCCGATCCTCGGCTGAACTTGCTTTGCACCATCACAACCCCCTGTTCTCAAGCTGTTGCTGAATGGAGATACCAGGAGGAAAACAGGATTGGGGAACAGGTGGCTGGGAGGGAGGACAATAAAAGATGGATTTGCTGCATCTGGCTCAGCCGTGCGTTGGTTTACTTTTCTGCGAGCTCCTTGTACACGTGATTTATGGAGTGCAGCTGGGTTGTTACGCGGTGTCCCGGAGCGAACCTGAAGCTCCCTGTGAAGGTTTTGATGTCTGAGCGCTCGCTGGATGAATGGCTTGGCCTGGGGTGTGTGCCGAGGCTCGGAGAGGAATGAATTTTGATTAAGTAATCCTGTGGCTGATCTTTGCTCCAAACCTGTCAGGAGCAAGGATGAATGTCTTAGTTCCTGAAGTGACACAGAGCGGCCCTGAAAGGGCTCTGAAATATGTGTAACACTTGGTAATGCTCATCGCTTCTGCTGGGGAAAACCCACACCCTCCCACAATTAAATCGTTTGTGAAATATTAATGAGAAAATGATATTTTCATTTTGTACAGACACTTAGTTCCCCAGAAATGTAAATAAATGAAGAGATTTTCTTAAGATATGTGTTAAAGCTACCGTAACTGCACGTTGCCACTGCTGTCTCTGGATCCGCTTAAGGACAATGAAGAGTGGGTTGTGGTGGGGGAGCAGTGGTGGTTTTCAGCTCCAGAGGACTTGGTTGGCCTGATACCCAAGGCCTAGGAGCCCTCCTGAGCGGCCCCGAGCCTGGATCCTGGCTGGGTGGAGAGCCCCACACTGGCTGCCCTGTGGCCAATGTGTCCCCGAACAGTTTCGCAGGGCTGTTGGTTAAAGCCAGACGAAATCCACGACGTGCTTTCTGGGGATT
Organism: Aythya fuligula; assembly: GCF_009819795.1. Lineage (NCBI taxonomy): Eukaryota > Metazoa > Chordata > Aves > Anseriformes > Anatidae > Aythya > Aythya fuligula. The sequence goes on from NC_045565.1 coordinate 27,548,476, forward strand.
TGGGGGTGATTTCCAGCCTGGCTGAAATGAAAGGGTGTTGCTGAGTCCTGATTTCGGTTACGCTGCTTTCCTGTCAGTGCACCTGATTGCATTTGGGACTGCGCCTCCGGTAACGCTTGGGTGCCGCCTGGCAATTTCCACTTCTCCGCGGCTGTGAGCCAGCAAATTGCTCGGGCTCTACGAGTGGAAAGCAGAGTTCAGGGAGGGTTCAACGCTTCCCATCCGTGGGGGAGCTCAGGCGTTTCCCACCACGGCTGCCTTCCCTGTCCATCCTGCCCTTCATTTAAGGACGGGTCGAACAGCGGGGCTGTCAGAGGAGATGGCTCCTTTCCCTCTTCCCGGCTGCGGTGCCCATCACTTGCTCCCCGAGGGGCAGAGGTGACGGTGGCGATGGCACCGGTGCTGCCGGGAGCACCGACCTGCTGCGGGCTCTGTCCCGGTGCCGAGGCAGAGCCCTGGCGGGGGGATTTGCTGGTTCTGCCCTGTGCGGGGATGGAGATTACTTCTCGTGAAAAAGGGAAGAGAGTTTGTGTGCAGCAGCAGAGGTTTGTGTTTGCCGTTATGTGCTTGGTTTTATGTGGTGCTTCAGAGCTTGTGAGTTCAGTCTGGAGAAAATTTCCCTTGCTACCTGTGGTGTTTCAAGGGAAAAGGAAAACCAGAATCGAAAAAGCACAAGCGGATGCGTTGTGCTGCTGCTCTCCGCATGCAGCGGGTCAGCCTGCCTCCTCCAAGTGCCTTGTGCTGGTCACACAGCACCGCCCTCGGGGTGGTATTCCCAGATAGGATAAATGGTTCCTGGGTAGAGCTATTGTGCGTTGCTGAAAAGCAGGCGGTAGTGCTGAATCAGCAAATAAATCGGAAGGTGGTGTTTAAACTGAATTTGAGCCTCTCGGGAAAAGAAATAAAATTATATATATATATTGTAGCTTATAATCCATACAGGGTTAATTGTGTTGTAGACGAGGGGACGGCCGCAGTCACGATGATGGATTTCCCTCTGTGGCACGTACAGGCGGCATCTGCAAACCAGCGCCAGGATGGGAGCCCCGGCTCTGGAGAAAAGCGGCCTCACCTCCCTCGCGTGGCCGTCGGGTGCCTCTGCCTGGCTCCCGACACTCCAGAGGGGAAAGAAGGTGTTGGGGCAGGGGTGGCTGCCGGCAGCGTGAGCTTGCCTCGATGGGAGGATTGCCCACGGCCTTGCTGGCAGCGGGCGGGTGGGCTCCGTGTGGAGATCAGGGCTGCTGCTGGGGACAAGGGGGGGGCTTTGGGGGCACAGCGGCAGGACAGAGGGTCCTGAGGTGGTGGCCAGCCTAAATGTCAGCCACTGTAGTTTAGGACGGGGAGACTTGAGCAGTTTTGGGTGCTGCCCTCTGGCATGCTCCTCCCTGGCTGTCCTTGCTGCTGTGGGAGGGTGGGAGCCCAGGGAGGGCAGCCGGGACGTGTCCTGTGTCCTGCTGCTGGGACGTGCTCCCAGGCACCTGTGGGGACACCAGGGGGAAGCTGGCACTCAGACAGCTCTCCTCACAGATCCAGCTGCTGCTTCTGGATGATTTCTCCGCGTTATTTGCTTTTGCCACTAGATGGTGAAGTAAGTAGTCAGTGAGAGCACCTAGAGCCTCGCCGTGCTCCCCAGCGGCCTCCCTCCTGGTGGAATCGCGCCAGCGGGCTCTGCTTTCTGGGAACCCGGCAATTTCAGGCAATTATCCCCAGGATGCTTTACACAGCTCAGCCTCCGAGCACTGCTGCTGCCACGCCGAGCCCTTTGATCTCCAACTCCGGCTTCATTCAGGCAGGCCCAGCTGGGTTAAACGCGGAGCAAGCCTGCCTGGTGCTGCTGTGTGTGGAAAGCCACCTCCAAGACCTCCCCGTGCCCAGCCGCTGGCTTTGCTGGCAGCTTTTTGGGGTGGCACGTGAGGGCACGGCTCACTGGGGTGCTGTGAAGGAGGGAATTGTGCTGACTGCAGCCCTGGCCCCCAGGCAGCGTTGCTGTCAGGGCCTCAGACGGCGATGGTGAAGAACAGGGAGGGAAAGGGGCAGGGACGCGGTCGGGCCCCGGGGTGTGCAGCTTGAACCAAGGAGTTACGGCTTCCCAGCTGACTAATTGGACCTTAGCCTCTCCCACTTGTGAAATTAAACACTTTAAAGCCAGGCAGCATTAATTTTGCTTTAAACGCGGGCCGGCTCTGCTGATGAAAGGTAACTTGCTGAGCTGCAAGAACCTGGGTTGCTTTCGCTCAGGGGAGGTCAGAAGGGAAGGCAGCGGCACCTCACCGCCTGCCCGGGCCTGCCGGCCCTCGGAAAGGCAATTCTGGCCCGGGTGCCTTGTTGCAGCCAGGCCCTTGGCCGTGGGTCAGTGCTGGCAGGGAAAGTTTCCAGTTATGGGGTCTTACAGGAGCTGCTCGTGGTCTGTAGGCTTTGTGCTTCATCCCCTCTGTGCCCATTTTGGCTGATGCATCCCATGGGCAGACAGGGTGGGAGGCTGTGAGCCCGTGAGCCCTCACCCCGCGCTGTGAGCCCCAGCACGGAAAGGCTTCTCCTGGCTGTTGATTTAGGGCTGTGCAATCAAACCTGGCGGCTACGATCCTGCCAAACAGGGCGGGCAACCCCGGCGCAGCTGATGAGGAAACGCGAGCAGGGCTTTAAAGCTGCCTGTGACAAAAATGCTGAAGGAGCAGGTGGTCACGGAGGATCTGTCTCGCACTGGTTTGGGCCAGGCACGGGGCAGGGAAGATCTGCTACGATCGGTAATATTCAGCGTGCTCCTCTCCTCCCTGCACTACACCCGACACCACGGCAGCGTCCCTCTGCTTGCCGGGGGATTAGGTGCGAGCGCAGGACGCCATCGCTGCCATCCCTTCCACGATGGTTTATTCAAATAACTCGGGAAAGTACATCCAGCAGCTGAGTCCAGGCAAACTCTGTTGAAAAACACAGCTGCTGGGGAAGGCATCGCTGTCAGGTCGAGGAAAAGAGCAGAATCTACAGCTGCAGTGCAGTGGATGGGGAAGGGGAGGTCTGTGGGTTTGAACGCATGTTCAGGGCCAAGTACTTGGGTTCCCAGAACAGCTGGTGGGGACAGACGGGTGGGCGGCCAGACCAGACACAGTTCTGATGATTTTTTAAAGTATTTATTATTATTATTATTTTAAGAAGAAGAAGATGAATCACAGCACTTGCACTGCCTCCCTGGAAATGGATGGTGTGTTTGCTGACATTGGGATTACAGGGCAGTGGCACTGTGATCTACCCAACCATGCCAGGTTTGCCTGCTCAAGATCTTTGCCTCTTCCCTGATATATTTTTATTTTTCCTATTTTTTTTTTTTTGGTGTGGCTTGGGTGCAGTTTGCTTGGCCTGAGGGAAAGCTGTCCCCCTGGAAGGTGTTAGGAGGGGCTATTTGGTCGTTAGCCCACGGAGCATCCCAGGCCATGGGCTCTCAGCGCGTTACTCCCGGCAGAGCCCGGTTACTAAAGCAAAGCTCCCTGCACAACACGCTGTTTTGAATAATTCAGGCAAAGCCAGCAGCACAATCAAAACCCACAGCCACAACCAGGGCTTCCTGCCATGTGTATGCAAATACGGAGATCAGGGCGAGCGAGCCAAGCCCAGACCTCCCCGTACACGGCCGACGGAGGCAGCTGCTCACCTCTGCTGCAGAGCACCTGCAGCTCCCTCCCCCAGCCCGCACGTTCCTGCACCGTGCCTACTGCTTGCCCCTTTTCCCTGGTCCCCCACTGGTCTGACTCCATCCCTGTTCCCATCCCCTGATCGGTGCGTGGTGCTGTCAGCACGGCAGGAGGACGAGCCGTGTGCTGGGCCCTCTCATCAGGCTCTTGGTGGGGTTTGAGCTGCAGAGACCTCGCCGCTCACACCAGCGTCGTTAGCAGCTCGCGTTCAGAAACTGAGCATCTGGATGCAAATGCCGGGGAATTGATATAAAATTTTTATTTACTATTTGTTTTTCTTTCCCCTGAAGCTCTTCTCTAGTCTTCCACAGGCTACAAATTCACAGTTCTTTGCAAATCCCAGGACTCTGAGAGCTGAGGCTTTATTACAAATTACCATAAAGTGCGGGATGAGCTCATAAGACGGCATCCTGTAGGAACGGGTGTGCTGCAGGCTGCTGTGGGGCATCTTGGGGGTGCTCAGCAGCCCTGGCATTCCCACCTGCCTGCCATGCAGAGCTATAGGACAACCTGCAGAGGAGGTAGGAGGGAGATGTGACATTGCTGAGATGCTTTGCAGGCACCACTGGGTGCTGCCGGGGCTCTGGAGGCATCAATAATGTCACCAAGATGTCACACGCATGGCTGTGGTGGTGATGTAAGGAAAGTGCGCTGATGTGCCAGGTTTCCTCTTGGAGATGAGCACAGCATGCTCCCAGCTGTCCCCAGGCTTCTGCTGGGGTGATTTGAAGCCCCTGCTGATCCCGCACCCAAGGGAGACTAAGCCCCGGTGCCAGAGGCAGAGCCCCATGTCCTGCAGAGCACGCAGCTCCTGGCAGCCAGCAGAAAGCAGAAGATGGCCCCAGCGCCCAGCATCACCTTGCCACGTACCCAGGTGAGTCCCTGCACCCCGTGTGCCTCCACCTGCCCCTTGCTGTGGAGTCAGTGGTTACAGCTCACGGCCACTCCAATGGAGACTCCTCCAACGTGCACGGAAAGGTCCATGCACATCACTTTGGGTTCAATGTCCAGGTTTTAAGTCACTCCCCACGGCTTGCCACCTTCCCAGGCGTGCTGCACTGTGGGTCCCACGCTCCCCCACCTCTCCATCCTGTGCCAGCCCCACGGGCTCTGCGCTCCCAGACCCCATCCATCTCCCACCCTGCTCTGTCTGCTGGGCATCACCACTCCTGGGCCTGGCTTATAACACCGGCAGGGCGCGGGGCTGAAGCTGACAGGGCTTCCTCCATCTCGCGGAGCAAATCCGTTCATTGGCCCGAGCGCCTGGCGCGCCGATTAATTACCAGCTGCCTGGCTCTGGAGCACGGCGTGAGCATCATTAGGAGCCGGCTGAAAATGAGAGCGAGGAGCCCGTGAGGGTCAGGGCTGCAGCCCGTGTGCCGTAGGGGTGAGCGAGCTGTGTGCGGGGAGCTGGCATCCTTGGGGCCACCAGGTACGTCACCTCTGCTTTCCCATCATAAACATCCCGTTTTTGGACATTTTTTGTTGCTGCAGCTGGCCAAAAACACCCCCTGGGCACCCCATGGGGCAGGCGTGGGCACCACAGCCCCCCTCCCATCCTCCTTTTTATGGGGCTGGGGAGAAACAGCGGGGAGCTGGGAAGGAAAAGGGCAGGAGGACGAGCCCCGGGGGGAGGCTTTTGGGGCTCGGCCGTGGGCCGGGAGCTCCCGTGGGTGCCGCGGCCCCGGGGGCCGGAGCGTGCAGTGAGGCGCCGTGGCCAGCAGGTGCCACTGCCCCCCCGCGCTGCCCGCCGCCACCCGGCCCCCCTTGGTCCCCCCCTGGTCCCCTCCGGTCCCCCCCATCCCACCCCACCCGGAGCATCCCCACGGCACGGGGGGCGCACGGAGGGGCGGCGGCGGTGCCCCCCCGGGGCTCCCCGCGGGGACCCCACACGGGACGGGTCCGCTGCTGCCACCCCCCCTCCGTGGGGGCGCACGAAGCCCCGTGGGGGGAAAGGGGGTGGCAGGAGCAGCCCCCCCTGTGTGTCCCCTCCCCTCCCGTGTCCTCACCCCACGGGGAGGGGCTGCGGCTCCGCAGCGGGGCGCGACCCCCGTGGGGTGGGCTGCGGGGAGTGTGTGGGGGGCAGAGATGCGGTGGGGGGGGGGGGAGGATTTGGGGATGGAGAGGGGGGTGACAATAGGGTCGGGGGGCGGTGGGTGGGGATGGGGATGAGCACGGGGGGCTGAGGGGGGGGGAGGCGGAGCAGGCGTGTGCGCGGCGTGTCCGTGTCCGTGTGCGCGCACCGGGGGCAGCTCCCTCCCCACGTGGGGCTGACGCGGCAGCCCCGGCCTGATCCGGGGCTATAAAGGGGCCGGCAGGCGGGCGAAGCACGGCAGCCGCCGCCGGCTGCAGCCCCGGCCCCCGCTCCGCTTCGCTTCGCTTCGCTTCGCTTCCCCTCCGCCGGCAGCGCCCGGGATGAGCCGCGGCCCCCCGCGCCCCCACGGCGCCCCCCGAGCAGCCCCGGCCCCGGGCGCGGCGCCCTAAGGAGCGCGGAGCCCCCCCCCCCCCCTTCCCCGGAGCCCCCCTTTTGGGTTGGGGCTGGGGGGCGAAGGGCGAGGGCGGCCGCGCAGCCGGGGTTGATGTTTAACCGGGAGCGCCCGTTCACGGAGAGGGGCCACTTCTTCTCCTCCATGGAGTACCAGCGGCAGCTGGGGGAGGAGGAGGGCTACCCGCCTCCCGCGGCCAACGGGAGCTTCAACGACAGCGGGGTCGGGCCGGGATGGGGCACGGTGTACCCCCTGCACGCCACCGTCACCCTCATCAGCCTGGCGGGCTTGCTCATGCTCTTCACCGTCTTCGGGAACGTCCTGGTCATCATCGCCGTCTTCACCAGCCGGGCGCTCAAGGCGCCCCAGAACCTCTTCCTGGTGTCCTTAGCCTCGGCCGACATCCTGGTGGCCACGCTGGTCATCCCCTTCTCCCTGGCGAACGAGGTGATGGGGTACTGGTACTTCGGCAAGGTGTGGTGCGAGATCTACCTGGCCTTGGACGTGCTCTTCTGCACCTCCTCCATCGTGCATTTGTGCGCCATCAGCCTGGACCGCTACTGGTCCATCACGCAAGCCATCGAGTACAACCTGAAGCGCACCCCGCGCCGCATCAAGTGCATCATCTTCATCGTCTGGGTCATCTCGGCCGTCATCTCCTTCCCGCCGCTCATCTCCATCGAGAAGAAGAGCGGGCAGCAGGCAGACCAGGGGGTCGCGCTGTGCAAGATCAACAACGAGAAGTGGTACATCATCTCCTCTAGCATCGGCTCCTTCTTTGCCCCCTGCCTCATCATGATCCTGGTCTACGTGCGCATCTATCAGATAGCCAAGAGGCGCACCAGGGTGCCGCCGAACAAGCGGGCGGAGCGCCCCGAGAAGAAGCAGAACGGCTTGGCCGACAAGGAGGACCTGCCGGCCACAGCCCAGCTCAACGGGGAGAAAGCGGCCGGAGGAGGCGACGGGCAGGAGGGAGAGGTCAACGGCATCGACATGGAGGAGACCTCCTCCTCCGAGCACCAGGACAACAACCAGCCCAAGAAGTCAGAGAGACCGTCGAGGGGAAAGGCCAAGACTAAGCTGAGCCAGATTAAGCCTGGGGACAGTTTGCCCAGGAAGGTGGAGGAGGAGAGGACCACCAAAGGGTCCCGGTGGAGGGGCAGGCAGAACCGGGAGAAGCGCTTCACCTTTGTGCTGGCGGTGGTGATCGGTGTCTTTGTCATCTGCTGGTTCCCCTTCTTCTTTACCTACACACTGACTGCCGTCTGCACGAGCTGCTCCGTGCCCGACACCCTCTTCAAGTTCTTCTTCTGGTTCGGTTACTGCAATAGCTCCTTGAACCCCGTCATCTATACAATTTTCAACCACGACTTCAGGCGGGCCTTCAAAAGGATCCTCTGTAGGATAGAGAGGAAAAGGATTGTTTGAAGGACCCCCTGGTTTGGGCAGGACTAATCGTTCAAGACTTTGTAGGAGAGTAACGCATGGCTCCCTTGGGCTGTGCTTGCATGGGATGGTTTCCTTCAGCCTGTGAGCAGGAAACCCTCAAAACCCGAGACGAGCCTATCGACACACCAGGCAGCAGCAGCAAGGAGCAGCAGGCAAGTGGAAGTCTGAGCCGTGGCATTCGGCTTTCCAGGGGAGGATGGCTTTTGACTTGCTTGGTTTACTTTGCTAGTTTTTTTTTTTTTTTTTTCTTTTGCCAGAGTCTCTCAGTGGATATTTTCATGACTGCTCAGTTTGACTCTTTAAAGACAAGCTCCGTGCAGCTCCGTGAGATGAACAACAAAGAGGGAGTATGCCACCTCAGAGGTGTCGGCTTTTTTATTTTGTTGTATTGTATATGTAATTAATATTCCCCCCCCCGTGTAAAATACAGTATTGTATCCCTGAATCTGAATGTCTTAATTTTTGTAAGGCAAGCAGCTTTGAAACTGTGAATGCTTTAATTATCTTTGATACCTTAAAAGTCCCTCTCTTCCCACCCTCCGAAAACTCAAAACCACTGAAAAATTAGAGCCATTTCCCCTGCCCATCAGCCTGACAACGTTACCAAAATTTCCAATGTCCGTCCTGTGTTTGTTTGTTTTTTTTTTTTTTTTGACTACAGAGCTTAGTATCACACATCTTGCCAGACCGGCTTTTTTTTTATTATTATTATTATTATTTTTTCTTTTGGAGTCATACCTGATTGTATTTAGTTTTTGTGCTGCCCGTGCTATGATACGGCTGGGCTGGGAACTTCCCAGCTGTTACGAGCTAGAGCAGAGCCGAGGAGTGGTGGCTTTGCCGTGCTGTCCTGGGGGGCTGCGAGGTGGGCTCCTTCTCACACTGTGCAGTGAGCTCCTTCTCACACCGTGCGAGGCTTGGGACCCAGCCAAGCTCCCAGCGAGTTAATCTCGCCTGATATTATACCACACTGTAGTGACGAAACGTGTTCAGCACTAACATACTTCCCCCACCTCCAACTGTAAATAGATAACATTTCATAGCAAATATCAGGGCTCTGTAGATCACGCTATCTTGTTTGTATTGATTTTTTTTTTGGATGTTTTAAATCCTGCTGGGTTTCCTGCAGAAGCAGAGGGGGTTTGTTTGCAGAGGTGGTTCCAACTTTCTGAATTAACGGAGGAGAGTTAAGTTTTTAATCTGTCAGACTCACCTTTCCTAGGAAATACCGAAGCATCCCTCTTTCCGTCTTACACAGGGCAAAACCCTGAAATTGGAAACTTACAGACACTTTCCCCTGTATTTTATAATGTATTACTATTTTTTTTTTTATTTAAAGAAATGTGTACATATTGTGAGATTGGAGCAGGAGAGAGTTATTACTGCTTTTACACTCCTTTCCTGAAATGTCTTTCAGCTTTTTCTGCTACAAAATAATAAAAAACAAAATGAACAGAACAAATGTAACATCTTTGTGCCATGAAGAAATTTATGGAGAATATTGAAGGAAAAAAAAATCTTGATATATCACAGTAAATGCGTTGGCAAGAGTTTAAATGTTATGAAAATAGCTTTATCAAGTGCTGACAAATCATAGAAATTGTTTGAGAAAGCCAAGTTTAAGTCTGTTGTATCGGATGAATTTGCCTTCTCTGGAATTTTGTGGTGCAAGGAAGAGACTTTAAAACAATACCTTTTTACTTTTGGAAGTGTTTTGTTGATTTTGCTCTCTCTTTGGCTTTGTAATTAACTCTGAGGGTGCCCGGCTGCATCCTGGGACCTGGAGAGCAATGTTTACATTCACTTGCATTTTCAGAGTTGAATCCTCAAGACATGAGGAAAGCAAATAAATAAACTGTGCTTTACTGTAAAACAAACCAACAGAAAACACAAGCAGAAGTTGCTATAATGGATGATTATTTTTATTAAATAAAAGAGCGTTTACAGATCAAGTGTGAAAACCCTCTGAATAATCTGTTAGCTGTAATTTTTTCCAGCCGTTCACCGATTCTCCGGCAGCTTTGGTCTTGACATTTTTTTTCAAGAGCGCGTTGGGAAAAGCACTGGCAGTTTCTAAAAGGCGTTTTTACCCCAGGTAGGGAACAATGGCTCACTTCATTGTGCAAGGGCAGAATAACAAACGAGTCCTTGATGTTTCTTGTTCTTTCCCCCCCTTTTCATGCCACGGTAAGAGCGTTCACGTGCTTCTTAAAGGAAAGAGGTTAGGTGTGATTTGCTCCTTGGAAATGCAGCCTGGCCCCGTTCCTGCCCCTCGCTGGGAAAGCCAGGCTGGTGCAGTTTCTGTAGCTCTTTTGCTGAAATTTTTTGTGATAATTAGGTTACAGATGGGATTAGAAGTGCTTGGGGTGGAAGGCAGTGCTCGTTCCTATACGCAGGAGTGCCCACCTGCCCAGCGTGGTGGCCTTTGCAGGCCAGGAGGGCTTGATGGAGGGAGGCAGGGTGTCCTGCTGTCCCCTCTGGTGGCCTTGGGGGGTTTTCCAAAGTAGACCCAGGGGAGATGTAGGGGTCGGTGCCTTCCTCATCCCTGTGGCTTTCTGCTGTCCTCGCGGCCGAGTCTCTAGCGCAGACAAAAGCAAATTTTGGTGGGTTTGGGGGTGGGGGCTGGGGTTTTGACGGGCTGTCAGTGAAGCTGTGCACAACTGAGATGTGGCTGATTATTCACATTTTTTCATCAAAGATCAAAGCAATGTGCTTTTGGGGTTGTGTCCCTCCCAATACCCCATGTCCTCACAGTTCAGCCCAACCCAATAAAATACCCCAGGGACTACGTTAGGCAGGGACAGTGACTCCCTGCATCTGGCATGGAGCTGCCTGCCCGTCCCTGTGGCCAGTGTTTGAATTTCCACTGTCCTGCTGCCTTTGCCACCTTCTGACTCGTTTTTGTGTTTCATTTCCCTGAGCTGTTGGTCATTTTGGTTTCAGCTCTGTCCTGGGCCCTTTCTGCCTGCTGAGGGGGGGAACGTCCAAGATGCAGGAGCCTTTTGGGCTGTGTTGTGCTGGTTATGGGGTGAAACCAACGCTCTTCTCCCTGTGTGGTGGTAAATGTTGAGGTAAAATTTCCACGCCTGCCCTACATTTTGCTGTGGGGCTGAGGCTCGGCAGCCCAGGCCCAGTCCCATTGCCCAGCCCTTCGTTTTCCCTCTCCCACATTCCTCCCTCAGTTTGGAGAAAGCAGCCTCAGCGCTCCGGCTCATTCCCATGCAAATGCCACATTATGGGATGTAATGAGCTGTGGTTGTTTTTTAATAACCTTTTATGTCGGGGCTGGAATGTTAACCGTGCAGGGGCGGGGAAGGTGCCAGCTCAGGGACATGGATGTGCGGCCACGAGGAGGAAGCCTGGCATGGCAAGTGTCCCCAGATGTCCCCATGGGCGATCTGCAGGAGCAGCAGGGTTGTCCTTGCAGAGCCTGAAGAGAACCAGCCCAGGGTTTGTCCCTGACCCCTCATCCTGCTGGCATTCACATTTATTCCCATGGGGTTTTGCCCCCATTCCCTAGGACATGAGGAACTGGTCACACTGAGGAGCCTTTTTCAGGGTGGTGCAAGGAGGGATGGGCTTGGCCCCAGGCACTTTGCTCACAGACCTGGGGGAGCCCCTGTGGGTTTCACCCCATGTCCCTCAGCCGTGCCATGCTGTGGGTGTCCCCCCACCCAAGCCCCCAGGGCTTGGTGCCCCATGATGTTCCTCTTGGGTTTGGTGGCCGGCCTGGCTGTTGGGCAGCCTGGAGGCTCTCCTCAGCTGAGGCTCTTCATGTTACTTTATTTCTGAATATTCCCTGCTCTTTCACTGCTGGAAAAGTTCAAAGACTGCAGAGATTGCTCCTTGATTACAGCCAGTGCCCTGGCAGACAGCTCCGCCTGGAGCTGTGGCACTGCTTCTGCTGTGGACCTCGCTGTGCAGCTGGTCTGTGGTAACGCCTCTGTGATGTGCCAGGTATCCGTAGCTGCTGCCGCTGTGCCTTCCTTGCGGTGGTAGAAATGGAGTGAGGAGAGAGCAGGGTCAGCAGAGAGCATCGATCAGCTCACAAATGCTCCACGAGCAGATCCTGACCCCTCCGTGAACTGCGAGGGCTGTAGTCTGAGCCCCTGGAAGACAAGGTGAAATTACAACTGTTGGGGAGTGCCTTAAATCATGTTTCCTTGGGTTGTACCGTGGCTCCTGAGCCTGGCCAGTCCTAGGGAGAGTGCCCTGAGTGGGCCAACATAGGGGGTGGATGGCCACGTAGCCCAGCAAGCCCCAGCAGAGCCATGGCTTTGGGCTTCTCTGCACGAGGAGGGAGCTGGGCCCAGGCACTTTACTTCTGCTGTGCAGTGCCCTGGTGATACAGAGCCAGTTTTTGGTTTTTCTCCTACCTTGTGCCATTCCTGGCTTTTCTGAACTGCCTTGACCTGAGCATGAGGTTTGTCTCAAGCAGAGGAGGAGACCTGCTGCCGTGGGCTAGGGGATGGTGGGAGGTGTTGAAAGGAGATGCTGATGTTTCAGCTGGTCGTTCAATATTCCTTCCTTCTCAGGGGACTTTCTTGGCGTTTGAGCCATCTCACATGAGTGCTGATTTCCCACAGGAGACCACCAATGTGTGATGCCAACATCTCACGACCAGACATACAGGGAGGTGAGGTGGGTCACAGCATGCAAAATCCAACAAAGCAATGTGAGGACAAACCAAAAAACAGAGCAAGAAGGCATCTCCTTCACTTGAGCAGAGGCATAGATGTCTACCAGTAAAGGCATAAACTTGCTGGCTTTAACTGGCTTCAAACTGCTTAAGCTGGCTCTGGTTTAGTCTGTCAGTGTGGTGGTCAGCTCCATATTGACCAGGTTAGGAGACACCATCCATGCTGGGATGGGTCTGAGGTTCTGCTCTCCTGCCATGGCTCTGACAGTGTCCAGCAGCAGATTTTAGGGAACATGGAAGAGCAAGGACCCTTCCCGGGAGCCTTGGGGATCAATGGATCTTCAGGGACTTCGTGGGGCCAGTGGTGCCCTCTGTGAACAGAGAAATTCCACTAACATGTGTTTCCCTTCAGCAATGCTCCGTGTCAGGAGGTCTGGATGGCTTTCAAAAATGTGTTTTGAGTTGAATGCAAGAGTTATGGGGTAAATGAGGTTCACCAGGAGTTGAGGTGAGCTGATCTAAACATCCCCGCTTCCCTGTGTGCCATTCTTGCAGCATTTGGCCTGTATCAGTTCAGGCCCAGCCGGGGCATTGCATTTGCAGGAGTAGCCCTGCAGTCCTCCAGAGCTGTGTGACCTGCTTGCTGTTGGGTTTACTCCCAGAGATGAGAAACATTTATTTTAAATCAAATTCTACACGAGAAAATTGATTGCTCCTTTGCTGGTCAAAACACTTGTGCTTTGCTGGGCTGTGACTTTATGGCCTTTTTCCTATTTGTTTTTCAATTGGTCTCCACAGAAAAAAGAAAGCCACCACTGGACATTTCTGACAAAGTAATGCCAGCTGGAGGCTGCTTTGCCTTCAGCTGCATGCTTGGAGCTGCTGCAAAGCATTTGTGTGAAGCTTGCAACCTTAAAGTGCCACTGAAAAACTCCCTGAGTAAAAAAATAAAATAAATGTACAGATCAATATTGAAAACACTGCAGCCAACCTTCTGCTTTGCTGCATCGACCAAATGTCTTCAAAGAGTGAAATGCTGAATTCTGGCCTTTTATCACCAGGATGACTTTTGCCATCAGGAAAATGTAGACAAATGACTCCTGTTCCAGACCCAGGCATGCAGGGTCGGCCGCAGTGATGCTGATCCATGCCCCTCACTTCATGGTTACCCCACAGGAGTTATGGGGCACCTCTGTGTGAAGCAGATATGTGACCTGGGATGGCTCCTGGAGCTGGGTTTGCCAGAAGGAGCTTGCTGCTGGTACAGGCATGGCCATGCAGGGTCCTGCTTGAGCGGGGTCCTGCTCGCCCTCCCAGCACTTCCCCCTCAGCCATCAAGCTGCTGGGCTGTGGGGCTTCCTCACACCCTAAATGCAGAGGTGCTGGGGGGTAGGAGCTTACTGCAGGTAACAGGGGGAAGCAGGTGCTTCTGATCCCCTTGGTTGTGGGTTTGACCAGCAACCTAAGCACAAAAGCTTAACTTTCGGAGAAGTTACTAAAAAGCAATCCTGCACTTATTATTTTCAAAGACTGGCTTTTAAGCCCCAGATTTTGTGGGGCCAGAAGAGCTAAAATAACCAGTATAAACTGGATAACTTGACTTGCTCACACTGAAGAATTTAGTACCATCAGGGCTTTGGCACTGCTGCCTCAGGATGATGAAGATGCTTCCAATACATTTTGAAGAGCAGCATAATTGCTTTCATCACCGCCGCTCATCGTCTGGGTGAGATGCCTTTAAAACAGCTCAGCAGAGAGGAACAGAAGTGCTCAGTGCTGCCCTGCTAAACCGGCCGTGCACTGAGGAAAGCAAGGTAAGCAGTGCTGTGTGCAGGGCAGTCCTTCATCGCTGCTGGCTCTACTGGGGCTAATTAGAAAATGAGTTCTGGCTGGTGTGACTGGTCGGAGTGGGGCTTGGTCCAAGCAGGGTTTCCTGCCATAAAGTAAGGTGCTTGTTGCAGATGCAACGGTGGCAGCTGCCTTCACGGCCCGGTGTTAATTGGCTCCAGTCCTTTGTGGTGGAAATGATCTGTTCCTATTTTAGCCCTCGCTCATCGTCCCCAGAAGTGCCCATTCCTGGCCTGTTCCCATCACCTTAGATTCACGGATTCCTGCGGCTGGGGATGCAGCATTGTCTGGGAGTGTGTGTCTGGGGGGGTAATGGTTGGGGTAAACCTGAGGCCAGCAACCTGACATTGCAATTACAACAACTGGGACTGTAAGGATGGAAAAAACCCTTATTAATTGCCATCCCAGTTGGGATGGCATAAACTGTCATGTTCACGTTATCAGATGTTTGGAGGAAGAGGTGAATTTTTAGCCGTTGTTTATACAGACCAAGATTTAATTAATATTAAATAGATTAAATATTTGATGAAAGAGACTGGAATTAAATATTTAGCTCCCTCTTTTCCCCAGATAGCAGCCCCAGTGGATGTTTGTGTGGGCTGTAATGCAACACACATTTTCTGAACACCAGAGTGTTCAAAGACCCAAGCTGCATGGGAGCATCATCTGCAGATGGGGATTAAATTATTCTGGGCCCCTCTTTCTACCAGCCTGCATGGGAATGTGGCAGTCCTTCTGGGCCTGCTGAGCCCCAAAGTGCTGCTTGTCACTCTGCTCTCCTGCTGTATCTGTCTTGAACCAGCAAGGAGGCTTCATGGGGAAGGGCTTTCTCCATACCTTAAGAAATCCTGGGACATGCACTGGGCATTTTTTTCCCCTGTGGCTGCTGGTGATCTCAGAGCAGAACTGCGACGTGGTCACTTGAACGGCTGCGCTGCTCTTGGTGGCATCGCTGCCAGCCAGCAGGTCCCCAGGAAAGGTCCTCCTGCGTGGGTGGTTGTGGCTTAATTGGGGAAGAAAACATAATAAAACTTAATGCGCTTGGCATTTCCCTCTTTGTCAGACCAGAGGAAGAAAAACCACAGCAAAACTGAGCTCTCAGCCCTCGATTTTTGCTTGCAGCACTCTTTGAACAGGCCAGTGATAAACCAGAATATCCAGAAATTCATTGTGAACTGCAAATATGGTCTTGTAAATTAGGCATGGGCCCCTTGAAGCCTGCCCCAGCACCTTCCATGCTGCTCAGCTGGTGCTGGTTGGATTATTTATTGACTATTTTTCTTGATGAATGTGAGCTTTGCCTCTCCCTCCGTGGCTCTGCACAGCTCTCCTTTGGTCAGGGCGTGCCTCGTTTTGTAGGTGGTTTATCACCTCTGGAGGTATTAGGACTGTGATCCCTACCTTCACCCTGCCCAGGCCTCTGCATGGAGCTGTCAGAAATCAGCTGCTGGGCCTTGGGGGTAGGTATTAACCAGAAGCAGTCTCCTGTGCCAAAATGCACCTGCCAGTGAGCAGAGACTGAGAAAAGGGCTCGTGGTTTGGGCAAACCAAAGGTCCCTTAGGAGCTGATGGTGCTGCTTGTCTGTGTGCTGGCAGTTCAGAATGGTTCCCTATAGAAGAGAGAGGAATTCGTGTCACATTTATAAACCACGTTCGGATATCTTATAAATACTGCAGCGTGCTGCTTTATCTGTAAGAGCCTGGCATTGCTTTATAACCTAGAGTGACAAATCCACTCTGCTCCTGCAGCAGCAGATAGGGTTTCACTTGTTCGCACAAGGCTACTTACTTAGTTAAATTATTTAGAATTTTTCAAGTGACTTAAAGCACGTTGGGTTAGCAGGCTTGGGCAGCCGGGGCCTCTCTCCAGGCACGGAGAGCAGGAGGGGGATATATAGGGTTTTTGTCCTAAGGGCACCTTTCCCAGGTCTGCTCCCTCTTTTGCTGGGTAGTGTCTGACCGTGCTTGGCACCACACTCAGGGTCGTGCCACCTCCACGTGGCTGACACGGGGGTAGGAGCAGGTCTGTGAGGTCTCATTTGTCTCCCCTCAGATGGAAATGTCCCTTTACGTGCCATAGCGGGTGATCCACACAGGTTGGTGCGAAAAGGGCACAGAAGGAATAGCTGGAATGGGATGTGCTTAGCTTGTGGGAGCTGTCTGAGCTCTTAAGGGGACTTTGAATGGCTGGGACCCGTCCCCAGCAGGAGTAAATTGTTAAAGCCCTGTTGAAGTCTCTGACCTTCAAGCCCAGCTCCCACGCTGGGCCCCATTTCGCAGAAGGTCAGATGGCAAAGATTTAGAGCTGGTCTGCTGGGGCAAGAGGCTGGATTAGATTATTCCCAAACTCCTCCTCAGCCTGAGTTTTTTTTTGAGCCTATATCCATGTGGAGGGAATTTTGGTGGCATAAAACCGATCTAAGTCTGAGATGCAGATCCTGAGCCCCAGGGGCATAAGCTCTGCCCTCCTGGCTCCTCTGCTTCTGGCCTTGACACGGGCACAGGGGCTCTCTGCCACCTCCCTCACTGGGGACCTCAGAGGAGCTTGTCCTGTGCCCAGGAGAGCTGGTGCCCCCGAGCAGACAGCCCGGGGTGCTGGAAGGGGATGGGCAGGGGTATGTTCCCTTCGCTGCCCAGGCTTTCAGTGCTGGTGTTTGGCCCTCTATGGAAGGAGTTGCTCCCTTCTTTTCCCACTCTCCCATCCTACAGCAGAATTTAGCTGATATGTTCTTGGGTTTGGGTACATTAGGCTTACTCTAAAACAATGCTCAACATCCTAGCAGGATCCACATCTGCATCTGCCATGATGAGGAAGGGAGCCCCGACATGGGGCCCACGGAAATGGTCCTTGCCTGGGGCAGGGGCATCTCCAGAGCTTGCAGCATGGCCAGAGCAGTGATGGACCCGTGGGCCTCCCCACACTGCAGGACATGTGTGGGCACCTGCAGACGCATGGGGAAGGAGCCCAGCCCCGTGGCTCCCTGCCTTCTGCTCTCCTGTTCCTGTGGATGGAGGCTGGCCAAGGCTCAGGGCAGACACAAGCCCCCCAGCTTGCCTTGCCACTGGATGCTGCTGCAGCACCTCCTTAACCCAGGCCCTTTTTCCAGGAATCTTCTTAAAAAAAAAAAAAAAAAAAAAAAAAAAAAAAAAAAAAAACAACCAAAAAAACAACAACACACCAAACCTGTCTTTGTAGCCAAGCAGAGAAAACGGTTCCCCAGGCAGATTGCTGAGTGCCCCCAGATACCAGAGTCCTGCTGGTGGCTCCCCTTCCCATCCCATGGGCTGCATGAAGCTGGGCTGCGGTGCTTCAAGGGACGGGTACCCGCCGTGGTGGGAAGGCCTAGGGAAGGGGCTCGTCTTGGTGCAGGGCTGTCCGTGGCACCACGCGGCCGCTGGCTGATCTCGCCATCAGCCTTATATGGCCCTCGGCTTGGGGCTTCATCCACTCGGTAAGAAAATTAGGTTACGGCTGAGCTGATTGTATTTTTGCCATCTGACACACATGCAACTGGAGCCCACGGAGAGTCTGATTAATGCTCTTCCAGGATCGGATTGTCTAATGCAAACAGCTTTAAAAATATGACTAAAGTAGGAAAAGAAACTTGGAAAAGACCCCATTTGGGATAAAAGCAAAGAAGGCTATTTTTTGCAAATACCAGTATAGCTTCTTCTAAAAATATTATCTTGGATGTCTGCTAGAAAATGAGAACCAAATGTGATTCCGAAGCAGCCTAACACAGCCTGCCACTTCAGAGGAGACGGGAAGGCAACCTCTCGCCGTGGCAGGGGATGTGCTTGCAGGCAGGCACCCAGGGGCATGGGTGGGCACAACCCAAAGCTGCCAGCTTCGGAGAGAAATGCAGGTGGGCAGGGTTCGCCCAGGGGCAGCTGAACTGCAGGTTCATCAGCTGAATTGCTGGCAGCCATCTTGGGAGAGTGCAAGGGTTTCTAAGGAAAGGAGTTGCATGCTGTTAATATTTTTAAAATTATTATTATTATTTGTTAAAGCAGGAGTGATATCACAGAAGGAGAAGGAAAGATCCTTGCAAGAGAGGCCAGATCAGAGCCATCTTTCTGTTCAACCCCTTAAGCTAATTTTTCGCCATCCTCCCCTCTCTGGCGTGCAGTTTCTGAGCCTCCCAGAAGCAACAAGGTGGCTTTTCCCTCCTTTTCACATGTTTCTTTGCCTCAGCTTCCCAAGCAGTTTCTTTCTTAAGCCAGCAGCTCCAACAGCTTCTGCGAATGCTGTGTTCAGAGCGAATCCAGGTTGTAAACAGAGATGCTGGTGCCAGAGCCCTGAGAATGATTGAAAACCTGCAGGGTACTCCTTGGTAGTAACTCAGACAGCATGCAAGGAGTCTTGGAGTGTTTTCCATCTAAACCTCTCACTAATATAATATTAATCTCTGCTCCAGCTTTGCCCTTTCCTAGCAGTGATCACAAAGTCCTCTGGGCCTCCTCCTAAGATCTTACAGGGGATTTTTTTTTTTTTCCTTTGGAGCTGATGAGCATGTATTTTATTTGAAATATACAGATTGCATGCTTTTCCACCCCGGTCTGATGGTTTCACCTCATCTTCTCGGTGTGTATCAGGGCAAGTCCTGCCTGCTGCCTTTACCACCAGAGCACAGCGACAAGAGGGTGCTGAGGCCACCGGCCTGAAGAGTTCGCACATCATGTGGCACCGGGGGCTTCCCCAAAGGACTTGTCTGCCACACAGTACAGCTCCACAGGGGAAAATCTGTCTCGGACCTGCCTGGTGAGATTCAGTTCATCTGCCTCTGGCTGCGTGGAAGTGAGGGCAATGTCACGGGGGGACCAAGAGGTCCGGATCGCGTCAGCAGTCAGCAATGCGTGATCTAAGAGGAGGTCGGCGGGTGTCAGCTGCACGTCCCGAGGGGCTTTATAGGGATCTCACCTTCGTTAGACCACTTCACAAATCCTTTGGTATGATGGCAAAAGAGCAAGGGAGAGGTAAGGTGGCACGGGGAGGGCCAGGCGGTCAAGTCCATTGAGTCCCTTGGGTTGAGGGGGGTGAGCAAGGCAAGCTCTTCACCTTGGCAGCTCAGAGCACCCTCTGTGCCATTGACTGGCAGTGTGGTCTCCTAGCTGACTCGCCCAGGAACATATTAACCTTCACGGGCCTTAAATAGACACCATGAGCTGGAACATGCCATATCCTGTGAGCTGGACATCAAGAGAAATCCTCATTTCTGAAGAGTCCTTTCAGAAACACGCCACATCACTATCATAGGAAGAAAGCTGTGATATTTCTTCAAGCTGTTTAAAACAGATAAATAACCAAAGGGAGTGCTGGGAGCTTCTCAGAACCCAGCTGGGATGCCCCGCACAAAAACAACAAAACAGCACCAGAAGGCATTTTTCTGGTGACATGTTTTGCTTCTGTCACTATGTGTAATTTTTGTGA
The DNA here is from genome assembly GCF_009819795.1 of Aythya fuligula. Classification (NCBI taxonomy): domain Eukaryota; kingdom Metazoa; phylum Chordata; class Aves; order Anseriformes; family Anatidae; genus Aythya; species Aythya fuligula. The sequence goes on from NC_045565.1 coordinate 27,568,015, forward strand.
TCACTTTGTTTTGCCCAACTGTGTTGCTTGGGGCATGGTGGGGAGGAAAATCCATCTTTCAGTAAATACTCTTCAAACCACCTGCTGTCACAGCAGATTGCTGTGTGTCTCTGTATTCCCAGAGAACAAAACAATTGCAAGCCTGAGCTTTCAGGCCATGTTGCTTACCTAATGCTGGCCCGATTCTTATGAGAATCTGGATTTCCAGGCTGGAGGAAGAGGAACATCCTTCATCAAAAGCACCTGGGAGGCCCTGTTTTTGTCTTTCTCAGACATCATCAGCACGAGGAGAGACTTTTGCATTTGCCTAGGAAGAACACAGAAGTTGCGTCCACGTTTTTTCTCAGACATTCAGTGACATCTTAACGTTTTTGCCCTGGCACGTGAAATGTGTGTGTGTGTTTCTGGATGCTCAGGTGCATCAGGAGCCTTTGATGGCTTTTTATTTGAGCTCTAGGTTTCCCCTCTTCTGGATCTCCACTGTCTAGCCCTGTTCTGCAAAGGCAAAGACTGGAAACCCACTCCTGAGAGTGGGTTTATCTACAGTGGCTGTATCTATGCATAAAGCAGCTGACTTTGGAGGCAAACATTTGCTCATCTTTATGCATGTCACAGCTTTTTAATGTATGGCACGACCACAGTGCATCTGGAAATAACCCTGGACTAACTGCTTGCTTCCTGGCCTTGTCACCAAATCCTTCCTGCCAGGTTATCGCCACTTCATATCTGTTTTCTTTTGATTTTTTTTTTTTTTAATCTTCTTGGCAGAACCATTCCTGGTTGATGCAGCAGCTGCTGGGGAGGAGAGTTTGCAGGGCCGCACTTTGGAGGAGTTTGTAGGCTCAAGGTTTGTGCTTCATTCTTTGCTTGGAAGCACAAGCTGCCTCCCTGTGGTGATGGCCAAATCAAGCCTGAAATGTGACAGAGCACTAAATGAGACACGTGCAATTTCACTTTGTCTCCAGCATCCAGTCCAAGCTGGTGATGCTCTCTCACGGCTTCCCACAAGGAACCTCTTTAGTGACGTGACCAGTCAGTCCAGGGCTGGAGGGGTTCAGCCTCAGACGCTGGCACGAAGCGAGTTGAATCACTTGGAGCAGTCACTTTCTCTTGGCTGGTGGTGAAGGAACCTTCTGGCCAGCTTGCTGGGGGATGCTGGTTCTGCAGAGCTGCCAAGCTGGCAGGGAGAAACCCTGTCAAGGAGGGAATAGCCTGCTTTCCTGGTGGGCTCCATCCCAATTTACCACGAGAGGCTGATCATTTGCAGCTTTTTATAATATATTAAACATTTACAGACTATTTAAATAAGCACAACAACATCTGAAAAAGAGCAAAGCTTGGCAGGTGTGTTTCTCACACACCTAGCATTTGGATATGCAAGTTTGGTGTGCAGCTCTGGACAGGGACTACAGTAAGAGTGCAGAAGATGACAGCAGTTGCTCACGCACCTGCTTGGACTTATGAGCCGAGAAAAAAGGTCTCAGCTACAGGATGTTCTTAGGGTTTTGCTTGCTTGCTCTGCTAAGCCCAAAGCCGTGCCTAAGTTTTAAGAAAAGTTCTTTTTCCTCCACCTTCCCATCTCCTCCCCTTCCCCATTTCACACTGCTAATTGCACCGGCAGGATGCCCTCCAGGCTGAGACTATTCTGAGTGCAGGGTGAGAGGAGGGTGCTGAGAGGAAACAGCAGGCTCTGCATTTTCCTTCACTAACGTGATTGGGCTATGATTAACGCACGTGGAAAATAATCAGCACATTTGGCTTAATTTTGCAAAATTATTGAAGGAATGAGAGGAAGGTGAAAGGAGAGATGTTTCTTCTTTTAATTTTTCTTTTTTTTTTCTATTTCATTTTTAGGAAGGAGGTAGGATGTTGTGTGAACATTCATCATTAAACCATCACAGTCGATATTAAAAGGAAGAGGGGCTTTTGAAACTGGGATTGTTATGCCTTACCCTGAGCTGGTGATCACCTCTCAGCCCTTCTCTTCCCAAGTGCTGCTCAGCCATTAAGGGGGTGACCACAGCAAATTACTGCTGGTTCCTGGGCAAAACACACTGTGTCTGAGCCGGGTCATGCAGACTGCTGGAGCTGAGCACATCACAACGATGCTGGCCTTCACACAGCCACTGCTGATTTTGCATCCCAGCCCCAAATTAAAGAGAGCAGGATGCACCTGCTCTCAGTCAGTGCTGCTTCATCACAGGCTGAAGTACTGGGGTCAGCTGGGTAACCCTGGGTGCCCGGTGCCCCTCATCCTTACACTCATCACCAAATCTATTTCCTTTAAACCCAGGTTAGGTTTAGCTGCTTATGCTGTGTCCATGTGTTTGGTGTGAGCATTTTGCTGATGGTTCCTGTTGCTGGTGAGTTCAGTGCTTCTTGGTGCTATCTTTCCAGTTAGAAAGGAAATCATAATCTTGTTTTGTGGGCTGGAGTTTTTATAAATCTCTCTTCCCCTCATATCTTTAAATAATGAAACATTGACTTACTGGAGAGATTGTAATATTTCTCCAAATTTTATAATGCACTAAATAAAACACAGAAATTACTGATATGAAAAATATTAGAAAAGCCTATTCTGTGATTATAATTGCATTTCTTTCTGATACAGGAAAGTATGCTGGCTGTTTCCTTTAATTGTGCTTTTTTTATTACTTTGAATTTGCATTTTTATTTATTTTCCATTTCTTGTAATTCCCATTTACCAACACAAAATTAACACTTCTTGTCCCTGCTGAGCTCGCTGCTATTCCCTTCAGCTTCCTAATTCTGCAAACGCTGGCTAGAGCGTTAGCCTGGTATGCTTCTATGGGTGCCTGCATCTGATCAGAGAAATTAGTGTCCCAAAGTGCTTAATTGCAGAGTCCAGGGATCTCATTTGGAATACAGACAGGGATCTTTTGATCTCTGAATCAAGCTGCTGAGAGCAATTGGGTGCTGTGGCACTTGACAGTCCAACCCTG